>NC_079173.1:24844682-25444682 GCF_947568905.1 Ostrea edulis
CTCTCTCTCTCTCTCTCTCTCTCTCTCTCATAAACAGAAAATGTTAAATTGGGTATAGTATACAATAAACATTCTGTATATTGTTGACATTCATACACTGCCATTGTAAATGCAGAATTACTTTAGTTTAAAATTTTGAAACAAAATTAAGCAGAGCATCCATTCCTGCTGAAAGGCTTGACTTCTATATTTTTGTTAAACATATTTCCATTGACAATTTCGATTCCTGTGATTTCTGAGGCTTTTACTGTGATAGGTATTTTTGGAAAGGTATAGGTGGAACATTTTTCTTCACCACACACGACAGCTGTGTAATATGAGAATCTCTAGCTGGAAAATGAATTAACACCAAAATATAATACATGTATTCATTTAAGAACTTCTTTTCTCAACTGAACAATCAATTTAGATATTGGGCAGGTAGTAAAAAGTAACAAACTTAATCCTGTTGATTCCAAGTCAAAAAATACAAGAGGAAAATGTTGCTGGCTGGAGTGCTGTTTGACAGTTGGCTCTGGTACCATTGTCATATCAGTCTCATCAAATACAATCTCACACTTGAAATTTTCTCCTTCTCTCTTCTCGATCACAACTGTTGATTGCTTCCTAAAATTTTGATAGTCATCATTATCTAGATTTAATGAAATGTTGTGACGAGAAGTCTACATTTTTAATAAAGGAAATGTATCAAGTTTTTTTTTTTCATTTGGAAATTAACTCTTCTGCCAGTTTTCCACTGTGAATTTACCCTAGGGTTTTCATATATACCTTGTGAAAAATGCAGTTCAATAATTCAAACATGCATAGAATGTTTTTAATTTTTTTTCTCAATTTATAATCAAGCATTTTGGTTTAAAAAAAGGTCGTTTGTCGTGACATAGACAAAGGTCAAATAGTATTCGACTTAACCCGCTGCTTTCAATGTGAGGTCAAATAATTTCCTTGATATTTCAAACGCTTACTTCTCCTAGGCACCTGACCCCACCTCCGGTGTGTCCAGGGGTCCGTGTTTGCCCAACTCTCTATTTTGTATTGCTTGTAGGAGTTATGAGATTGATCACTGTTCGTTATCTTCACCTTTCATAGTGTTGTGCACTAAACAAGATTCGCAAAGGTATGTAAAGAAACTTCAAATAATTTCTAGTTCCAGCGAATGTAAGGAAATTACAAAGCATTGCTAGTTCCGTTTAATGTAAGGAATCTACAATTCATTTCGAGTTCCGGTTAATATAAGACAACTACAATTCATAACTAGTTCCGGTTAATGCAAGGAACAGTGATCAATCTCATAATCCCTATCTATTTAATGTAAAACTTATACGGTACCAATTTTGATGCACCAGATGCGCGTTTCCACTAACAAACTGAATCTGCACTAAGTCAGGAAGCTTTCATGTAAGATTGAACTTTTCTGACTATTGTCTTTGAGAAGAAATGTTTTAAAGATTTCCCTATATTAGATGTAAATGTACGTATTATATACAAATAGTAACCTTTGTGTTACAAAGTATATGATATATTATAGGATTTCTTTTACTTAGAGGGCCATATTTTCTGTGGATTGTTTTCTGTACAATTGTATGTTACTCATTTTACAGAAACAATACATTTTCCTTCGATCAATTATTCCTATATGGCTACATGTAATTTATTTTACAGCGACAATTATATATGTTGTTCTCTAAGTACTACTTCTAAATTATTCTAAGATTCGGTCTGGAACAAATCAGTGTTGCTTATTTTAGCCATGTGACCATCAACGATGTGTTGACACAAAGGAGAAACAACGCTTGATCTGAATTTTATTAAACTTTCCGGCTTTGCAAGGGAACTGAACTACTACTATTCTGATCTACAAGTATTTAACAAACGAGTTCTGCTTTTTCGTGATTTTTTTTTTTTTTTTTTTTTTTTTTTTTGGAATGCTGCAGGGTATTCTCCTCCTGTGTCAGTGTCGCCCAGTTTGTTGAATTGCGATTGCTGCTCGTCGAGTCTAACTACAAAATCACTCAGGTGTGACAATCACATTTGGGTAAATACGGGTAGAATAAAATAGGCTATCTGAACGAAAGATGGTGGGTAAGATGACAAATGTGTATATATTTCAGAATTCATGTCAGCTTTAAGGCATTCAAGACGGGAGATAATTGTTCCTTCATAAAGTAAAAGGTTATTCTGGTAAACTTTTAAGAACAAAACATCCGCATCCGGGAAGGCATTACCAGCCTTAGCCATACATAGGTCAGTAAGTGAGATGCTTCATACCAATACGCAAGTTCCGAGTTACCCAAAAGTATTTCCCTTTGGCGAACTCTTTCGCATTTGATGACGTATGGTGGGTACACAATGTATACATTATATCGTAGACTGGCATTGTACATAACGATTACGTACGATTAATGTAATAAAAGCGTAACTTTTGTTTATATCAATCACTGGTATGCATATTCTGGCCATATCAAGCATAATTTGTTTGAATAAGATCATCAAATTGGCTATTAAATCATTATTCGTTTCCTCTTCTACATGAGTGACGCTTTTATCAAAGAAAGATGGCAATTAACAATATTTGTTTGAGCCATTTTGTTATCCAATACTCATAAACTCACTAAAGTTGCCTTTTCCCTGAGATAGGATGGTCTCAGAAACTCTGGATAACATCTTTTAAGAAATAATACAACGATAGTAATTAGCAAATGTACCCACTGTCATCATATTTTACGTCATAATTTACGGAAGAGTTCGACAAAGGGAAATAACTCTTGGGGAACTCGGAACTTCCGTATTAGTCCTTTGTCTAAAATTGCTATTTGGTTTTAAATACAAATTACTCTGTTTACCTGATCAAAATTACAGGGCCGAAGATGGGTGTAACGGGTCAACAGGGAATGCTTGCTCCTATTAGACACATGATACCACCTCTGGTATGTCCAAGGGGCCGTGTCTTTACGCCACTCTCTCATTCTGTTGACATGAACTAATAAATACGTATACCTTTCTCATCTTATCCGCCATATTTCTCTCAGGTAGCCTAATTTACTCTACCCGTGTATACCCCAAATGTGATTGTCACACCTGAGTGATTTTTCTAGGTGAACTCGACCAGTGCATATGCATAATATGTAATGCACATGGCATATTCGCCAAAAACAAAAAAAAACAAACGTGTCAAATACGGACGTCTACTCAGCAGGTATCGGAGATGTGCACTTACCGAAAATATAAGATTCTCTTTATTCTGATAAATCCACGAACCAAAATGATAAACTCCATTTGTATCTCGTTAGAACTTTACAACACGTTATCATTCCATTATACAGACTGTGACACACTTCAGGTGGAAGTATATAAACACTGCTCAGATTGTCATGCAAGTAAACGAATAATTCCTGGCTTTTAGGTTCTTTATATACTTCCACCACCACCACCACCACGCAATTACCGGTCGCATTGCTCAATGGTAGAGCGTTTGCTTCCTAACCGGAAGCTCATGAATTCGAATCCTCCTCATGCCATCGCCAACCTAAGACGTAAACATTGGTTGTGATTGGCCCTCCAAATGCACTGCATTTACGGGTCTTTCGGAAGGCCCTATGGCGGTAGGCGTTTGCACGCTAAAGAGCCCTCGCTACTAGGGGGTAATAACCATTAATCATAGTACTTCATCCACAAGTGGTGTATAATAAGGGTGAAAATTGTGAAATAACCAGCCAACTACTACCATTCATACTTTCGTTAACATCGCACACACTCTACCTACACGTTCGTTAACACCACATACCACAACCCTTATTTTCATTAACACCACATACCACCATTTATACACCACGTACCACCATTCACATTTCCATAAACACCATTTACACACAGCTAATGGCACATCGGATGCTAACACATGTGTTTTAACACCGGTTTTTTGTTTTTGTTTTTGTTTTTACACCAATCACACCACTACCTATACAGGTTAGAGAATTGATAGTTTTACATATCAATATCAACGAAAGAGGTAGATCTACCGTTATTAGTTTGCATGTACATTGTATCACCATCATACTACCACGCACATTTCCATTAATACCACCATACTACCACTCACATTTCCATTAACACCACTCATACACCACATACCACCACTTACCACCACTTGTACACCACTACTGACACATCAGATGTCATCACTTACATCTTCTTTAACATTACTCACATCACTACCTATACAGGTCTGAGAATTGATAGTTTAACATATCAATATCAACGAAAGAGATAGATATACCGTTGTTAGTTTGCATGTATTACCATCATACTACCACGTACATTTCCATTAACACCACCATACTACCACTCACATTTCCATTAACACCACATATCACCACCCATACACCACTCAAACACCACCTATACACCCCATACCACCACCTGTACACCACTACTGCCACACCAGATGCCATCACTTACATCTTCTTTAACATTACTCACAACACTATCTATATAGTTTTGCATTTCTTAGCATGACAGATTGATCTACCGTTTTTAGTTTGCATATATCACCACCATACTATCACTCACATTTCCATTAACACCACATACCACCACCTATACACCACATACCACCACCTATTCACCACTTACACACCACCTATACACCCCATACCACCAACTGTACACCACTACTGGCACACCAGATACCATCACTTACATCTTCTTTAACATAACTCACATCACTACCCATATAGGTCCAAAGTTATGCATTTCTTTGCATAACAATATTGATGAAAGAGATCGATCTACCGTTATTAGTTTGCGTGTGTCACCACCATACTAACACCCACATTTTATTAACACCACATACCACCACTTGTACACCACACACTACCACTTATACGGTAAATAACACCTACTCCCCACTATTGCCACACCAGTTCCCATGACTTAGGGTTTCTTTAACACTACTCACACTATCACCTATGTAGGTCCTTAATTTTGCATTTCTTTCCATAATATTAATTAGAGATTGATTTAGCGTTATTAGTTTGCATGTTTCACCACCATAACACCACTCAAATTTTCGTTAACATCATATACCACCAATTATGTACCACATACCACCCCTCACATTCTCATGAACACGACTACTGGCACCGCAGTTGCCACCACTCATATTTACTTTAACAAGGATCCGTGTTTACCCTACTCTCAATTGTGTAATCATTATAAGATTGTTCATTATCTTCACTTTTTCATGAACAATTATGAGACTTCCTATATTTAAAAAAAGAAGAAGATAATTGATATAGTAAAAACCCAGATCTATAGAGAGAGCAAGTGCTCCGATAAAAGGAAGTTTAAAATGCATCTAATGCAGGATACTCTTTTTCATTTTCAAGAGTATGTTAGACATAATCAGATGGGGAAAGGGGGGTTTCTTTAGGTGTCAGAAGTTTGGCCTAACCCTTCCTTTGGTAACAGGAATATAAATATATACACTTTATACACCACCATACACCGTATATCGTTACCCCTTTACACACTGCTCGCAATAATTATGTAAATTAGATTTCCTTACATAACGTAGTGATGATCGGGAGAAAATAGAGGGGCGATTTCAAGGTCACAATATGAATTATGACCTTCGCGCAAATATAAAAATGTTGAGCGATTTGATACGAAATTGAAATAATATATTATTTGACAAGAATTTTTTTTTCACGTATACGGCTTATCACTTGATAACACCTGTCAATATAACGACAACATATAGACATGAATTGTAAGATGTACGTCGTGACGTACTTTTTCGTTGTAATCTCATAGGGTGCGAAGTGCACAGATAGTTGTTTTCATAACTATAAAACTGTTCTGCTATATCCATAATAGAGTTTAGGTCCAAAGTACTTCTAGAGTAAAAATGAATTATATTTAAATATTTAGCGTAAAACTATATGGGATCCGGGTTCGAATAAGTCCCCACTTCCCCTTGCTTGTCGTAAGAGGCGACTAAATGGGGCGGTCTTTCGGTTGAGATCGCAAAAACCGAGGTCCCGTGTCACAGCAGGTGTGGCACGATAGAGATCCCTCCCTGCTCAAAGGCCGTAAGCGCCGAGCATAGGCCTAAATTTTGAAGTCCTTCACGGGCAGTAATGACGTCTCCTTATGAGTGAAACATTCTCCAGTTCAACAATAAAAAATCAATCAATCACATAAGATTCAATACAAAATAAAGGCCTAATGCAGAAAGATCTGACTCAAACCACACAATTTAGTGAACATATGCATAAACTCTTTGCATGTTATATAGAACTACCGAATTGCTGAGCTCATTGTTTACAAAACAAAGTCAAAGCGATTTTCAGAAAATAACCGCGTTTCCGAGAAATGAAAACGAAAGTGCTGTGTTTCTAGGGACTTTATAAATTGTTGATTTGATAAATGTGTGTTCATTTAATAAATGTGTAAACTTTCAACCACTGTTCTTCTTTAGTGGGAGCCCATTTCTGCTATTCCGTAAGTCGTTAGGTATTCGCTCAGACATGGTGATGAAAGTGAAAACGCGAATTGTGTATTGCGTTTATATACTTATTGTGACGTCATAGAAAAGCAGGTTTTTCTACAACGTCAATAACACTCTAAATTAATTAAATTGTTTATTTAATAAACATGTCAACTTAAAACCTTGTGTTATTCTTTAGATTTAATACACAGGAATACATAGAAATACACAGGATTTCACAGGATTTTATACCGATTTTCAGAAAAATACCTCCAGGTTCCTTTTCCAGGAACTCAAAGCGAAAGTACCGCATGCTAAAATTAGACCAGCGGCCATAGGCCAGCCTATTCACCCGACACCCGGCCTACAACCCCTGCTGGGGTGCACCAGTTGACCCCGTCCTAGATATTGAACCACTCCGTTAACCCCGACACCGCTTGACCAATCAAAAGCCGCCCTTGCTTGACCTCATTTGCATAAAAAGTGCACTCAGTTGACCCACCTATCGGGAGGCGTTATACTACTCATGTACAAAACGGAGAATTTGTAATATTTCGTTTATAAAGATCATAATTAAGTATACAGTTGTATCTTAGCTTTGTATGAATAATGTTGATATATCGTTTTCCAAAAGAGTAATATGATGGTGGTCTTGTAATGTCCGTTATATATTTGCGGAATGAATTGATTGAGATGGCTTCTCTGGCTTCTACAGTAATAATAAATTCCACTGTTTTACAGTCAGGTACAAATGATTTTTTGAATAACTCTAATCGTAAAACTTATCATTGTTTCTAGTATTATAAAAGGATATATTTTCATGTTTATGTGGAATAATTTCATTTAAATAATCAGGGGCGCTACCATTGCAAATTTTAAACATGGTAGTCATTTTTGCAATATAACGTCTACTTTTTAAAGTTTGCCAGCCTGTTTTTAAATAAAGGGATTCTCTAGATGCAAAAATAGGAAGACCAGTAACAATTCTAGCTGCACGTAATTGTACTTTTTTAAGCTTATCAGTATCGTGAACAGAACAGCCATCCCAAACAATTGAAGCATATTCAAGAGTAGGTCAAATAAAAGCTATATACAATTTTGACATATGTTTTCTACCAATTTTGAACTTAAGCCTTTTTAAAAGCCCTAATTTTTTAAAAGATTTATCAACTATGGAATCAATGTATAAAGACCAACTGAGGTTATGTGACAATAATAAGCCTAGATGACGATGGACTGGAACACACTCCAATCTATCACCTTGGAAAAATAATTTCGGTAAAATAGAGTTATCTTTTTTCGAAAAATAAACAGCTTTAGTCTTGGATGGATTGAATTTGAGTAGCCACTTATTTGACCATTTTTCTAGTATATGTAAATCATAATTAAGCTTGTATTCAATTTCTAGCATATTATATGAGGACTGCTGGGGTGAGTTGTCATCAGCAAATAATCTACACATTGATAGCAAACTTAGCACAAAGTACAAATGTATATCAAATGATATACAATAATCACAATTTTATAAAAGTGATCCACCGAACTTGTTTATATTTGATAAATGAGAAAAATAAGTTTTAAAACAAATCATCTATATTATTGTTTTAATTGACTTTTATATTGCTTAAACAGTCTGAATAGTATAACTTACCAAAGTTAGGGACTTTAGGTTTGGTGTTTATTACTGAAATGTAATGTTGTAAGCTATAAATCAAAACTTCTTTGGTGCAAACTGATGGCAAAATACCTCCAATTATAACTAAAACTTATTTGCGTCTGAACACTTCAAACCCACTGGACAATATGAAAAAATCCAACCCTGGTCTAAAGTCACATGACTATAAAAGGCGTCAAACGCTCACCAAACTTTTGGCGGGAAAATACTAATTACATCAAATTGGAAATTAAATGAAATTGAAGCTGCTTGCCACCGTTTTGTCATGTGTTTTTAGTAGAAGTTTCTTATTTGATCTTATCAATTATAAAGATTTGTATAGATAGATACACTCGCACAACATTTAAACAGACATTTAGACAACTGCACATTTAAACATACATAATTACATACACACAACAGCACTGACATAGAACACAATTAAATATTATAGGTTACGCTGCCAATGAAATTAATTACAAGTTTATCAACAGAATAAAATAATACAAGTAAGTGTAAATCTTACAAGGACTCCAGTAATATAATATAAAATCAAGTTTATATTTCTCACCATTTCTGGTGTGATCGTAAAGATTGCACTTCAGTAATATCGCATGGGGTAAATGAAAGCGGCGGAAACTTGTCTTTTTACATGAGTGAGGTTAGTATGAATATTAATTACTCGATTCCCCTTGCTTGTCGTAAGAGTCGACTAAATGGGATGAACTTTCTTCATGCACATCATGTTTTAGATTTTAGTAATTTTACTTCACATTATTGATGTTTTGCTAGCATTGTTTTGATATTATCTGTCTTAATGCTATTATAATTTCCTTTTACTACGTTTATAACATGCTGTATCATTTTTATTGTTTGCAGCGCTTTAGAGTGCTTATTTATAGTCATATAGGGTGCTACATGTATATAAATAAATATTATTATTATGAGACTGCAAAAAACGAGGTCCCGTGTCACAGCAGGTGTGGTACGATAAAGATCCCATCCTGCTCAAAGTCCGTAAGCGCCGAGCATAAGCCTAAATTTGCAGCCCTTCACCGGCAATGGTTACGTCTCCATATGAGTGAAATATTCTCGAGAGGGAAGTTAAACAAGAAGAAGGCTGCAAAACAGCAGAGGGAGTTAAAGCAGACCGGGGGAAACTGTTATCGGTATTATTGGGGATAAAAGTGATCTGAGACATATCTTAGTCCTAAGATAGATTCATGAGCATCCCCCCACCCCTAGTTCTTTCTAATTCTCCTTTCAAATTGTAATTTTCCACGTTTAGAGAATTCAGTATTTTGTAGTTGCATAATTCGTCAAGTAGTTGTAGAATGTGCTTTTATCAATAACTAATGATGAATGATTTAGTTTATTTCTTAACTTTATTATTTGCCCATTCATGCCAATTTTCCTGTGTGTCAGTATCATAAAGGCTATCATCTTCCGATTTAGCAGCCATAAGTATTGGATTTTTTATTCTATTTTCATCATCATGGCTAAATTTGAAATTTTCTTCTGTACACCCAAAATGTTAAGTACTGTATTTTTTAAGGGTAAATACGAATGTCCTGTTTTTGTAGGCCATGTGTAACGGTCGAGTCACACAGACAACTTTTGTAGGCAGAGAATTCTGGTGTGCGGTCCAGAAAAACTAATTCAAAGAGAATAAAACTTTCTAAGCTGTTTTGGAATATTTAGGCACCATGGGGCGTGGGACGATGATCGGTGCATCAACTGTACATAGCCAGAAAATCTACCGCAATACACAGGAACTCCCGTCGGAAACCGTATGTCTGTATGACAGTCATACATAGTCGGATACTGGTTATCCGACGAACAAAAGGCAGTCAAATGGATACAAGAAAACGTTGAATAAAGAACATTCTGCCTAACGTTCTCATTTATATAAAATAGGTTTATCGAGCTTTAATTTTTTTTACGTTTGATTCATTAGATTTAATTATCAACGTTTCGATTAACCTGCACAAGAAAAATCACTACCATGAATTTTTCAATCATACAAATATGTACAGGTACTGCAGGTAACACAGATAAAATTCCGTGTATTTGGGACGGTATATACAAGCTAACAGGGTTTCCCTGGGCTCGGGGCTTCACACCTGCCTAAAATTAGCTCCGCCCCTAACTTAACTTACCCGAGGAAAACCGACCGGTTGAAAACCTCGGCCTTTAATGTTAATATTCAAGTCAGAAACCTAATTTTCCAATTTTCAGAACCATATAAAATGATAGGTTCAATAAAAGCAGAATAAAATTTTAAAAGATCTTTTGCCTTTTTTGTATAGTTTGTCAAAAAATCTTCAAAAATAAAAAAATAACTTCGCCCATTCTTCAAAATCTTAAATCGGAACAGGGGTGTGAAGGGGACTCGTTAGCTACAACTCCCTAACTTCCCCCAGGAGGGGGGGGGGGTCATCCTTTGATACTTGGGTTCAATTCATATCATACACAGGGGGCTAAGCCCGTTTTGGGCCCGAACTCTGTGATACCATGAATGTATATATATATTTATGGTATGGCACAGAGTTCGGGCCCAAAACGGGCTTAGCCCCTGTGATACCTTGCAAGATTACATTGTGCTACTTTTGTCAATACTAGCGGAAAGGCCAGTCACCCTGCAATATATCTATTGGAATATGAAAATAACAGATAGTGATCTTTGTCAAAAAAGGGGGAGCTCTCTCTCTCTCTCTTTAATATCGCTCCGCCATTTTCTTTGGACATTTTCTAACAGAAAGAGGTGGGGGGGGGTCTGATAATGCAATTTTCAACATATAACGTTATATCTATTTATCTTTAATTTATTTCGCTTGTATATATAGACCAAAAGATCAGAAGAGCTTTATGTGACATCTTGTGATTTTTTTTATATTCTAAATAACTGATTTAAAGAAGAAAACATTTCGAGGAAAGCGAACTTGTTTTGGAAATCGTCTCCAATGACAGGCCTGCCTTGAAGGACTCCAAAGCCAAAATGTATGTCAAAATCCATCCTTAAATTAGGGAAAATATAATGCTGTTGCAACTTTGAAGGTTAATTCAAACATTATAGATAACAAATTATACATGTATAGGATGACAATTTCATGAATGTACAGCAAAACAAACTAAAGAAACGTGATTTTATCCCAAAAATTGTTCTCCCCTTTAGGTCTTTTCTTTTGACACCCTGATTTTTTTGCAAATGATATTTTATTGGGATTGGGCAGCAGGTACGACCTATTTAAGCCCTCTCCCTACAGCACGGTCTCTGTAGTTCTAAGCGGAACACAAATATAAGAGATATATCAACACACACACACAACTATGGGAATTTGTCAGAAAGTTATCTTTCTTGCCTTAATCTTGCACTCCACATAGAATTCATATTATGTCGGCATTTTCATTCTACTGTTTGTATCTCTTGTTGTAAGTATGATGATTGTGTTTTTTAAAATAAGGTGACTGTATTTTTTCCCGCCTTTTGCGACCCAATTTAACTCTGATTGCACAAACCTACCTTCTGCAATCTCTCTCTCTCTCTCTCTCTCTCTCTCTCTCTAACTGTGTTTTTCTTACATATTAATTACATTTGAATCCATTGGATCTATTTTCTCACTTTCTTCCTTTATTGAACGGTGAATACGTTGTTTTGTTTCAAGATTTTTTTGTAGCGAAAAATACATTGAAAAGGATTTAACTATCGTTGTAATTTTTTCTCACTTAAATTGTGACATGTCGCTTATTCCGTCCTCCTTTTCTGTATAAATGAATCTGTTAAGTGTTTAGAACTTTTGTCATTACCGTTTCGTTGTGAACAGCGTCTATCGTCTTATCAAATAGTGTTAAACTCTCCCGCTAGAATTATATATTTGATCATTTAGCGTATATTGATATATCCACTTTTGTAGTCTTTATTAAAAAATATTCTGACTATGAATATATATATATATATATATATATATATATATATATATATATATATATATATCATTTCGTTAATTTGAGTTTTCACTAAGCTTCCCCTACCATCTTGTTGTGATTTGTGATTTATGAACATTAAATACCTTAAATAAAAGAGTTTTTGATACTCATCTACTAATCGAATCTGTAAAACTATGCAGAGAACCAGCCATCTCCAATCATATTGGAATAGATTTTCCTCACAAAAATGAGTTTCTTTTAACATTACTACATGTATATATCCATATTGCAGTCATTTAACCATTGATATAAAGTGGGGTTTTTTTTTTTACGCAATGAGTGTAATACATTTAAATTTATCTATTATAAAGTGCAGAACATACTACTAAACTAATAGTGATCTGTGGAATCAGTGGCAGTGCTAAACTAATAATGATCTTGTACAACAAGGTGTTGCCTGCTGTTTTCATTAGTTAAGTCAATCTGCCATAAACTCCGGTCTAGTTGAACACATAGAATGTTGTCGCCGACAATTGCTGAGACTGCCTCCATCTTCCCATGCTTGGATTTGGATGCCTTTGTTTTTAACAAAATCATGGTTTGATATATTAACCATATCGAATGAAATCATATAGATCTGTACTGTCTAATAATCCAAGAATGTAAATGTAAATACAGGCTGGTGTGCCACTAAAGGGGCCAACAATCGTTATGAATTCCGTGGGGATCCGGGTTAGAATAGGTCCTCAGTGCCTCTTGCTTGTCGTAAAAGGCGACTAAATGGGGCGGTCCTTCGGATGAGACCGTAAAAACCGAGGTCCCGTGTCACAGCAGGTGTGGCACGATAAAGATCCCTCCCTGCTCAATGGCCATAAGCGCCGAGCATAATTTTGCAGCCCTTGGCCGGAAATGGTGACGTCTCCATATGAGTGAAATATTCTCGAAAACAACATTCAATCAATCAATGAAACACGTCAGTCAGCATTTGACCCAATGTGTTCAATAGGTTGAATTGACGAACTAGATTGTTATAACAACCATAGAATTTGCGAAATACTGACGTTAAACGAGATTGCTGGAACCCCTTCACTATCAACTTGTTTGTCAATAGCCTGCTTCGATTTAAAAACTGACCATAAGCAGAACAAGCTCTTGCGTATGGAATCAGTTGAGAGACATAAACACCATTTATAGGTGATAATGGAATATTGCTACATAAACATGGGAAGTTGACGATGGAGAAGCTGAAATCATCCCGTTTGTCATTTTGAGTTGTTAGTTTGCCGTTAATATATACTTTCAATACAATAGCAGTATCTAAGTATGAAGCAGAAGTGGAGGACTCTCTGGTGTCTATGTAACCGGGTATCCAGCAATCTGAACAGATGATGAACTCGTGTTAAATATCATGTGATAAAACCGCGTCGTTGGACAAAATGGTCGCCTATTACAGTGTAATTAACATGTTGGGTGAGGATTTGAGTGGCAGCGTTACACGGGCGGCCGTTTATTCCAGTACAGATATATAGGAAAAATCATCAGGGGAATTGAGAGTGGCCGTTGTTTGAGAGTGGCCCCTGATTTCAAGTGGCTGCTAAGACAAGTTTGTCAGTATGACGCTTTAAAGTCCGGGTTCAAGGAACATGATTGTCTACCCCCTAATCCAAAGGAGTTGAAATTAAGATTAATTAATTAATTAATACTAGTATTAAAGTTGATAATCAATTACTAATGGATTCTACTTTGCATCTAAATATATCATTGGCAAAATTACAACGCTTTTTGATATATACGAGTTGAAAATGTAGGCGGGAATCCAGAGTTAGCGTGCGTAGTTCTTTAGGCTTATGGCCTTTGAGGAGGGAGAGATCTTTATCGGGCCTCGGTTTTTGCTGTTTGACATGTTTCATACCAATTGTTAGGCCGTTCTTAATACACTAATTTTGACTATGGATTACTTTGTTCACCTGATCAAGATTTAGGGATCCCGGCGGGTGTGACCAGTTGACAGGAGATGCTGACTCATACTAAGCATATGCTCTCACCTCTGGTATGTCCAGGGGTCCGTGTTTGCCCAACTCTTAATTTTGTACTCCTTATAGGAGTTATGCTGACTTTAAAAGAGACTGTTGAATCTCCTGTAGCTTCAATTTGTTTGTCAGTTGCCTGTCTCCATTTGAAAAACTGATCATACGTAGAACAAGCTCGTACGTATCGACTCAGTTGAGAGATATAACCACCATATGCAGGTGATAATGGAGTACTGCTACATAAATATAGGAAGTTGATGACGGGGAAGCTGAAAGCATCCCGTTTGTCATAAAGTTGAGTTGTTAGTTTGCCGTTAATATTCATTTTCAATAAAATATTTAAGTACAGCGTACGAAGCATATGTGTAGGACTCTGTTGTGTGTTTTATTTCGAGTTTACAAGGATACATCAAATCATCATATGAATGAATATGATTATTGTTTATAGATGGAAAACTTACACGGTACCAATTTTGATGCACAAAATTTTGGAAATCCGAAATAACAATAAACCTGTAAGAACTAAAAGGGAAAACAGAGTGCCAAAGACTAGAGTCAAATTCGTCTAAGGATCAGAGCTATGCATGAGGGAGATCATCCTTAATTTTGAAATGAGTTTCTAACTTTTATCACAGCAATTAAATATACATCCGTATTTTCAAGCTAGTATCGAAGTACTTAGCTACTGGGCTGTAGAGACCCTGGGGGACTAACTGTCCACCAGCAGAGGCCTCGACCCAGGGGTCATAATGAAAAACTTATATAGTATCAATTTGTATGCACCAGATGCGCATTTCGACAATTAATGTCTCTTTAGCGATAAAACGTCGTCGAGACATCTAAATGTAAGATATTTTTTCTACTCATGTAGAAGCGTTTGAATATCCTCTGCTTCATGAGAATATCAAACAGGTCAGCTAACAAAGGAGCACAATTCGTGTCCATGGGAATTCCAACAGATTAGTCGTATCAATATACAAGCATCCATGGGTAGTACAGAAATCATGGCCCGGGGTGTAGGATGGGGCCTCAGTAGGGTGATGAAAGTTTTACACGGTAATATATGGGTGTCGTCTTCTCGAGATCAGCAGGACATGGTTGGTCTTATCAATATATTCTAACGGGAAAAAGAAACTGTGCATTATAAAATTTAGTATAATTTTTCTATATTTATTGTTTAAATTTATAAAATCTAAACAATCAATAAAGGTGACGTTTTTTGACAATATCGGATAGTACCCGACTCAGATGCACGAACTTTTTCCTGATTAGTGAACGCATGTTGTTTATTGAATTGTTCGTACGCACGAGTTTTACTAGCCAATACTGTTTGGAGTAAGAAGTATAAAAGGTTTCTTTGGACACTTTAGTTTTGACAAAGTATACCCTTCTGTCATGCCACGACTCAGCGAAAATCAACGTAATCGTGCTGTTGGGATGCTTCTAGCCGGAATGGCACAAAATATCGTAGCAAGACACTTTGGAGTTCATCGGAACACCATCCAGTCATTTTGGAGACGTTTCCAACAATCTGGTAACACTCGGGATCAACCACGTTCTGGATGTCCTCGTGTGACGTCGCGTCTACAGGACAACCACATTAGACTTGTGCACCCGAGAAATCGTTTCCAGACAGAAAGTTTCACTGCTCGTAACATTCCTGGACTTCGACCAATCAATACAAGAACTGTGCGTAATTGTCTGTGCGAGCACAACATCAGACCAAGACGTCTAGCGGTGCGCCCAACACTGCTTCAACATCATCGTATCACCAGACTAGCGTGGTGCAGACGACATCTGAGATCCAGAATACAGGACTGGGCCAATATTCTGTTCACTGATGAATCCAGATTTCATTTGGATAGCAGTGACGGCCGTTGTAGAGTGTATCGTCGCGTTGGGGAGCGGTACCAGGACGTTTGTGTAGTGCAGTGTCGACAATTCGGTGGAGGTAGCGTTATAGTGTGGGTGGAATAACAGCACGTGTAAGGACCCCTCTACAAAATGTCGAGACGAAATGATTCAGCGCCGTGTGATACCCTTCATACAGAGACAGCAAAATCACATCACTCTGCAGCAAGACAACGCAAGGTCACATGTTGTACGTGTAGTCAGGGACTTTTTTGTTCAATAGAATGTCGATGTCTTGCCTTGGTCAGCTGTTTCCCCCGATTTATCACTGATCGAGCACGTCTCAGATGAAATGGAACGACGTCTACGCCGTTTACCAAATCAGTCAGTGACATTGGCTGATTTAGGCCAGGCTTTAACCAACATCTGGAACAACATCCCTCAAGCATTTTTTAACACTTTAGTGGCATCATTGAGGCGCCGTTGTCAAGCATGCGTGAATGCAAATGATGATCACACGCGTTATTAACTTTGTTAATTCAAGTTCGAATACCAGTGTCTTTCGAGTGTGCTGAAATTGACGTTATTCGACGTCAACATTAATAGATTATGAAATGTTGTAACGAATACATTTGTTAACAGTATTACAAAAAATAAAATTTGTTCATTGTTATTTTTTATTATTTTTTCATATATTAAATAATGCACAGTTTCTTTTTTCCGCTAGTATATATACAAACATCGTCAGGAAATACATTTCCAAATTATTTAAATCATGGCCCTGGAGGGTAAGAGGGGATCAAACATTTACATGGCATTATATGAGGAAATCAATCTGCATGTGATAGATACTTGTGCTCATGCAAAATTAACATTAAATACAGTCAATTATCACCATGTTTCTTGTTTTTTATTTTCATATATATATATATATATATATATATATATATATATATATATATATATATATTGGGATAAATCTCCGATATAATCTTCTAGAGTGCTCGACGTGGCCTCACGGAGCTACATAAATTGACGATCAGATGGAGTTCAATCACATAACATTTATTTCTCTACAGGCTGTTTCGTGAGGGGATGGTTTCCCCTCACTCGTCGGGAGAAAAATGACATCTAACGAAAAACATCCGCGTGGCTGAGAATATGTTACACAGAAACAGATACAGTATATATATATATATATATATATATATATATATATATATATACATAAGTCGTTGTGGCCGAGTGGACTTACGCACTGGTTTGACAATCTTGCTAGGCGGTGGGTGCCGTACGTCGCTGGTTTGACCCCGGGCTGGGGCGAAAATTTTCACTACCTAGTTGTGATTATTTAGTGCTTTATATATATATATATATATATATATATATATATATATATATATGGGGATTGTGTAAGATGATACAGACCATGAACAGTGATAATGTGAATATACAAAAATCAGAGCAATACACAATTTTAAATGCATTATCAGCATAAATATTTTGTATATACAAGCCGGACATTAAACCACATTGACGCTTCTGTAAAATTGCGATCATCAGTATCCTGTTTTCCGTTAGTCACTGCCCAAATTTCACTTCTCCTTTTCAAAGCATGAGTCAAATCCTTTTCAAAGCATGAGTCAAATACAATATAATGCCATTTACTGTCATCGGTTATGATAATGTTTTTGTTGAAGTCACAAATACACGCGATTTCTCGCACCAAAACGCTGCAACCTTCCATAATGACGTCATGAATATTGAAGTTTGAATTTTTAGTATACATTTCCTGCTGTATCTCCCAAATCGAACACATCATACGAAAACTGACTGTAGCTTTCCCCAGGTCAATGTAAAATTCTAATATTACACACTGTTCAATTTGAAGAGCTGACGTTGTTTTTTTTTTCAAGCATTTTTGGGATCGTTTATTTATAACCCAAAACAGGTACTACACTGTAAATACATAAAAAATGACGTCAGTTGTTTTTGGAACGTATTGCTAAATTGTATGTAGTGTTGATCTATTTTATGAAAATTCGACTTGAAGAGCGAAGTTTGCTACTTTTTCCCTTGGGCCGTGCGCACGTCCGCGAACCTTTAAACTCATTTTTTTTTTAAATTATAGTTAAGTGAAACGATTCGAAACCAACTTACTTTGAATCCACTAGGAAATAGCGTGAAGTGAAGTGATGGGAATTTTTCCAAATACACAAAGAGGTAAACGCAGTCATGGGCATCGGTCATATGAAAGACCAACTATACACAATGTCACGCTTGATTCTCTTCTACCTTACACCAATAGACAATTAGATCCACATCATATTGACACAAAACACAAAACGTTAGCTTATTCCATTGAGAGTTTTAGTAAACTTGAAATCGCAGAATTTTCTCCAAATCAATAACATTAAAACCTACATGTATGATTTTTCAACACTATACACGACCATTCCTCACGATACATTAAAGACTAGACTTTTTGACATCATAGACAGTTGCTTCTTCAACAAAAACGGAAAACGGAAATATTCATATCTAGTGATCAGTCATTCAAAAACTTACTTTGTTAAACACCACTCTGATTCCACGCACAAGTACTCTGAAGTTGAAATAAAAAATATCCTAGAGTTCCTCATTGACAATATCTTCGTGGTCTTTGGTGATCAGGTCTTCCAACAGTCTGTTGGAATTCCCATGGGCACGAATTGTGTTCCTTTGTTAGTTGACCTGTTTTTATATTCATATGAAGCAGAATTTATTCAAAAACTTCTACGTGAGAAGAAAAAATCTCTCGCTGTGACCTTCAATTCGACTTTTAGATATATCGATGACGTTTTGTCTATTAACAATGATAGCTTTCATTCATATGTCGATTTGATATATCCCTGTGAGCTCGAAATAAAGGACACCACAGAGTCGTCCACTTGTGCTTCATACTTAGACATTTTATTGAAAGTAGACATTAACGGCAAACTGACAACTCAACTACCGTATATACTTGCCTATAAGTCGGTCCGCCTATAAGTCGATTGTATTTTTTAAGGTTATTTTGTAGGAATTTGCCATTGACCCGCTTATAAGTCGGTACAAATTTTTGTCAGAGTCGGTCGACAATTTCAAGTCAATGCTGTAGTGTGTTTACCTATGTTTCAAAAAATATTTTGAGAAATTAATAATTATAAGGTGCTCAATATCCAAGCCATACCTGTTTGGGGTTTAAACGCAACCCTTGATCTATTATGGGCAATGATCCCTTGTTTACCTTCCTAATTACCAGTACCTGACACTGTGTTTACTTAGTGGCACGCACCTCGCGAAAACTGTTATTGTGGGATTCGGGTATAATTAATTGTATCAACAATTTTAAGAGTCAAGAATGATGATCTAAATTATCTGTTAACAATATTTAATTTTTTATGAAATATATTTCAGCTGATATGCATACCGGTATGAATATTTCAATATTAAATCGGGTTCGTAATTCAATTTTATCGATAAACGATAGATTAGTTGAATATTGAAAGTGCAAATGCTTGTATTTATACATAATTTTAAAATACATAAACAATACAATATGTCTAGATAATCATTCATTTTGTGTGGTAGTCCATGATAATCGTCGAAGTTGTTTAAAAACACTACATTATGCCGCCCAGAAAAATACCAATCTTCTTAGAACGCGCCTATAAGTCGGACATAGAGTTTTGGACCAAAAATTGACTCCCAAAAATCTGACTTATAGGCGAGTATATACGGTATCTGACAATCAGGATGATTTCAGGTTCTCCATCATCAGCTTCCTATATTTATGTAGCAATATTCCATTATCATCTGCATATGGTGTTTATATCTTTCAACTGATTCGATACGCAAGAGCTAGTTCTGGGTATAAACAGTTTTTAAATCGAGGCAGGCTAATGAAAACAAGTTGATGGTGAAGGGGTTTCAACAGTCTCGTTTAAAGTCAGCATTTCGCAAATTCTATGGTCGATATAACAATATTGATTTCCATTACAACCTATCATCGGGTCAAATGCTGTCTGATTTGTTTCATACCGATTGTTAGGCCTTTCATAACACACTAAGTTTGACTACAGATGGCTCGGTTTACCTGATCAAAATATGGGGCTCAAAGTGGGTGTGACTGGTCGACAGGGATGCTTACTCCTCCTATGCACCTGATCCCACCTCAGCTAGTGTGTCCAATGGTCCGTGTTCGCCTATACATATATATATTTTGTATTGCTAATAGGAGTTATGGGATTGATCACTGTTCGTTATCTGAACCTTTCATGCATGATATAAATATCTAATAAATCATGCCTGAAAGATTCAGATAAACGTTCTAACTTTTTAAATCAAAAATATTGATGGAAATTGTAATCTGTTGGTTTTTTTGTTTTTTTTTTAAATCTAAGGCTAAATATTCAGATAGCATGTCTGTTAGAAAAGAGATACATCAGGAAAATGTATCTTAAAAAGAAATTTAAATGAAATGGCCAAAATTCAGAAGTATTGCGATTTATCAGACTTGAACCGACACGAATCGGAATTTTGTATTGAAAAAAGTAGTCATGGAGAATACTGTAATCAGAAAACCACATTCGTTTGATGTAAAATGGTTTTCAAGTTAAATCAATTTATACAGGAAACTAAATTCTTGATGAAAAGTGCATGAAATTAACAACAATGTGATTATTTTAGTAATCTCTATCATTGTGACCAAGATCCGTACTTTTTTCTCTGATTTGCTTCAAACCTTAATAGCGATATTTCTGCAATTTGGTCCTTCCATTTCAATTTCTTTCTGAAATACATTAATACATTTGGGTTTTTGTTCAAATAACGTTTTTTTTTTTAAAGATTTTAGCCGAAGACTTAGAAAATATTGACAAAAGAACCGTCATAATTTTCATAGATATTTCTTTAAAACTTAGAACATTTACATAACTCTTTTTCGCAGGTTTTATTAGATATTATATCAAATGAATGGGAAGTTAATATTAACACAAACATGTACTGAATCCAGATATACGTATACAATTAGCGAATCTAGAAAGGGAGTTATGTGAGTTGCACCCCTCCCGCTTGGAAATTTTCCGGATCGGTCACTGAGTATACAATGGCGTTACGGAAGAAAATACTACATGTACATCGGCTTTACCCAATATATAAATGTGCGCTTCCGGTGACAACAAACTCTTATCTGTAAATTAGCCTCACCGTTTGTCATGATAAACCGCAATTATTCTTTTAACAAACGTAGATTGTCAAGAACGAGGATGTACAAAATAAGTTACGCTTGAGTGCTGCGCGACATCATTCGTAAAACAAATTCATCTTATGTTTTCAAATAACACACCTTTTATTTCATTTATACATGGACCTTAAACGTGCTTTTTTGGAACAGGTAAATCTTATCTACTCTTGCATATGTACAAATATTCATTTTATGATGCTAAGTACAGTTTCTTAATCATTAGGATTATCAAACAAGGATGTGTTCTAATTAAGTATTAACACAGGCAAATTAAGCATAATCTATGTTCGGAAAGTAATTCACAGTGTATTTGTCGATAGCTAATTTTTTTGATTGCGTATTTGCAAAACAATCATACAGCAAGTTTATTTGAGAAATTCCAGAGATAGACATCATTTCGATCATCTTATTGTTAAATATGCTAATTTTAACAACCCTAGTTAATGTGTTAATACACAAGTGTCTGGGTTTGAGCTCTTCTGTGTAGGAGGTGCATTTCGTGGTATTTTAAGCACCTGAGTGTAATGAACATATACATCTATTAAGATAAAATAATGAAAATATAAAAGGCGGTTTCTCTGAAAACTATAAATACAATAAGTTTTTAATGAAAAGATAAAACAATGTCATGTTTGCAGGCAATATCGACCAACGAAATTACGTGATATGATAAATTGGTTGTTAACTGAATATTTGGTGAATATTCCCTGCCGAGGGGTTTTGTGCGCTAATGGAAGGAAAGGGCGAGCTTGTTTCCAGATATTCAATAAATAACATTTACATTACGACATATGCCATATGATCATTTTTATTTTTAATTCAGTAAATAAAACTATACAAATAAACAATATAGATGAGAGAGATAGAGAAAGAGAGATATGTCATAGTTCGAAGTATTCTAAATACATGTATATCCTTAATGTCAGGAATTCAAATAATCAGAGTCTCAATCTTTTTGATGTGTAAATAAAACTGCCAGTGCAACATGTTCAAAATATTGATCCAAGTTCCCCATGTTTTTTAAATCTTCAGTTCACAGCTTATAGTAGCTGTATATATCAAATTAAGTTGAAACACGTGTTTATATATATATATATATATATATATATATATATATATATATATATATATATAAGTACAAGGAATCGATGAATAGATGAAAGGTGAAGATAACGAACAGTGATCGATCTCATAACACCTATAAAGGTGAAGATAACGAACATTGATCTCATAACTCCTATAAAGGTGAAGATTACGAACAGTGACCAATCTCATAACTCCTAGAGATAATTTTTCATTCAGATAAAGCTTATAAATACATGATCTAAGAATAAGACAGAGTATGTTTCGCTGGTTTTGGATCGAGATTAAGTCCAAGAATAAATGTTAATGAATTTCTTGGAATAATTCCCATTATCTGACAATGTTCATAAAATATATCGAATAGGTCTTGAACACTCTCAACGTGCATGACTTTTCTCTTCAGATGTATTGCAAAAGATGCATAATTTCTTTCACCCCCCCCCCCTTTTTTTAAATACGAAAATGTATCAGTTGTTAGTATATAATAGTTGATTCTAAACTATAACCATTGCAGTTGGATGCTTTTAGTATTATTGAATAGTGACTGAAATATGAGTTTCCATTCTAATTCTTATAGAGTAAAGTATACACCCCATTTTGATATCATCCAAGTTCAAGGTATCATGCATAGCCCTAGTGCCCTTTTGGATGATCAATAAAGTTTAGTATAAACAGACATAGGGCTTACTTCTCTGACAATTCATGCTATCTGTTATTAATTTCTGTAAACCTACAAAGTTGGTTTTGACATTACACTTATTCTTGGGATTTTTGTAAATTAAAAAATGATCTTTTCTCATCAAACAAATCACTGCTATACATCATCCTCACCTTTTCATTATATTCTTGGTAAGCCATTTACTGAGGAAAATTATTCTCTAAAACCATTTCTTTATTATTAGTAGTAGAAGTAAAGAAAATGTGACGTTATGCCATTATGATGAATTTCATTTGAGGTATTTTACAGCTCAGTAACTGAACACTCTCTGAAAAGTATGTACATGTATATTAAAATTTGCATTGATAATGATATTTCAATGCTTGTTTTTTTTTACCGGATTAATTTACATTATTTATGTGTAAGCCATATTAAGGGCAGATGATACAAACAAACTTTTTCTTTCGAAGAGACTTTATATGATGTCATTCTTTTATAAAAGTGGATAATTCCTTGAATTCTTTTCCCCTTTGACTTGGAGAGTGAAATATTTTCCGTATTTCCAAAAAAGTACAAAACAATAGTTATCATGGTAAATTAGTTTATTCTTCATTTGTTTACCTTTTCTATACCTCGCAGAATGGTTGTCAGGGAGAACAGAGTGTACTGATATTAGATTTACAACATAACATGTAAAATATTAATGCATTACAAATTTTACACTTGGAAAATATCAATTGCTGCTTCAATAAAATTACATATATGGATATTGCACCCTCAGTAAAGGTTTACAAATTAAAATAAACTTCATTATATGTTGACTTAATGTTTAAAGTGTAATATAAACTTAAAAATCATATACCATACGGGGTGAATTTTCTGACTAGAAGCAAAATTCTAAAATTCACATTGGCTGATTTTCTCAAGACAAAGAAGAGTTATCTCCCATAATATAAGAGTAAAATTTTACAACTTCTGAAAACAATTTACAATGGCATTTATGATTTTACTTTTTTTTTTTTTTTTTTTGGTCACTCTTGGTTTTCCTTTGCTATTCATCTCTGGAAAAAATAAAGAAATGCCTAATACAGGATCTCATTGATGCGCCATTTTACGTTAGTTTCTGCATTATGACGTTTCCCAGTAGAAACAGGAGAAAGATGACTTCATGCTTCCTGCTGACATCTTATATATAGCAATGATTCAAGTCCATACCGTTTTTCGTCCTCACAATGTCTTATGCGTTGTTAAATCTAGTGGTCTACCACACGCAGCACAACCTTTTTCCAAATTGTCCACTAGAATTCCAAGTTCCACAACTCGTCTCCCACCTCTCCAGCAAATCATCTCCTCATGCTCTTCTTCCGATTCCTCACTCTCTGATACATCAGATGGATACATGTCTTCATTTCCTAGGCATTCTTGTGAATTATCACAAGACGAACACTTTTTTCTTGATTCATCTAACTTCTCCTCGATCACCACGTTGGTATTGGCATCAACATTCACTATCTTACATCCAAGGTATAATGCATAACCTTTCTTAGCATTCTGTAACCTTTGATGACGTTTTTTACTAATAATTTTTCCTGATTTTTTTCCTCCTGAATGATTCTGACACCATAATTGTTTACATTGTTTACTGACCCCCTTTCCTGCTTTTTAAACAGAGAAGAGTTCCAAACAACTATAAATGGGGAAACAAAACCAACAAAACCATGGGAACTCTTTAGTGCTAAAGGAAGAAAAATTTGTTTATATCATCTGGCCTTAAGGTTAATAAGCTGTGTGTGTACAGATTCACACCTGTAATGAGAAATATTTCATTTGTCCTACTTCCGCGTGTAAATACATTCGTGCCTCTCAGGGTACGAGAGTTTTCAAGAGAGAAATAACCCAGGCCTTTGTTTCATGATGTGTCATACACTTCTTTTCATTGTTTGTCAATTGTAGGATTGAGACTGTATTTGATCAATTAGAACCAACAAAAGCATCGTAAAGTACTATCAGCAGATTTGAAATCGCTAAACTGTTTTCAAATCAACAGCATCAATATGTTTGACTTCAACACTTTACACGACCATTCCCCACAATGAATTAAAGACTAGATTTTTTGACCTCATAAACAGTTGCTTTTTCAACAAAATGGGAAAAGGAAATATTCCTATCTAGAGATCAGTCATCCAAAAATTACTTTGTTTTTAAAACTCTGATTTCATGCACATGTACTCTGAAATTAAAAATATGCAGGAGTTCCTTATTGACAATATCTTCGTAGTCTTTGGTGATCAGGTTTTCCAACAGTTTGTTGGAATTTCCATCGGCACGAATTGTGCTCCATTGTCAACTGACCTGTTTTTATATTCTTGTGAGACAGAATTGATTCAAAAGCTTGAACATGAGAAGATAAAATCTCTTGCTGCAGCTCAACTCGACATTTAGGTTTATCGACGACGTTTTATCTATCAAAAATAATCATTTTCATTCATATATTAATTCGATATATCCCAGTGAACTCGAAATAAAAGACACCACGTGGGTCCTCCGCATCTGTTTCGGACTTAAATAATTTAATGAAAATTGCTATCATCGGCAAACTAACAACTCATATTCATAGCAAACGGGATGATATCAGCTTCTTCATCGTCAACTTCCCATATTTATGTAGCAATTCTCCACTATCACCTGCATGTGGTGTTTATATTCCTCAACTGATTCGCAATGCAGGAGTTTGATCTGCCTGTGATCAATTTTTAAATCGAGGCAGGCTACTGACAAACAAGTTGATGTTAGAGGAGTTTAAAAGTCTCGTTTAAAAGGCAGCATTTCGCAAATTATAAGGTCGTCATAACGATTCATTTGCCAATACAACGTGTCATTTGGTCAAATGCTGTCTGACATGTTTCATACCGATTGTTACGCCATTCTTGGCACAGTGATTCTGACTACGAATAACTCCATTTACCTGATTAAGGTATAGGGCTTTCGGCGAGTGTGACCGGTCAACAAGGGATGCTTACTCCTCCTAGGCATCTGATACCACCTCTGGTATTTCCAGGGGTCCGTGTCTGCCAAACACTCTATTTTGTATTCCTTATGTGAGTTATGAGATTGATAACTGTTCGTTATACTCTCCTTTCCATACACAAATACATGGTGATATCAGAACTGTGCTACCCACTAATTTTTTAATGAGCAGTAATAATATTTATACGAGATATATGTGGTATCTGTATACAAAACGTAAATGTGAGCCATACCGATGTTTCGAATCAGAGAATGGATTTTCTATTCAGGATACCATAGTTTATACCTAGATTTAATTTCAAAAATGAAATATTTTCAGCAGTGTTAAGGAAGTTGGCTCCTCAGCTTTTGAGTACAACTGCACAGGATCTGTGTAGGTCTGGTTCAATACTAATTCAATTGGTCCAGCCATATTATACATTCATTACTTAAACATATCTAGTCGAAAAAAGTATGTCAATTCAATTTCTGAAAGGGTTGGGAAAGGACTACATTTTGTGGCGGAAGGATTGTTTAATTAAAACGTAAAAAAAAAAATCAGCACAATTTTACAGTTTCTGTTTTATGTAATATATCGTTATTATTTATACCTCTAGACGCTTATTTGAATTTAGTAATTTATGATACAATTAGTAAAGTAAATGTTGTGAATTCATTGATTTAGTTGATATATTTTTCTGAGCAGAACACCAATTCTTAAAAGCGTCTTGATCAATCTACCCCAAATTTTGCAAGCCACTATTAATCAACAACACTTGAGCTATGGAATTCTAAATGTTGAATTTTTCAGTAAATTGAGAGCAAAAAGGTCATTGTAATATATATATTTCCAATTTTGTAGCACTAAACTGAGACCTCTTGTTGCTATCTTTTAAAACAGTCATTTTTGTTTTGCACTGTCAAATAGGGATGACAAAATTATCATATTACGATAACAAACATAAAAACGACAACATCCATTCAGAAAACATATGATGACATAGATATAATCACATTCTCTATGATGACGTAGATATAATCACATTCTCTTTCCATGTTCAGGGAGTTGTGGACATTTGCCGCTTCTGAAGGAAAAACAAGAAGAAAGTAAGAACATGATTATCCTTCATTGGATCCTCAGGGGTCTCTGTCTAGCAGTATTATATACCGAGAACGATGGATATCGTAAGTACATACTAACATATATAAGCGCCTATCGTTACAATATCCATTTCAACTCGCATCTAGTTTTCAATATCCCTATAAATGATAACTGACTATGTTTATTCTTAAAATTGGGAATTTTTTAGATAAAGCTTGTAAACTGAGGTCAGAGGTCACAACATAAAGAGGTTTATCCTCAACATATCAATAAACATGTCCTTTATATTTGAGACACATGCTCTATTTTGTGCTTCAAATTGTTTTTATAACTTATTGGTATCTTTTTCACTTATGTTATTACGGTAATATATAATATATCTTACATGTTTTTGCAGCCTATGAGTAGTACTGCTTTTTAAAATAAACAATACAAGGACTAATTCCAACACATGTTCTGTCAGGGTCCTCTTCGCTGGACTTGCTTAAAATTCTGAAGGTTAATTATCATAATTACATGTATCACATACACTCTTGAAATAAGTCAACCCCTGCATATGAATATGCTTGACCTAATCCAGAAAAAAACAATGTTTATTATCAAAATGCAATTAAAATTATTAAAATGAAAAACACAAGAAATGTCTTTCGTTTTTTTTTAAGTATATGAGATGTATACATGTATACACTTGATACAATAAGCCGGTATGAAGTGGCTCCATAACTTCATTTATATGAAACTTTAGAAAAGTGTTTTAGAAATGATGTAACAAGGGTAACCTTTTTAATATGAGCAGAGAATGTAATAATATTTATTCATGCAAATTTCATCAAAAGTAAAACAAAACAATTTTCTATTCAAAACGAATTTCTATTGATCGCGTGCTCTACTTTCAAATAGACCATGTTAAACAGGGGATTTCCAAATCAACCTCACTGTATTTGTAGGAGTTATGAGATTGATCACTGTTCGTTATCTTCACCACTCATGAATAACACCGAAGATCTTTAAAGTAATCATGTGAATACCATAGCTTTGGAATAATGATATTTTTCATATCTGATCATAATGACTGATAGGTAATGTTATTTTATGATACCAACAATTGGTATGACATTTTCTGACAATGTCGTTAGGAAATAAATGAATGGACTTCCTAGGTGTTTCTACTGCTGTCTTTATCTTCCTCAGGACAACTTATCATTCCTGGTACTACTGTCGCCAGCCAAAGTTCAACATTTGGCAGTTACAATGCGTCACTGACAATAGACGGAAAGCCCACCCTTCTTTCGATGTCTAGCGGGTCATGTTCTCACACAGGTGGAGGAAGAAGGAGCGCCTGGCTTCAGATTAATTTACGGAGGGTGTATAACATTAAAACCATCAAGTTCTGGTATCGTAATGATCGTATGTATCATATTTTTGTGTTGCTTGTAAATCGCTGATACTCTGGGATTTCTTTTGTCCTTCGTCTGTCTTGTTTTTCTACTTCATGTTCCTTGTATGAGTTCATTTTATATATATACACATGGCACATGTTTATTTTTAAGGAATACTCTTGTTGTGTTAAAGGACTGATGAAATAATACAACTTTGTGAATATTTGTGATTATTCTCATTTCATCGTACTTCCTTCATAGCTCTTAAATATGAATATCAATCTATCCAATCAATCCAGACTATAATAACCCAATTACACCACAATGTCAAGGTAACCAATCACCGTTAAGTAAACCAGTCGTGGATGTTCTAAGGCTGTTACATCTTGTGGACGAACGAGTACGGAAAGTTGTTAGATACACTTTCAAAACTTCACGTGCAAACAAAAACTAAATATCAATGCTAAATGACTTTTTAAAAAACTAAAGTTATATAAAAACCACATAATGTAGGTCAAATGATTTTTCATAATACAGCAACACGTTTGTCTGCTCACGGTACGTTATTCAATTATCAATTATTTCGGAATGAATTTGATATCAAGTTACGTGTATGTTTTTGAGTTATACGACAACGTGGTACGGATTTCGCTTTTTATAACCTGCTCATTACCAATGATTCAATTCATCCCTTGCTGAATGCGCTTTTAGATATTTTGTGGATGAATTTTAAGCAAAGGTGTTAAGTTTTAATAACTTTACAAGGATTTTGTTTTTGAAAAAATAAAATATGTTGCTATAGCCTGAGGGGATCAAAGAAGAAAATCTTAATCTCAAGTGCAACAGGGTCATGATTACTTAGTCATATCAATATGCAAATATTCTCAGATTCGAGTTCTTTCAAATCAATTCTTTCCGCGAGTAGGTTAGGAAATGTATCTCAAGAAAATTTGAAAATCGTCTCAAAACCAGTCATCCTCAGATACTGGAGATTCAAATTTGATCGAATCATGGTCCCAGAAGGCAGAGTGGGGGCCACACTATATCAAAATGTTACATGGGAGCATCTGGCCATGAGTAGTCATATCAACATTCAGGCGCTCCGATATAGTACAGAAACCATGGCGCCGGGAAGCAAGGATGTGGCTAAAATAGTCATTTAAAGTGTGTAGAGAAGTTTTTAAAAATCATGTTCAAGAGTAGGATGGCCATATTATCAATATTATATTAATATGCAAAAATTCCTATTTTGTGTTTATTCATTTTTTTTAAATCATGGACTTGGGGGATAGGGTAAGGTTATATTTCAGGATCAAATTTTACCTACATGTACAACATGAATATATTTTTTAAAAAAAGTATATCGAAAAATTCCTCACAAAAACTGGTAATATAGATAGTGAAGCATCCTATATCGGGTGTAAGTCATGACCGCCTGGGGCTGGGATGGGGTTACAATATGGGGTCAAATTTTTGTGTGAGAATAAAGAAGACGAAAAGTCTTGTGAAGAGTGTGACTCTGGTGAGCGTTGTGACCCATAGGCCTCTTCCTTTATTTGATATTATAGTCATTATTTTAAAAGCTTGTGTATTTTTTAATGTATTCATCGGTATGATTTTGCAGGAGGCAGTGGATTGATAAGCACCATAAGGCTACATAAATATTTGCTTCGTTATTCTAATGGACAAGAATGGAAGACATGTTACACAGATTCTACTCCTTATAATAAACCAATACCTATGCCTTCCTCAATCGAATGCCATCAACAGACTCAGTATATATCGTTTAACACAAATTCTCCTAGTCCTTGGGACCAATCTCAAGTCTTTTTGGAAATCTGCGAGGTGGAAGTTTATGGTAATGTATTTAAAGATTATAGCCTTTTTCTTTTCGCTATTAGCACCAAACCTTTGCATAGAAATTATCATAATTTCAATGACATATTACCGTATTTTGAGAGATCAAATCAAACACTTTGTTTATGAAAGCCAAATTCAGTTATGAAAGGTGAAGATAACGAACAGTGATCAATTTCATAATTCCTATTAGCAATGAAAAATAGAGACTTGGGCAAACACGGACCCCTGGATATACCAGAGGTGAGATCGGGCGCCTAGGAGGAGTAGGTACCCCTATCGACAACTCACACCCGCCGTGAGCCTATATCTTGTTCAGGTAAATGGAGTTATCCGTAATCATACTCAATGTGCCAAAAAAAAAAACGACCTAACAATCGGTATGAAACACGTCCGACAGCATTTTATCCAATGATAGGTTGTATTAGCAAACTAGATTGTTATAATAATCATAGCATTTGTGAAATACTGACTTGAATTAGACTATTGAAACCCCTGCACCATCAACTTGTTTGTCAGTAACCTGCTTCGATTTAAAAACTGACCAAACGCAGAACAAGCTCTTGTGTATCAATTCTGTTGAAAGATATAAATACCACATGCAGGTGATAATGGAATATTGCTACATGTACATTAATATGGGAAGTTGACGATGGAGAAGCTGGACATCATCCCGTTTATTATAAAGTTGAGTTGTTAGTTTGCCGTTGATATCTATCTTTAATAAAGTATGCTATATTTAGATCTAAAACTTCATAGTTATTTCGGATTTCAAACATTTCGGTTGAGCATCACTGAAGAGACATTATTTGTCGAAATGCGCATCTGGTGCATCAAAATTGGTACCGTATAAGTTTTACATTATGACCCCTGGGTCGAGGCCTCTGCTGGTGGACTGTTAGTCCCCGAGGGTCTCTACAGCCCAGTAGCTAAGTACTTCGTTACTAGCTTGAAAATACGGATGTATATTTAATTGCTGTTATAAAATTTAGAAATTCATTGCAAAATTAAGGATTATCTCCCTCATGCATAGCTCTTATCCTTGGACGAATTTGGCTCCACTTGTTTGGCACGCTGTTTTTGGCTATATTTAGATCTAAAACTTCAAAGTTATTTCGGATTTCAAAGATTTCGGTTGAGCATCACTGAAGAGACATTATTTGTCGAAATGCGCATCTGGTGCATCAAAATTGGTACCGTATAAGTTTTACATCTAAGTATGAATCAGAAGTGGATGACTATGAAGTTTACAAAATAGCTGAATAGCCATTATATATTTTTATGATATATATTTCATTTTTGAAAATACATGAGGTTACATGTACATGTATGAACTGCGATATTTCACCATTCATTTTCAAACATGAAATTTATTTCTTCTATTTACATCCTTATCGGGATTTCACTTCGATTTCTTTCAGGCTGTGGCATTAACCAATATGGTGAGAACTGCACGGAATGTGTAGAAAATTGCGCGAGATGTCACGTAGTAAATGGATGTGTCGAGTGTCAATCAAGATTCACTGGGCGGGACTGTAAGGAATGTGTACCAGGCTATACCGGGGACAAATGTGGTAGGGTGTTGAGTCTAACTAAACGCCTTGAGATATTGAATTGACTTTTTGTATGCAGGTGAAACGAGGTATTCTGTACTGATGAGTTACATATCGTGTTTGAGTTTTGTTTCGGTTCGTTGATTTTTTTAGTGGAGTTGTGTCCCTTTAACGTATAAAAACTTACTGTTACGACCAGTTTTCTGGACTTTTTTTTAAAACCGCCTTGAGATTTTACAGGTGTATATTAATGAGTTACAGATCGAATCTAAATTTCGTTGATTTTTGGTGGTGTTGTGCTCCTTTAACTTAGAAAAATTAATGTTACGACAATCTAAATATTATCTTGGTTTTTCGCTCTCCATCATTCAGCGCATCTGAATTCATATGCTGCACCATCAGCAGAAACACCAGACTCTATTAATCTTGGCGATTTTAATATCAACAAAAATACAATGTTATTCTTTTATGATCAGCTCCATCGATCATCAATAATGTGCTGCGTAACCAACAACAATCTATGACTCAATTCTTGGCCTTGTGCTTTGAAAGGGACAGGAACCAAGCATTCTGCATCAAGAATGTTATTATTCTGATCATGTGATGTTACTGTCATAAAATATGTATTTATTTTTTTGGCTGCTAAAACATAAGTAATCAATTATTATAGAAACCAAAAATGGCGGGGACTTGTTTCTTTCGTAAATTTATCACTGCCGTCTTTATAGAATATACCATACTCATGACATGTTAAGTATAATTATTGCACAGTTCTAAAATACAAATCATATTTCAATCATATTGATTTCATTTTTTGAAAAGTATAAATCTATAACAAATGTAGCATGGCAGTATCTCTAAATATAAAGCTACGAATGAATCAGACTCGTAGAAAAAATAAATGTGACTGAAGTAGAATGTACGTGTAATATGCAGATAATTATAATCATTTTAGATACCCCTTGCACAAGCGGATGGTATGGTTCCGACTGTTTGTTCAAATGTAGCGGTAACTGTGTGAATAACGAGGACTGTGACCACGTGGACGGGGCCTGTGTCAACGGTTGTCAACCAGGATACATAGGAAGCTCCTGTTCACAAAGTAATTTGCTATTTCTTTGTTCTTTCCATACCTAAATGTGAGTTTCTGTGGATACCACACACACACACACACACACACACACACACACACACACACACACACACACTGAATTTTCAATTTTTCGGGACGACCTGTCCCTTCTTTAGGACGATAGGATACTTACATAGAAAAGAAAACTAAACAGAAAAGAAAACTAGCACTGTAATTAAACTACAAAAACTGATAACAAACAAAAATTCTGCATATTGAAATTATCGAGTGTAATATGGGGCAATAGAAACACCTGTTCTGATTGAGTTAAAAGACTTAATTGGAATAATCAGGCTTATGCTTTGTTCTAAATGATCCTGGTTTCTTTCATCAACAACGGAGTCACATCTTAAAATTGTCCCATACATTGGCATGTATTTCTGTTGAGACTCCTTTCTTATGAATTTCGATTTTCTTTTTGTGTTCATCCAGTGACTGTGGTTTAGCTCGGCATTTAAAAGTGAGAATCACGGGTCTTTCGGATATCGCCTTACAGCAGGTCTCGTGTTGTGGCAGGCATAAAAGAACCCTCACTGCTACTGTCATAAGCTGAATTTGTGGTACGTCACCTACAACTGGTGATGTCTTGAAAACTCTTGATATGATTGAAAAATTCTCTATGGGAAGTACAACAAACACACAGATTCTTTGTTGCTACAAAATATGTGGTTCTTCACCTCTAACTTTTGACATCCCAGAAATCTCGAATGGGATGGTAAGCAAAAACAAAAACCCAAATTAGAAAATACATTGAAGATCTTCGTCTAGTGGCTTAGTGAAGGAAACTTTAGATTTGCACTCCGTCCGTCTGTCTGTCTGTCTCTCCGTCCGTTCTGCAAATCAGTTTTCCGGACTTTGTTCTCTGTTCTTTCAGATATCTATTTCAAATTTGGTACATTGCTTTACCATGGCAAGTTACAGATGATTGATTGATTGATTGATGTTTTCCGCCACACTCAACAATATGGTTTTCTTCCGTTGCTTTTTCACAAAGTTATGGCCCTTGGACTTAGAAAACCAGCAATTAATTATCAGTTTTCCGAACCCTTTTTGCTGTGCTTGCAAATATTATTTCATATTTGGTACATTGCTTTGCCATAGCAAGTGTACAGATCCAATACGAATGTGGTTTCATCCTTTAATTTTTCTCTAAATTATGGCCCTTGGACGTAGAAAAATAGCATGAATTGTCAGTTTTCCTAATTGTTTTTCTTGTGCTTACATATATTCATTTGATATTTAGTATATCATGATGATTGCTTTCCCATAACAAGTTACAGATCAATTCTGAAGGTTTCCTGGTGTAGTATTTGTACCTGAATAGTAGTTGTTTCCCAATTTTCTCCTGTAACATAACCTTAGTGTCATAATGAACTTCGAATATTGTTGCAGTCCAATAATTTTTGCCTCCGGTAGGGGATTATGTATTACTATGCAATCCTCTCAGAATGCTTGTTTTTCAATAGTATAGTAGTCTATTCGTAAAATGAACTTCGTTTACAGTATGCGAGTATGGTTGGTACGGCCTCAGTTGTCAAAACCAGTGTAGTGGGCACTGCTTCGAGAACCAGACTTGTGACAATGCAAATGGACGATGCCGAGATGGTTGCGCAAAAGGTTGGGAAGGTTCCCTATGTTTTAAAGGTAGGTGTGAAATACTTAAGTACTGATAAAGAAAACAAACGGATTCGTCATTGAAACTTTCGATTGAAAAGAATTTTATATGTACTCGTACATTGAAGATCACTACAGAGGATGAATCCAAACGAAGCTGAAGTATAAAATTTTCCAAATTCGAATTTTAAAGTTTTGTGCTTCAAAGTTAGTATTATATTATAACAAGAAGATCTGGGCAATGGTGCACTGATTCTGGATTTAAAATAACCAAGCGAGGTCGTTGATAAAAATTCTGATCATAAATGTCTGCAAATAAGTGAAACTTACTGCCGTACCAAAACTGATTCAAAACCTTCACAAAAACGCTGACAGAGATACATTACTGAATTGAATAAATTAATGTTGTACCATTCACTTATCTTTACTCCTCACGAAAATTGTTGCTGCTGTGAAGGAAACACGTATTGTACCACAACGTATGCGAGAAGTAGTGTAGATTAAATGCGAATCCTAAAGAAATCGTTTGAAATCGTAAAACAATATCAGAACGTGTGACTTTTCAACACTTTCAATCATTGAAAAACCAGGCTTTTTCGTATCGGGATATGTGGCTCATGGTGACCTGTCGACAGGGGATGCTTACTTCTCCTATGCACCCGATCCCATCTGTGGTGTATCCAGGGGTCTGTGTTTGCCCTACTCTCTATTTTGTATTCTTTGTGGTAGTTGTGAGATTGATCACTGTTCGTTATCTTCGCCTGTCATTTGATGATCAGTGATTAATTTGTTAAACACCACTTCTGATAATATGCAAAATTACTCTGAAGTTGATTTTAAAAGATACTGAAGTTCTTCTTTAACAATATCTACGTAGTCTTTGTTGATCAGGTCTTCCAACAGTCTGTTGGAATTCCCATGGACACGAGTTGAACCCCTACATTAGCTGGCATGTTTTTATATTCGTACGAGTCGGGTTTTATTTAAAAGCTTCTAAATGAAAAGAAACCAATTGATGTGGCCTTGAATTTGACATTTGGATATATCCACGACGGTTTATTTATCGACAACACCTATTTTCATTCATTTCTCGATTCAGTGAAATTGAAATCAAAGAAACCACATAATTTCCAACATATGCTTCATTACTATAGCTAGATATTTTATTGAACACAGATGCTAACAGCAAATTAAGAATTCAACTTTATGTCAAACGGGATGACTTCAGCTTCTTCATCATCAGCTTTCCATGTTTAGGGAAGTTTCTAGTATACCGGTACCCAATATTACGCGACTGTGCATGAGCAGTTATTCCCCTTGCCGTTGCTTAACAGACTGTAAACACGATGCCATTTGCGTTTTCGCCTCGGATGCTGAGACGTGAAACTCGCAAATCTGTAATAAAGTTGATTAGAAAGCCCAGTGGCATTTGAGCGTAATTTAGCGGGGGCTTAGGGACCCATCTCCCGATAATTCAAGCTGATCATGTGAGTCTATTACATAGATTTAAAAAAAAAAATAAGCAAGGATGTTGAGGGCAGCCCAATTTCGAAATTGTCCGTGGGTTAAATTGTGGATTAGGTCTAAAACGTTTTTAAAGGGTTTTGTTTTCGAATGTCGTACTTACTAAAATATTTTTCGTAGAATAGGAAGAATCAATATCCTTTTTCAATCCCAGATGGAAATACGTTTGCTTGTACATGTGCATCAACATCAGTGATGAGAATATTCCAGAGAATTACGTGAGATAACGCACACGTGACAATTTCTTAAACAACACATTCTATCTATTTTGAAACATAAACTTTACGTCTTTTTGCATTTTACAAAGGGAATTCAATTTTGGGCGTATTTTTGCGATTTTTTGCCGTTTTAACGATTTTACCGTTCACGAGATCGTATATCTATACTAAACCGCATTCGGCATTTTAGCGCCATATTTTGAGGACCGTGTATACTAGAAGTGTTCCCATATTTATTTAGCAATATTCCATTATCACCTGCATAAAATGCGAAGATAAAGAACATTGATCAATCTCGTGGTGTTTATGTTTTTAAACTGCTTCGATACTCAAGAGCATGGTATGTGTATCATCGGTTTTGAAATCCAGACAGGCTACTGACAAACAAGTTGATGGTGTAGGGGTATAAACAGTCTCGTTTAACGTCAACATTTCGCAAATTCTATGGTCGTTATAATGATCCCATTTGTAAATGCATCATGCCGTTCGGTCGAATACTGTCCAACGTGTGTTATACCAACTGTTTCTTTTCATAATTATTTTGACGACGGATTACTCCGTTTAGCTGATCAAGATCGAGCGCTCACGGCGGCTGTGACCGATCATTAAGGGATGCTACTCCTCCTAGGCACCCGATCCTACCTCTGGTGTGTTCAGGGGTCCATGTTTGCCATACTCTTGATTTTGTATTCTTTATAGGTATGATCATTGTCCTTATCTTCACTTTTTCATGCATGATTTCCTTCATAGCTTGCAGCGACGGCGCATACGGAGATAATTGCAAGTACAATTGCAGTGGACACTGTTATCAGAATGTATCGTGTGATAGGTTTGATGGGATGTGTCCGACTGGATGTGACGTGGGATGGTCTCGGTCAAGATGCAATGAAAGTATGTTGTTGTTTTCTTTTCCGAAGTGAAACAATGCATGTTGAAAAAGATGTCTTTTTATACTTCAGACGTTCATGATGATTGTCATAGTTTACAAGTTATACTTTACTTTGAATTCATTCTGAAGAACTTCTACATTTTTGTGTTGTATTTTGAGTTATAGTATATATTTTTTTTTTCCAATTCAGCTTGTGCGCTTGGGACTTATGGCCACGAGTGCAACAAAACTTGCAACACGTGTATCGGCATGACATGTAATCACGTCACTGGGTCATGTGACCACGGCTGTCTTGATGGTTGGACTGGAGCCACGTGTGACCTAGGTACAATTAATTTTATCATATCAGTGAGGTTCTCAAGTTCAATAGCAATTCCCCAATCCAGTTAAGAATCATATAATAAAAGAAATGACAACTTGATTTTACTCTATTATATCTTAATCGTTATTATGAGATATCGACTTCATATCTCATTAAAGCTTTATCGCCATTTCGTGATAACAAGAAAATTGTATATCGTGATAATCAAAGCGAATTTATCTCTCCGAGTAAAATCGTTATGGCGTCTTAATTATATCTTCGTAAGGAAATAAACATCCTGTAAATATCGCTGTAATAAAATATTCAGTATGCAGTTATAACGAGTACGTATAGTTATAACGACATATTACGCCGTTATACATGTAACAAGGTTACATATGTCTCTCGTGTTACCCATTTTCTCATTGAAATATTATACCTGGCTCGTTTTCTCAGGAAACATAGGACTCTATATGAGGATTGATTTGCTACAAAGTTTATCAACATACGGCGACATCATGAAAAATTAACGATACACGTCATGTTTTACCTTTCTGTTTTATTGTATGTTCTTGGCTATTTTTAATCATTTAAAATTTGGAGTTTGGAGATGGCGCATATTTATTTAACACGAATAATACCGGAAATGGTTTCAAGGTACACAAACTCGCTTTTGAAAAACAGTTACTTATCGAGCTAATGTTCTGTAGATGAAAGAAGTAGATAACGAACATTGATCAATTTCATAACTCCCAAAAGGAATACATAATAGAGTTCGCATAAACGGACCCCTAGATATACCAGAAGTGGAATCAGGTGCCTGGAAGGAGTAAGTATGCCCTGTCGACTGGACATACCCGCAGTGAGCCCTGTATCTTGATCACTTAAACGGAGTAATTCGTAGTCAAAATAAGTGTGCCACAAACAATCTAACAATTGGTATGAAACACGTCACACAGCATTTTACCCTATGGTAGGTTGTATTGGCAAAGTACATGTAGATCGTAATAACAACCATAGCATTTGCGAAATGCTGACTTTAAACGAGACTGCTGAAACCCTTTTAACATCAACTTGTTTGTCAGTTGCCTGTCTCGATTTGAAAACTGATTATATGAAGAACAAACTCTTAAGTATCGAATCAGTTGGGGGTACAAATACCATGTGCAGGTGATAATGGAATATTGCTACATAAATATGGGAAATTGACAGTGGAGAAACGGAAATCATCTTGTTTAATTGTGATAAAGTTAAGTTGTCAGTTGCAGTTAATATCTATTTTCAATAAAATACCCACGTACGAAGTAAATGTGGAGGACTTTGTTGTTTTATTTTACTTCGTGATCACAGGGATATATCGAATTGAGATGTGAATGAAAATGATTATTGTTAATAGATAAAACATCGTCGATAAATCTGATTGTTGCGTTGAAGGCCAGAGCAAGAGATTTCTTCTTTTTTCTTTGCCATAGCAAGAGATTTCAGAAGACATGAAAACCTGCTAACCATTAAATTTCGTACTCGTAAATTTTCTGCGTTCTCGGTCGCCTATTTTCAAAGATACATGCATATCATGAGAAAGGATGTCGCATAGTAAATAATCATTAATATATTTATTAACAGTTTGTCCTCTCGGCTACTTTGGATCGAACTGTTCACAAGAATGTGGAAACTGTGAAAACGATACTTGTCATCACGTGACTGGATCTTGTCAAGGAATTTGTAAGGAAGGATGGAAGGGTGATGGCTGTGTGGAGGGTAAGATTTTGGAAATTACTTGGTAATCTGGTGGTGAAGACGTTCGATACTAAACCCAGACATAGATAAGACATTTCACATCAGTCAGTGGTAGCTGTTCCTTCGCTCAGCACTCGGCGTTAGGAAGTCACTAGTCCTACAGATATTCATTTTGTATTCCTTCTAGGATATATGAGATTGATAACTGTTCGTTATCTTCACCTTTCTTCTAAGACAATTCACATTACTAGTGGCTGTTCCTTTGCCATGTAGTCAGCGTTAGGAAGTCAGGGGTCCTTAAATCCCTGACTGCAAACATCCTTGAATTTTCAATGTTAGCACAGCGTCATAGCTGAGAAATTTCAGATCAGTAATGGCTATTCCTTAAAACACTCGTCTTTAGAAAGTCACGGGTCGGTAGGGTATATCAAATGCCATGCATAGGTTAAAATTCATTGCACTTCATCTAAAGCTGGTAACGATTTGTATGTGACTTTTAAATGGGACGCAAAACAACAATAAAATTTCGTCTTTCAAGACAAAAATAATGCATAGCTTAAACGCCAATGCATCATAATGTAAGGTTTATGTTTAACGTATGTATGTGCTTGCATATTTCAAATATTTACATTTTTAATTAGCGCTTAAAGAACATGTTGACTTGTGATTACCATTAAGTGCGCATGTGTTTGATATCTTCTGTACACACAATGCGATGTTATACAGGGACAAAGTATTGCTTATATCTATTTTAGCATTGATTTCAATATCGCAAAACCCCGTGGAGAGTTCTATGAGTATGCCTGTGATAGTTGGGTCTGGAGTAGGGGCATTGGTGGTTGTTGTGCTAATCGTTTTGCTCTTATTGATCAGGTAACAGCATTTCCTTCATCTTCTGTTGACAGTGAATTTGTTATGAAACTGTCAGTGATTTGGAAAACAAACATAAAACTATTCTGAGCTTAGTAAAATTTCGGAAAGTGAAATGCAGAAAATCAATTCAATATATGTTCTAGATTCATTTAAAATAATATTTGATTGTAGACTACATACATCTTGTAACTAGAATTATTTATTCTCTTATTCAGGATTCGACAGAAAAAAGTACAGACCACTTACGACAGCCAAGACGTCCATGACCTGAAAGGTGAGTCATTCATTCTCAAACGAGCGACTCTGAAATAACAGTGTCGTGTCGCTGTAACTACACGGTTACACATTTTATAAGAAAATGAATACCTGAATATAATTCACGGTGTAAATTTTGACCAGTTATATAATTCTGTATATTTAGGGTTTGAATAGGTCATTTTATGCCAAATTCATATGGTCTTTTAATGTTTTATTTCACCGTGTCATTATTCGCTGCCGTTAAATTCAAATATGTCGATAAATTCACATATGTCGTTAAATTTAAATTCACATATGTCGTTAAATTCACATGTCCTTAAATTCACACATGTCGTTAAATTCACATGCCGTTAAATTCACATGTCGTTAAATTCACATGTCGTTAAATTCACATATGTCGATAAATTCACATATGTCGTTAAATTTAAATTCACATGTTGTTAAATTCACACATGTCGTTAAATTCACATGCCGTTAAATTCACATGTCGTTAAATTCACATATGTCGTTAAATTCACATGTCGTTAAATTCACATATGTCGTTAAATTGACATGTTAAATTCACATATGTCGTTAAATTTAAATTCACATATGTCGTTAAATTCACTTGTCGTTAAATTCACATATGTCGTTAAATTCACATTAACAAGTGCTGACTTGTGATTTCATCATCTAACAACTGTTTTTCAAGAACAACGTGTTGCTATTGATTATGATTGTATTGTATACGTTGTAATTAATATACTCTGAATAAATAATGCTACCTCTATAAGATATACATGTATTGTAAGCTATTGGTGATGATACTTGGGGAAAAAATCATTTTCATACGTTTGACAATTAATATCCGCTACCAATTTTCCCTCGGTTTTTATACATGTTATAATAAAATAACAACTATTTCAATTAAGGTAATTTTTTCATTGGAAAAATCTTAATTTTTTCACATTTCTTGTGGCATTACAAACAAACATCAATTTTACGTAGTTTGTTTACTAAATGTAAAGATTCTAACAGAATGGCTTATGTTTCTCGGATTACCAAGTCGACCGGTCGACAGGGGATTCTTACTTATAGGCACCTGATCCCGCCTCTGGTATATCCAGGGGGGCGTGTATGCCCAACTTCTTATTTATATTCCTTAACCCTTTCTCTACCGGCACTTTTTAAACGTTTTTAATTACTAAATTACAATAATTTAAAATTCGATTTTAATCTGTATGTGACCTGATTTAAGGTATGCATATGACATATAATTTTGTTAGGAATTTGACAGGGAACATATTTTTACAAAGTTTGTCATAGTATACCATGACCTCAAAGAGGGTATATGGGGTCAAAGGTCATATAAGTGCATATTTTTTCAATCTTTTTTCTATATATTACGACCCCCTTTACTAGATCAGAGTCAAAAATAGGAAATTCTAAATGTATGAGCTGATGTGTCGTTTAAAATACTACAAAAACATCACAATCAATTCAATCAATTTTATTGACAAATAAATAGTTTTGGTTGCTAAGTAACAACACGTAAGAGTCCAATTTTGACCATAATTTGCCTTTCTGAATCTATTCGACACAATTTGAACATAATACGCAAGTTCCGAGTTACACAAAAATCATTTCCCTTTGTCGAACTCTTTCGCATTTTATGACATATGGTGAATACACAATGTATACATTATATCGTAGACTGACATTGTACATAACGATTACGTACGATTAATGTAATAAAAGCGTAACTTTTGTTTATATAAATCACTGGTATGTATATTCTGGCCATATCAAGCATAATCTGTTGGAATAAGATCATCAAATTGGCTATTAAATCATTATTCGTTTCCTCTTCTACATGAGTAACGCTTTTATCAAAGAAAGATGGCAATTAACAGTATTTGTTTGAGCCATTTTGTTATCCAATACCCATAAACTCACTAAAGTTGCCTTTCCCCTGAGATAGGATGGTCTCAAAAACTCTGGATATCATCTTTTAAGAAATAATACAACGATAGTAATTAGCAAATGTACCCACTGTCATCATATTTTACGTCATAATTTACGGAAGAGTTCGACAAAGGGAAATAACTTTTGGGGAACTCGAAACTTCCGTATTACATAGCCTGATGATCAACAAATTCCAAATTATTTTGAAAATATAGTCTCAAGACAGATCGTAATCATATTGGCCGATACGGTAGAGAAAGGGTTATAGGAGTTATGGGATTGATCACTATTCGTTATCTTCACCTTTCATTATTCTCCGAGATATAAAGGAGTTAGATTGATCACTATTCGTTATCTTCACATTTCATTATTCTTCGAAATACATTTTTTTGTATAAAGGAGTTAGATTGATCCCTATTCGTTATCTTCAACTTTCATTATCCATCGAGATATAAATGAGAAATGAGATTGATCACTATTCCTTATCTTCACTTTTTCATCTATCTTCAGAGCAAAAACACGTGTACTCTAGCATTGATACACTGAATCGAACAGAAGATTCACCAGAAACCGTGGACAACATGGAGTCTACATATTACAATGTTGGTGACACCGCCTTCAGTAAAGTGGAGTCCCCCAGTGATATCAAAATAGGCGAGCTGGCGAGTGTAATAGCATCAAAAAGGAAAAATAATTGTCAAGAATTTCACAAAGAATATAAGGTGGGTAATACATGCATTTCATTAAAGAGACACCCCTGTCGGTCATGTTGAGAGTGAACTTTGTTAGTGTCCTTTGAGTAAGTAAAGATGAATTCATCAAATTGGAAAATTGGATAAAATATCGATTCTACCTGATGATTAAATAAATAATTTAAGTTGAAAAATCAATTATACTTGATTCACTGGTTGTATTTAGTTAACATAGAAAGGAATTTAAGGATATTGCCCCACAAACCTGCAGAAAAAAATAATATAACTCGTATTTTAGACCGATAAAACAAATTCTTGACACATTGATTTCGACTACGGATTACTCCGGTTACGTAATCAAGATGTAGGACGCAGGGCGGGTGTAACTGGTCAACAAGGGGATGCTTATTCCTCCTATGCACATGATCCCACCTCTGGTATATCCAGGGGACGGTGTTTGCTCAACTCTCTATTTGTATTCCTTAAAGAAGTTATGAGATTGATCACTGTTCGTAATCTTGCTGTAGCCTTCAACATGACATTAAGATATATTGATGATGTTTTATTTATTAACAATAATGATTTTCATTCATATGCCGACTTATATATATCCCTATGAACTCGAAATAAAGGACACCACAGAGGCGTCCACTTCTACTTCATACTTAGATATTTTATTGAAAATATGTATTAACAGCAAACAAACAACTCAACTTTATGATAAACGGGATGAGTTCAGCTTCTACATCGTCAACTTCCCATATTTATGTAGAAATATTCCATGATGACCTGCATATCGTGGTTATATTTCTCAACTGCTTCGATACGTAAGAGCTTGTTCTACGTATGATCAGTTTTCAAATCGAGGCTGGCTGCTGACAAACAAGTTGATGGTGAAGGGGTTTCAATAGTCTCGTTTAAAGTCAGCATTTCGCACATTCTATGGTCGTTATACCGATCTACTTTGCCAATACAACCTATCGTTAGGTCAGTTGCTGTCTGTCGTGTTTCATACCGATTGTTAGGCCGTTCTTGGCACATTGATTTTGACTACGAATCACCCCTTTTACCTGATCAAGATATAGGGCTCACGGCTCTGGTGTATCCAGAGATTCTATATCTTGCATTACGTATAGGAGTTATGAGATCGATTGATCACTCTTCGTTGTATTTACTTTTCATACTTCTGATTATTGTCATGATTAAATTGGTGAAGATCAAAGATGTTTCTATCAACGTTCATGCTACCCACATTCATTTCAAATTAGAAATCAATTAAATATTTTGAACCATGTCTTTATGCCTGTCTCTGCCTTGATAATATATTGATGGACTGCATGCTCTATTGATCCTCTATCTTGATTTTTTTTTCTCGTTATTATACAAAAATATATCTACATGATTTTTCGAGAATTCGATATATTAAAATGAAATGTTCAGAGAGTGAGACATAATTTTATCTCTTAGTCTATTTCATATGGTGAAGAGCCTGGCATCCCGTGTACAATCGGAAAACTGCCAGGAAACATACCAAAGAATAGATTTAAAACGACATTTCCTTGTGAGTATCATTCTCAAACACTTTATGATTTTATCATCATGTGATTCACTGCGCTAAGTACACGACACCATCATAGTCTATATTCCATATTGTCATTTATGATGAATATACAGAGAGTTTTGTTATATCCTCAGATGACCATTCCCGGGTAATTCTGAAGGGTGTACAGAATGATTACATCAACGCCAACTACATTCAGGTATGTTCTTATATAGTCTCCTAACACGCTTGCACGTCATAAGCTGTAGTTTGCATCATATCAAGTACTAACCTCACACTCAATGAAAGAGTCTTAAAATCTTGAGGTTAGAAAGTTGTAGGTCAAAATTCAAAATCCTATTTAGTGAATAAAATAACCGCCGAATAAAACTTGGAGATGTTAATATGTAATGAATAATTTGATACATGATTATTCTTTAGATTTAAAAAGTACATACATGAATTTTATAGGATATGAAAGGAGAACAAATTTACATCGCCTCACAAGGTACAATTCTGTTTATTTTCTCCCGTAGAAATCAAATAACGATTGCATAAACTCAACAGATTTCCTTTTGAATTATGTGGTGAAGATTTATGTAAAACATTCACAGTTTCTTAAAAAAGGGAAAGTATTAGTAATGTTCAATTTATTTGTATGTTTAAAAAAATCAAACATTCAGATATCAATGTAAAATAGTCAACGAATGTGTTAATTATTTGAATTCTAATTCAGGACCTAAACCCAACACGGTGCCTGACCACTGGGTAATGATCTGGCAAGACAACGTCTCCGTCATTGTTATGCTAACTAACCTAATTGAAGGCATAAAGGTAAGCCGTTTTGATCTTCATATTTTTCGCAAATCCACTGATTCATTATTTACTACGTAGAAAATGTTTGTCTTTCCAAAAATTCTTAATATAATGTATAAAACTGCACTTTTGATTTTTAAATCAGTTACTGGAAGGTATGAAAGAATGTATAGACTCTTATTTTGAGATATTATCAGAATGCTTTAGGAAAGTAACGCGATCTCTATATTATTGACCAGGAGAGTAATTTTTCTCTTTGATTTCAAATGATGATAATGTTGTTTGAAAGTCCTGTTATTGGTTAGATCCAATGTGAACGGATTTACATTTACACTCAACAAGTCAGGTGGACCTCCAATAACATCTGTAACACGATCAGTTTTCTGTCTCCAATTTGATCACTTTATTATGTCACCCAAATCACTCAGGTCAGGCGACCTATTGCTATCCGCTTATTCCGTTTTCGTGTGTAAACTTTTCAATTTTGCAAACTTCTCTCTTCAGAACCACTGAAATAATTTAAACCAAACTTGCCATAAAGCATCCTTGAGTAAAGGATATTCAAAGTTTGTTCAAATGAAAGGCAGTACTCACTTCCAAGGGGAGATAATTTTTAAAAAGTCAAGAATACAATTGGGTTCTTTAAAAATCTTTTTAAGAACAAGTGGGCCAGAGAAGATGAAACTTGCATCAAAATATCCTGACATTATGTAGAATTATGGGATTTTTTCAAATCATGTCCCTCAACCCCCGGGGTAGAGTAGGTCTGAAATAGGGACCCTCTAAGAATTCAACTAATTGCTAGAAGCACATCACAAAGTAAACAGAAAATGCATTAGTTTACCTCAATAATAAAGTAGAAAGTAACTACTTCTTCCAAATAAAAGACATGATTGATGTAAGAATATCCTATTATAATTTAATTAGTGATATCATTAGTGATATCATTAGTGATAACATTGTGATACTACATGTATAATAAATTGAATTCGTTTATGTATATCAACAACTAAATAAAGAAAGGCTAAATTGGTGCGAATAAAATATCATTATTTCAATAGGAGAGCAATAATTAATTTACTACTTTAATAACCATAGTTGTAGCCACTGTAAACGGGGAGATATTAACTGAATCAATTAAATAAAGCAATAACCCAAATTGTACACAATAGTTGAGTTGTAAAGTATGTGCATTTGGGGACTTGTGCTAATTCTAGTAATGTTTTGTTGAAAATAGATTTACAATAATATTCTGAACAAACAGAATATAGTTGGCATTGCTGTCCATGAATAAGCTTTAGTTTGATCTCCTTTCACTGTCAAACATCAGAATTTTAATCTCATGTTTTTGGTACTAAGATATTCGCCTTCACAACATTCTGAAAAATAATATTCAAATTAGACAGATATTTTTGTATCATAACTTAATCGTTTTACCATTAGTATTTATCAGACCAGTTGTATTAGTCTTTCTCAGCAATCATTTACAATAAATAATTTACTTACTGTATATATGCAGATCGACATATGATAGTCAGGTGACCGTTACAGCCCATGCACCTCTTTTTACATTATATCAAAGATTCAGGAAGTTAGTTGTTCCCGGAAAATATTTCGTCTGCGAGCTATGTTGTATTGATCTGCCACAATTTTCAATGACGGAAATGTATCCCACGCCCGATCATTTATTAGAAACAGATAGGCACAGTTCACGTGTCAGAATGTGACAGCATAATAAGTGCATTTATAATTGAACATGGTGATTGTGTGATATTTGGTGTTTTTACAACTTTGAATGTGACGTATACCTGACATATTCTTGTCATCCATCAATTTTGTAAAAGAAAAAAAGTTAGTAAGACTTGCAGCCGAAATAATCCACTTGATGAAGATCACTTTGAACTCTTAAAATTTCAAATAATTTGATAATATAAAACTTGAAATAGTTCTTTAACTTTACGACTAAAATTACATGGCGGATATGACAGCTCAACAGGGGATGCTTACTCCTCCTCTGATATGCCCAGGAGTCCATGTTTGCCCGTCTCTTAATTTTCCATTTTATGAAATTGAGCATTGTTTGTTATATTCACCTATTCATATTTTAATTACAGAAAAAATGTGAAAAGTATTGGCCTGACCTTGAACTGGAGATGACTTCCGGGAAGATCACAATCCAACTTCTTCAAGAGAAGCAATATGCATTCTATGTTGTACGAATGTTGAAAATTACTAATACACAGGTAAAGGTAAAATAAATTACAATCTCATTTACATCACTGTTCAAGACCCGACTGCACGAAGATTAGTTAAAAGATCAAAGTTTGTTCTATTGTTAACTATGGGATTAAAGTTTGTTCTGTTGTTAACTATGGGATAACAGTTTGTTCTATTGTTTACTATGGGATTAAAGAAATTTCCAAGTTTCTACAATTGTTAAGTATGGGATTAAAGTTTGTTATATTGTTAACTATGGGATTAACGTCTGTACTATTGTTAACTATGGGATTAACGTCTGTACTATTGTTAACTATGGGATTAACGTCTGTACTATTGTTAAGTATGGGATTAACGTCTGTACTATTGTTAAGTATGGGATTAACGTCTGTACTATTGTTAAGTATGGGATTAACGTCTGTACTATTGTTAACTATGGGATTAACGTTTGTACTATTGTTAAGTATGGGATTAACGTCTGTACTATTGTTAAGTATGGGATTAACGTTTGTACTATTGTTAAGTATGGGATTAACGTTTGTACTATTGTTAAGTATGGGATTAACGTTTGTACTATTGTTAAGTATGGGATTAACGTTTGTACTATTGTTAACTATGGGATTAACGTCTGTACTATTGTTAACTATGGGATTAACGTCTGTACTATTGTTAACTATGGGATTAACGTTTGTACTATTGTTTACTATGGGATTAACGTCTGTACTATTGTTAACTATGGGATTAACGTCTGTACTATTGTTAACTATGGGATTAACGTTTGTACTATTGTTAACTATGGGATTAACGTCTGTACTATTGTTAACTATGGGATTAACGTCTGTACTATTGTTAACTATGGGATTAACGCTTGTACTATTGTTAACTATGGGATTAACGTCTGTACTATTGTTAACTATGGGATTAACGTCTGTACTATTGTTAACTATGGGATTAACGTCTGTACTATTGTTAACTATGGGATTAACGTCTGTACTATTGTTAACTATGGGATTAACGTCTGTACTATTGTTAACTATGGGATTAACGTTTGTACTATTGTTAACTATGGGATTAACGTTTGTACTATTGTTTACTATGGGATTAAAATTTGTTCTATTGTTAACTATGGGAATAAAGTTTGTTCTATCGTTAAGCATGGGATTAAATTTTATGTCATTGTTCACTATGGGATTAAAGTTCTATTGTTAACCATGATATTAAAGGTTGTACTATTAACTGTAAGATTAAAGTTGGTACAATTGTTTTCTATGGGATCAAAGTTGTACACTTACAAATAGTAAGAAAAGTGAATTTTGGAGCAAGATATCTATTTGAAACACATACATGAATAAAGTAATATGTCAAAATTCTAATATGTATCCTAGAGATCTAAAAATGCATTCATTTTTTCTTCAAAACTGGAATTTGAAATTTGTCTGTATCTTAGCGAAGAAGCGGGATATTGGTTGTTATTTGACATACTAACGACTGTACACACCCAATGGAATTTATGCAAATATGTTTAAATGTAGATGAATCAAGTAGATGTTCAAATGTCTTTTGTGTGAATTTATCGGGTGAATACCAGCAATGTGCTGCATGTACTCCTCCAGAATACTACGGATTTCTCCGTTTACCTGATTAAGATATAAGACTCATGGTGGGTGTGACCGATCAACAGGGAATGTTTACTCCTCTTAGGCAATTGATCACACCTCTGATGTGTACAGATGTCCGTGTTTGTCCTGCTTTTAATTTTGTATTCTTTATATTTATGACATTGATGAATGTTCATTATTTTCACTTTTTCGTGTAGAAAGGTTGGTGCAGTAAGGGTTCTTTATCGCATCTGCGATTACTTCGAAGCAGACTCCAGTTTTTAAAAGTAATATCCTGATCAACATTGAGCTCACGGTGAGTGTGAACGGTCAACAGGAAATGTTTACTCCTCCTTGGCACCTGATCCCACCTATTGTGTGTCCAGGGATCTGTGTTTGCCATACTCTTAATCTGGAATTCTTTGGGGGACTATACGGTTGATCAGTGTTCTTTATCTTCACTTTTTCATCCTAAAGTCGTGTGAAGTTCACTTCATGACATACACTTTGCGACGTACATTCCCGACTATTAACCTCATAACTTTCCATTCACCTGTTTACGGCTTACTGACTGAACCTTCACCACAACCCTTCATTAGAATTGAATGTTGTGTACAGTATTTCAGATATGACTAGATTGATTTTTTTGAAATTATTGAGAAATAAAAGCCAAGTTCCAAAGGCTTGATTAGAGATATATGCCAGTAGCATCTTTAGATGCTTACCATAACATGAGATTGTTCGTTTTGTACATTATATATTACAATTATGCTTTCCTTAAAGACCCAAATAAAATACCGTAAGGTTTCTTTACGGATCACTGGATGTGGGCGGAGCTCATCTATGGTCATTGTTATTTACCTGGAATTTACCTGGCCAAGAGATCAGGGTGCTGAGTATACTTTTGATGTACACAGGAAGGGTATCGGGGCCATCTGCAGTGTTTCTGTGGTCATAGTGTTTGTATACTGGTTGTATACGTATTGCTAGATGAAACAGTCCACATCACCCCCTCTTTCTCTCTTTTACTCTCAGCCATTGGCTCAATGAATAATTTCTTTTATAAATATAGAACTATCATGAATTGATAATATAAATTATTTCAATAAGTTACAAGTTTTAGAAATTAATGGGCAAATTATTGTTTGATTTCTGATTGTGTAATTTATAATACATGTATATCGAGAGGGGAAATTACAATTATATTATAATTGCGTTGTTCAGGGGTCTTTTTAAAAACAATAGAATTACGAGAAAATAGCAGTTGTGGACAGGTCAATGCTATCAAAACTCTAGAATACAGGGCTTCCTTTAGATCTAAAGAATGCCAGTAGGTACTGGTCGTTATTTTTATCAAAACACCTCTCTGGGATCCCTCCAGACCACAGTCTCTACAGATGTCACTCCGCCTGAGATCTATTGTTAAATGTTTGATTGACAGACGGCTATCAATTTGCGAGTGTTAACTTAAAGTTGGATCTTTAACAGACAAGAACAACCCGTACAGTGACCCAGTTTCATTACACTCAGTGGCCTGACCACGGTGTTCCTGATCCATTCAGCCTGGTTATATTCCAAAGACATGTGAGACGGATTCAAGACAAATACAAAAACAGTCCGCTTCTTGTACACTGCAGGTAATATTTTATTTTCTTGAATATGTCCTCAGTACTCCTTGCTTGCTTGTGGGAGGAGGCGACTAAATGGTCAAATACAACAATAATAAATCCACTAATATATATACCCTACTCCTGGTATGTCCAGGGTCCGTAATTGTCCAATTTCCTATTCTGTATCCCTGATAGGAGTTATGAGATTGATCACTGTTCGTTATCTCCACTTTTCATATGTTATTTTTAATCATCTTAAGTGCCGGGATCGGCAGGACGGGAACATTCCTTGCATTAGACGCTCTACATCAGCACGGAGTGGAGACAGGAACAGTCAATGTAAAGAGATACGTCGAAATCATGAGAAAGAACAGAATGAGCATGGTGCAAAATGCGGTATGTGTGACTTTAGTCAGTCTGCAGATTTCCCAAAGAGTACAACTTTAGTCAGTCTTCAGATTTCCCAAAGATTGCAACTTTAGTTAATCTTTAGATTTCTCAAAGAGTGAAACTTTAGTCAATCTTTAGATTTCCCAAAGAGTGTAACTTTAGTCGGTATGTAGATTTCCCAAGGAGTGCAACTTTAGTCAATCTGTAGATTTCCCAAAGAGTACAACTTTAGTCTGTCTGCAGATTTCTCAAAGAGTGTTACTTTAGTCAGTCTGTATATTTCCCAAAGAGTGTAACTTTAGTCAATCTGTAGATTTCTCAAAGAGTGTAACTTTAGTCGGTATGTAGATTTCCCAAGGAGTGCAACTTTAGTCAGTCTGTAGATTTTCCAAAGTGTGTAACTTTAGTCAGTCTGCAGATTTCCCAAAGAGTGTAATTTTAATCAATCTATAGATTTCCCAACGAGTTTAACTTTGGTCAATCTGTAGATTTCCCAAAGAGTGCAACTTTAGTAAATTTGTAGCTCTCTGGTATATTCAAAATTCTATATTTTCCATAGAAATACAGTTTGTCAGCTAACTTCAAATGAAGCCACCATTTTATTTTGTTTTCAAACTACTATCTCAAGTTCACATTTAGATGCGAAACTCAACTCTCAGAATGCTGGCAGAAATTCCTCACTCAGGAAATAGTAACGTAGCTACGTATTTACTGATATAAAATAAAATTGAATAATCGAGAAACTCTCCTTGTGTTTCTGTGTCACCACACGACTTCTATTATCGTGGTGTATAGCGGGTAGTAAGTGTCGTATCAAAAAAATGACTAGTTTGTCTTAAATGCACAAGTAAGTAATAAATAACCATTTGCAAACTGTAAGGGAAATAAGTGGCGCGGTATCTGAAATCTACTGAGAAGACCGAATTGCGCAGGATTTCATCACGTGACCGCCCCGCTTTATTCACATTGCAGCGACGTGTTTAAAATGATTGTTTATTCATTAGAACAATTTCACTTACAGGAGCAGTATATTGAACTCTACAATGCTCTGCTGGAGTCCTTCTGTAGTAGAAGTTCGGTAGTATCCAGGGACACTTTTATGAATGATGTTCAAACATTACAAAACTCTCAGGCTTCTTTACCAAACTGGATAGAGATACAGTTCAAGGTAACACTAACCCTGTTCTGGAAGGAATGGATTGTAGAAGAGGGGAGGGGTGTTGGTTATAATCATTGTTTCTGTTTCCCCTTTTCTGCACTGGTTTACACAGCAATGGCGGAGAAACCGTTCTAGATTTGTACATTAGATCCAATGTTTAAGATAGTCTGATTTGACAATACATATATACATAAACATTAAAAACTAGTAATGTATCTATGTTGTTGCAAAAACCCACGCAGGAATTAAATCTATAAACAATCATCATATCATTTAGTTATCTATGTTATAAAAAGCCCTGTAACAGTTCTAGAGATGAAAGGTGAAAGAGATTGATATCTGTGACCAACTGGCAGTGTTTAAAATCTTTGAATTTTCCTTCGTTTAAACATTTTAGTCAGTATAGATTACTCTGCATCTTTTCTTGCTTAGTCGTTCGACGTGCATTAAATATCGTCGTCGGATAACCACGGTTGATTACGTTTATCTCCTCTCTCCATCACCCATTGGCCCACTCATCTCAATTCTCTCGTGCTCATGAATAATTAATGAGCCATTTTATTGGTCGCTCAGGGAAGGCTAAAAGCGATTTTGTCTAATCAGTAATTCCCTTTCCACACTCTTACGTTACACAATAATGCTGTGATAGAGAAATGGAAGGTTTTACTACTTTTAAAAACCGAAGAGTTCTATTCCTATAAAGATCAATTTGATTGGACAATCAATTCAAATCATTATTCATGAGAACGAGCGAATTAAACTAAATGGACCACAGAGTGATGGAGAGTGTTATCATGCAACCGTGGGCAATCCAACTATGAATTAATACCTGGATATAGTTTATCCAAGTGTTTAGACAATGTCTTTATTTTTCTCTCCTTGTCATGTATCTTTGCTTTAGAAAATAATGAATCATATAATTTATTTTGGCCAGCCTATTCCCTGTCTACAATAAGTTCTCTTTCATGTTTAATGCATTGTGTACCATCCTGAAGGAACTTCAAACAACTAGAAAGATACCCAGTGTTGATGATATGAAAGAAGGGAAGATTCATAAAGAACTCAATAAGACAAGAAACATTTTACCAGGTAAATACGCGAACAGTTACTTTAGAAGATTGTTTGATTCAGTTACTCAGATACTGTACATATATTATAAAACAAATTATACAAGTGAAACAAAGATATTACATTGAAGCTGTTTATGTTCAAATGTTCCATGAGCTGAAATTTACAGCTGGTTGATTTGAGATGTGACGCTGATATAACTGTTCGTTGCACTATTTCTTGGATAAAGTCTATTGATGTCACAATTTCGTTGGCACGTAAAATTGTGGACATTTGTACCGTATGTTTTATCCTTTTAATAAAAAGTGTTACTTCATTGATCAGGTAATATTGTATTTGTACAACCATGAAAACAACAAACATTGACATTTTGCCAATACTGAACATTTTCAGGACAATCAATTCGTAACTGTCCTCCCATCTATGATTTTTAAAATTGTGACAACGAAAGGTGAAGATAACGAACAGTGATCAATCTCATAACTCCTATAAAGGTGAAGATAATGAACAGTGATCAATTTCATAACTCCTATAAAGGTGAAGGAAACGAACAGTGATCAATCTCATAACTCCTATAAAGGTGAAGATAACGAACAGTGATCAATCTCGTAACTCCTTTAATCTATATTCTTTTTCAAATTTCAGTTGATAAATATCGAGCGGTCCTTACTTCAAGGGTAGAGGGAAGGAGCAATTACTACAATGCTGTATTCTTATCGGTAAGTATATCAACGTATAGGGTAGAGGGAAGGAAAGGTGAAAATGATAGTCTCAAGGAGCAATTACTACAACACTGTATTCTTATCCATAAGTGTATCAATGTACATGTATGCATTGAATATTATTATGTCCTTGTCATGAAGTGGCCGAGTCACTGTACGCCCCTTGAATGAATACATTTTATTAAAACCAACCACTAATTAAACCTCTTGCAAGCCTCTGCTCCTTTGAACTGATAAATTTTAAACAAATAACAGTTTTATTTTAATGATTTCATTTATATATGGATATTTTTAAAGAGGTCTGCACCTGAGATTTGGAGTAATGTCAAATTTTTGGAAAGTGTATTTCTTATTTATACATTGAAGGAGAATTAGGAAATTTAACAGAAAAAACCGGGGTCGCAATGCTTTTTATTGAGCTTCAGTGTTCTAAACATGACCTTTTTGCGCTTAAAATCGACTCATGATTTATGCAATTAAACTTGATTTCTCTGTTGGTGTCAACACAACATAAGCAACACAAATCAATCATTACATAAAATAAATACATGATCATGTCTTCTAACAATACAAATTAATGGAAATAAATAATGACCTTTTTGCATTTGATATGCGAAAAAATTCATGATATCAAATTTGAGAGTTTAGAAGAACATATAAGGGGTAATGTCAACTTTAAAAAAAACTTTAAAACTTTAAAAAAGTGGGGCTTCATTAGTGAAAAAACTGATTTTTTATACAAAAATTCGAGTAAATTACTTTTTAAAAGTCGGTGTTCTGTTTGAAAGGTATGAAATGTGCATTAACCAAATTTGATAAATTACAACATTTGAACTAGTTCCAAATCTCAACCATGTGTGTCATAAATCATAAAACTGTTTGTAGATCGGGATTGAGATATGCTTATTTCTGTATAGTGCCTTATTTATATTACAGATGTTTGTAGATCGGGAAATGCTAATTCCTAAATAGTGTCCTATTTATATTACAATTGTTAGTGGATCGGGATATGGTTATTTCTGCATATAGTATCCTATTTGTATTACAGACGTTTGTGAATTGGGATCGACATACGCGAATTACTTTATATTATCCTATTTGTATTACAGACGTTCATGGATCGGGATATGCTGATTGCTGCACAGTACCCTCTTCCTGGAAACTCCATCGACTTATTTCGTCTTCTTCTTGATCATGAATCTGATATCGTGGTGTTTGTAAACCGGTTGGTTGATATACCCTCGGTAAGTAGGATGAGATCACGGTGGGTGAGACCGGTCGACAGGGGATGCTTACTCCTCCTAGGCACATGATCCCATCTCTGGTATATCCAGGGGTCCGTGTTTACCCAACTCTTTATTTTGTATTGCTTATAGGAGTAATGAGATTGATCACTGTTCGTTATCTTCATCTTTCATAAAAGATAGGGCCCATGGTGGATGTGACCGGTCGACAGGGGATTCTTCTATTTTGTATTGCTTATAGGAGTGTTGATATCGAGCACTGTTGGTTATCTTCATCTTTCATGAAAGATATAGTGCTTACGGTGGATGTGACCGGTCGACAGAGGATGCTCACTCATCCTAGGCACCTGGTCCAACCTCTGGTATATCCAGGTGGCCGTGTTTGCTCAGATCTCTATTTTTATTCCTCCCAGGGGTTATGAGATTGATCACTGTTCGTTATCTTCACTTTTTCAAGCATACTGTGCATATATTTCTAGTCCAGTGAGTGGATCAACAAGAAGAAGACAGCAATACCTCCGTATGAAATAAGTGTAGACGAGACAACAAAATCTCACAACATTAGCCAACACGAGATAAGGATTTATCACGTAGAGGTAAATAAACATACAGAACAATATCAGGTCAATTTTATTATTCTTTATTGAGCATGTTTGTTGAATGTATTTGCTTAGATTCAATTGGTCTGAAAGTAATTCCACCCTCATGTGACGTCATAGTTGTTTTTTTTTTATAAAATCTTTACTTCATTAAAACTTGTGCATGCTAGAAATATATTTTTAGGAGGAATTTATTCACTTGGTGTTATAGAAAATTTGGTAAACAAGTTGATATCGAAAAGGTTTCTATATTACAAAAATGTCGTCAAGGGCAATAACTACTATGCTGGTATTTCTCTATTGTATGTTTATTATTCAGAGATCTCCTTGATATCCACAATTGATTCATACCCGTCGTGCATATCTCTGATCGTTGAACGAATTTGGCTCCAGTTTTTGTTACTCTAGTTTTCCTTTTACCTCTTACAAGTTTATTGTTATTTCAAATTTCCAAAATTTCGGCTTAAGCATCACTGAAGAGACATTAGTTTTCGAAATGCGCATCTGGTGCTTCAAAATTGGTACCGTATAAATTTTACATTACGACCCCTGGGTCGAGGCCTCTGCTGGTGGACTGTTAGACCCCGAGGGTCTCTACAGTCCAGTAACTAAGTACTTCGTTACTAGCTTGAAAATACGGATGTATAATAAAATTGCTGGGATAAAATTTAAAAATTCATTTCAAAATTAAGGATTATATCTACCGCATGCATAGCTCTGATCCTTAGACGAATTTGGCTCCAGTTTTTGGCACTCTAGTTTTCATTTTAGCTCTTACAAGTTTATTGTCATTTCGAATTTCCAAACTTTCGGCTTGAGCATCACTGAAGAGACATTATTTGTCGAAATGCGCATCTGGTGCATCAAAATTGGTACCGTATAAGTTTTACATTTATTTATAAAACAGCATTTTTTAAACTGTTGAAATAAAGATTTTGTTATTTTAACTAGTTTTATTTATTTTTATCATGCTATTTAATGAAAATGTGCGATATTCTAATGATATAAGTTTTTGTTTTTGTGTGTCTGACATCTTTAAAAAATCTGGCAACATATATATTTTCTTCAGTTATTGATTACATTAACCTATATTTAAAGGACATAAGCTGTGAAAGTGATGGCAACCATTTTTCTTTCAAAATCTATGATATAGGAAGGTATATTAATGATTAATAAAAACATTTGTTTAGCACAAAAACAAGAGAAACCTAATAAAACTACGTTAGATAACCGCTTTTAGTGTAAACAAAGATATGTAAAACAATTATTGTCTTGCAAGAGAGCAAATATTTAATCACCAAAATTACATATTCATGTGCTTCCTGTGAGGTTAAAAAGTGTTTGAAATAATAAAAGACTGGTGTTATTACTGAAATATATGTTATAGAGCAATTTTCATTGAATTCAATTTTGGGTGACAAAATGACAGCTAAGGTCCTTTTAAATGGAAATCAATACAACTTTTCTACTTCGAACCATTAATTTTGAAAAGTCCCATGATGGTGCAGCTACCTTAAACCAAAATTTGGAGTTTTTCAATGTTATTTTTATCTTATAGTGTGATCAAAGTGTTACGATCAGCTATTTAATTTCTAATATGTTTTATTATCTATAGCAAGAGTTTTGGCACAAAGTCCATATTTACGAAATGATGTCTTGGGAAATGAATGCTTCATTACCTTCTGACGTCAACAGTATTTCTGAGGTCATCAGGAATATTAGAGTGGAAGTAGCTAGCCGCAACAGCAGAAGACCTATCACGATTTTATCGAAGTATGTTTCATTTATTAGCCTTAGACACCGTGAACACCTTTATCATACTACATTTACTTAGCTCTCTATTTTGTATTCCTTATAGTAGTTTTGAGATTGATCACTGTTAGTTATCTTCATCTTTCATTTACATTTACTTAATATTTTCTCTTATATTTCTTTTGAAATCGGCATTGCTTTCATCAGACAATGAATGCATGTTTGTTGCTAGCTACATTGCAGTTCGATCTGGTTTTTCAGTATTACCTGTCCGCATAATCATTTCCAAATATGGAGCGTTGCCAACGTCATCGGGTGTGTTGGCTGTTCCTTTTAACGAATTGGTCAACGATATGATATTTTAGTACTAAAAATCATGTTTTTTTAAATACAGAAAAATATAGATATAAATAATAAAATGGCTTGTAATTGCTTATGCGGGTTATGAATTTTTCTGCAATGCTACCTACCTTTATCACCTGATCAAATAACAAAGAAAGTATTTTATTGTTTAAATATTATTTATCTTTTAGTTTTACATTTGAACATATTTTACAAGTTATTTTTCTCTTAGCATATCATAATATATGTTTTACTTTTTTCCTCTGATGTTTGACCTAGCTATTGCTAATTTCATATTCTTTATAGGATTTTTGATATTGATGACTGTTATCTTCGCTTTTTCATTCAACAGTTTCACTGGATATTTCCTCAATCTAACCAAATACTGTACAACTTTTATTCCCGTGCGAGAAATTTTTGCAAGGTTCGCGAGAACCTTATCATCGCGAATATTTCTTGCCGCGAACCAATCACTTAATGTCTCTTGTATGTTTAAGATACTGTCGGTCGTGAAAATTAATCGCCATGAAGAAGTTTATCACAGGTAAATACGAAATAAAGTCACGAACAAAAGTTGGTTTACAGTAGCTATGCCTCAAGTTGGAAACTTTCTTCCAACATGTGCAATGTGCATTAACCTTATACAATGTACAGTAAAATCATGAATTATCGTGGCGATTTAATTTTCAGTGTATTCGCGGAATAAAAATATACACAGGACTTTACTTCCTCCAGGGGCAGAAAACTCAATACCACTTCGATATAAAATCGCCATAAACAGGTTTTCCATAACTCTACATTGCATAATAGCTTTAAATGTTTTGGATCTACTTTCAGGGACGGAGTAACTGGCTGTGGTGTGTTTTGTGCTGTTTATAATGCCTTACAACAACTACACGGAGATGATGAAGTAGACATGCCAACCATCGTTAGACAGCTGCAGATACGGCGACCAGAAATGATATCTACTGTGGTAAGCGAATTAAGTAGTATTTTTAAGTGGTGATAATGGATTTTTTTTCTCTCAATTATACATTTATTAGATTGTATAAACTGTTCTAACATCACTATATTAATCACCAATGGTCTTCTTTACAAACTTTTTAAGAGGCTTAGCATCGTATTCGATGGAAGCAATGTGAATAACAAATAGACAATTTATCATTTTCTTTTTTGTATTGAAGGAGGAATATCGGATATGCTACGAGGCCACCTTTAATGCGTTATCCGGGATGTCCACAGAGGTTTATAGCAACACAGAATCTGTTTACGCAAATACATAGGTGGTAGTATCAGAAATTGTTCTTTGGTATGTTACAAGAAGGTGGATCGATTGTAGATGCGTGTGACGTTTTCGTACGATGGTATACTGCATTTGACCTCCGCTGAATTTCAGGAATATTCATCTTAAATCAAGGATTTTGCAGGAGGCTTGTGATTGACCATGGATGTGTAACAGTTACCCATTGGACAAGCCTCCACGTTGGCCTGAGGTAGCCCCATACTCATGTGATGTCATGGAATTTTGCCAAATATTTATTTTATCAAAATTTGTATGTTAGAGGAATTTTATTTACTGGGTATGATAAAAAATGTGGTGAACTATTTGATATTGAAAGGGTTTATTTTCTACAAAAAAATCAATTATGTAAGCTACAAAAATGTTATCAAGGGTGATAACTCCTATGCTGGTATTTCTCTTTTGTATCAAATAATTATTTTTTTTATTGAACGATGTTGTCTCATAACTGCAACGATGTGTACATACAAATTAAATAACGTGCGTTAGCACTTATATGGCAATATCATCATAACTTTCTAATGCTTTAACAAAATTAGAAACTTAATGCAAATATAATACAATGATTTCTTTGATATCTACAATTAGTTTATATACTTTTATAAAGTAACAGTTTTTTTGAAACTGTTGAAATTAAGATTTTGTCATTTATTATGCTGTTTCATAAAAATATTGATATAAATGTTTGTCGTTGTGTGTCTGACATCTTTAAAATGTTCGCAACATATGCATTACTTTTGGTTACTGGTTAAATTGACTTATATTAAGTAGAAATCAATACAATTTTTCTACTTTGGACTATTAATGTTGATACGTCATATGAGGGTGAAACTACCTTACAGTTGTCTTGTCTGAAATTCACGAAATGTATCTCAGTGTATTTTACATTATATGACGTCACAATGAAAAAGTACGTCACGACATACTGCTCTATATAGCTGTATCGTAACACATTTTTGTATACCGCTTTCAAGTGATGAAGCTGTGTATGTTGACATCTGCTTGTCAAAATGCCTGTAAAATGAATCACAGGTATCTGAATTTTAATTAATAAATATATATAAATAGAAAAAAGAGGGGGGGGGGTCTATCTATATATATAAATACACCAGGTATGTAATGACATTTTGCTCCCCTCCTTGATTCGAGTCTGATTTTATGATTAAATTCGCTGAAACAAACATATTCTCCGACGCGGTTAAGGAAGTTAGCTCCTAAGCTTTTGAGCACAACTGCGCAGGATGCTACAACTAAGTATCTACTGGTTCAATACTGATCCCATTGGTGCAAACATATTACACATCTATTGGTAAACCCTACCCAGTTGAAAATTTTTGTGCCAATTAAAATTTTGAAAGGGTTTGGCAGGGGCTATATTTTGTGGCGGAAGGATTGATTAATCAAAAAGTTCTAAATCTGCATGATATTACAGTTTCAGTTTCCTGCCATGTATCGTCTATTTTTATGTTCCTATATGTGTATTTCAGTTTTATAATATGTATTTATGATACAGGTAGTTGAGACTTAGAACTAGTTCAAATGTTGTAATTTATTATTTTTGAAGTTCCATTTTAAATTCTAAGACCAGACATTGAAAAATATATGAAATTGTTGAAATTGACTTACTCCTTGTATGTCCTTTTAAACTCTCAATTTTGACATTATGAAATTTTTCGTATCTCAAGTGCAAAAAGGTCATTGTCTATTTTCATTACTTGTATTAAACGTTTTTTTTATCTGGACTATTAGAAGACAATCATGATTATGTATCGATTTCGTGCAATGATTGATTTTTATTGTTTTATGTTGTGTTGACACCAACAGACCAATCAAGTTTAATTGAATAGATTCTAAGTGCAAAAAAGTCATGTTTACAACACTGAACAGTTCAATAACAAGCGTTGCGACCCCAGGTTTTCTTTTTCTAATTCTCCTTCAATGTAGAAATCAAAATTACACTTCCCAAAAATATGACATCACTCCAAATCTCAAGTGCGAACTTCTTTAAGGTGAAGTATGATTTTCCTTCTCATCCGTCACTTCAGAAGTCTAAACTCCCTTGCAACAATCCAACAACAGACATATTTTAACGATATTTAGAACATTCCCACCAAGGCCTGAATACCATGTCGTGACGTCACAAATTCACATCTCCGAACCATAAGAAGGGAAACCAAAACTGCACAAGAGTTAGTCAATTCAATGTATTAATTCATTGACAATCGAAACAGTACTCTGGTGTTGAAATAAAACATATGCTGAAGTTGCTCATTGACAATATCTTCGTAGTCTTTGGTGATCGCGTCTTCCAACAGTCTGTTGGAATTCTCATGGGCACGAATTGTGTTCCTTTGTTGGCTTACCTGTTATTATATTCTTATAAAGCAGAATTTATGTAAAAGCTTCTACATGAGAAGAAAACATTTCTTGCTTTGGTATTCAACTTGACATTTAGATATATCGATGACGATATATCTATCAACAATAGTCACTTTCATTCACATGTCGATTCGATAGATCCCTGTAAATTCGAAATAAAAACACCGTAGGGTTCTCCACATCTGCTTGTACGTAGATATTTTTATTGAAAATGGATATCAACAGATATCTAATAATTCAACATTATGACAAACGGGATGATTTCAGCTTCCCTATCGTCAATTGCTCATATTTATGTAGCAATATTCCATTATCAACTGATTAGACATGCAAGAGCTTGTTTTACTTATGATCAGTTTTTAAATATAGGCAGGTTATTGACAAATAAGTTGATGTTACTGCGATTCCAACAGTCTCGTTTAAAGTCAGCATTTTGCAACTTCTATGGTCGTTATAACTATCTAGTTTGCTAATACAGCCTATCATTGGATCAAATGCTGTCTGACGTGTTTCATACCGCTTCTTAGACCGTTCTTGGCACACTGATTTGGACTACGGATAAAGATATAGGGCTCACGGCGGGGTGACCGGTCGACAGGGGATGCTTACTCCTCCTAGGCACCTGGTCCCACCTCTGGTGTGTCCAGGTGTCTGTGTTTGCCCAACGTTCTATTTTATATTGCTTAGAGGAGTTGTGAGATTGATAACTATTCGTTATCCTCACCTTTCTTTGATGGAATAAATGCTAAAAATAGTATATATTTTGAAGAATGTCTCGTGATGCACAGCCATATTCCGACTCATACTAGTGGTGGGAGGAGAAACAAGAAGAGACAGTCGTATATGGACAAGCAGGATATGAGGTTGGTGGAGACTAAACAGTGAGCATGGAAGCACTATACTGATATTGATTGATTGATTGATTGATTGAATATTGTTTAACGTCCCTCTCGAGAATATATCACTCATATGGAGACGTCACCACTGCCGGTGAAGGGCTGCAAAATTTAGGCCTATGTTCGGCGCTTATAGCCATTGATCAGGGAGGGATCTTTATCGTGCCACACCTGCTGCGACACGGGGCCTCGGGTTTTTGCGGTCTCATCCGAAGGACCGCCCCATTTAGTCGCCTCTTACGACAAGCAAGGAGTACTGAGGACCTATTCTAACCCGAATCCCCACGGGATTACTGATATTGAGGACTATCAGAAATACTGTATATCAAGTAACAAACTCAGGAACTGCACAAGAAAACTACGTCAGAACTTCGAGGGATTCCGCAAGGCAGCAAGTCTAAGTGGTCAGATGTGACAAGTGGGATTTCTTAAGGCAGCGTTCTTGTACCCTTATTCTACGTCATTTTCATAAATGACCTTCCGGATGCAGTGAGTTGTGTGACTCGTATACTGATCACACGAAGATATATGATAGAACAGCGGCAGAAAATGATAGGAGGACATCGAGAGGTTGTCAGAATGGTCAGACAAGTGACAATTCAAATTCTACACATGCAAATGTAATGTGATACACCTTACAGCATGAAGGACAGTCAGCAGAGAGAACTGGAAACAACAGAGAAGGAAAAAGACCTTGGTGTATTGGTGGACAACAAACTGTCGTTTCATCAACATGTCAGCAATGCTGTTGGGGAAGCCAACAGAGTATTGGAGGTCATCAAAAGGATATTTGCTACAAGGGCCAGCACAGCCATCAAAACATTGAACACAACGATGGTCTGTCCAACACTTGAGTATGGCAATCAAATCTCGGATACAGCAGTTTGTATAGGATACCAACAAGTTAGAAAAGGTACAGAGACGACCAACGAAGCTATGCAACGACATCAGGAATCTTACCTATGATGAAAGGCTGCAACACCTTAAATTACCATCACTATGCTACAGAAGGAAACGGGGCTACATAATCCTAGTGTACAAGATCTTGACTGGGAAAGATCGTGTCGGCAGAGAGAATCTGTTGCCATTGTTAAATACAAACAGAACCAGAGGGCACAGTATGAGGTTTTAAAAAGACACAGCCGCCTGAACGTTAGAAAGTACTCCGGTCGACAGGGGATGGTTATTCTTCCTAGGCACCTGATCCCACCTCTGGTGTGTCCAGGGGTCCGTGTTTGTCCAACTATGTATTTTGTATTGCTTATAGGAGTTGTGATATTGATCACTGTTCGTAATCTTCACCTTTCATTCACAGTAAGAGTCGTCAACGATTGGAACAGTGTACCTGACTGGGTCCTGTTTGCTAAGGATTTGAACGAGTTTAAGACTAAACTTGATAAGTGTTGCATATACAAACAGCATCTGACGAGACACATACATGTATGTAAGAGGATTGGAGCAGGAGTTGCAGGCCTAACCTTTTTCCTGTAGAAGAGGTATCCAGGTATAAAGTAATGTAATTGATGCTGTATATCATGGTGTTAATAAACGTCCCTACAATTGAATAAAAATGGAAATCTGTTTTGAGAAGTGGTGTCATCAGAAATTCACAATGCAAAAATGATTGCTGCAATCTGACTGTGCTTGAAGAGATGTAAGACAGATGTTTAATAAGCCTAATGTTATGTTTGCACTATATAAAAAAAAAACATGCATGAAGCAGTAGGCAAATTCCAAAATCAGCACAAACGGTCAATTGATAAAGGACACAAACTTAAAATAAGAACTGGTGTCATTCGGGGAATTCAAAACGAAAGTCACCATGATTTATAACATGGATTTCAGAAAGCAAACCTAAATGTTAGAATGAGGTTCCGGGAATTCAAAGCGAAAGACAGTGGATTAGCACCGTGCCTCAAGGTACCCGATACATAGTTAGCTCAAAAATGTGTCGTTGGAGGAAAGTTAGATTAGAAATCCTGGTTGTACATTAAATGTCATCATTATAGAAAATGATTCAGGGTAATGAAGATTTAAAAAAAAAATTAAAATTGTCATGCAATCTATAGATACTGATTGATTGATTGATCGATCGATTGATTTAATATTGGATCTGTCGGGAAAACATGTTTTTGGAATATGAAATTAAGCAAGAGACAATTTCTGATAAAAGGTTTTGGTGGAAAGTTACATAAAATAGTTCTTTATCTATAAAGAATATTGTCGGTCTCCACTGTCCAGACAAAATTGATGAAATTAATTTGTTTAATTTCATTTTGAGCAGGGTAAAACCTCTTTAATACAGATAATGACTTGCATAAAAGTGTAAGGCCAAGAAAACCATCAACCTTTAGTTTCTCAGGATTCATTTAAGTGTATAAGCTGTTGTATCAGTTACCTTTCTTATCATTTTCTTATACAATTCTAAATCACTCACTATAAAGAGTAAAATCAGCCCCCCTCCCTTTCTACGTATTTGATATTTGATAACATATCGGCTATAATTTAAAGTTGATGTAATTTTCAATTACGTAATAAATTGCGTGCGTCAAGGTTGCCTCATGTCGCCAGTCTTGTTAATCATTGCGACAGACAACGTAACAGTACTAAATGGACTCTGAACTTCTTACATATATGCCAACGGCCTAAGCTTTGTGAATAATGTCTGCTGGTGGAAGATCTAGCGTCGCACCAATAAAATGTAAATAAAAAGGTGTGAACAAAGCTTATGATAATAAAGGGTGGTGTCTCTTCACCATACATTTTCTTTTTTGGAAATAGCTAAGTAAGTTGATAAACCTGGGAGTTCGCTTGAGTGTATTTGCATTAGCGGTTTCGTTACATCTGACAGTAGATCGGTAAATAATACCAAACAGTGTAATTAAGAAATTTAGAAATGTCTTGAAGTGAGTCCATCAAATATGTCGGAGTTGTCGCCTTTCATAATAGCTATCTCAGCAAAATGTACAAAAAAAAAGATCACCCCAAAAATTAATAAACTCTAGTATTAAAATAAATCATATCTGAAATTAAGCAAAAGAGGTAGTAGTCTGCACTCCCCCATAGTCCCGACGTTTAGTGCGTTCGTGTCTTAACTGCTTGCATTTCTTTTTGTGTGTCCGTTTGTTTGTTGTTGTGTTATTTATTTGTTTGTTTTTGTAAACATCATATTTCAGAACTTTTCATTCTACCAACGGTAGGTAAAAAATGTCACAAAAATTTTAACCTTTGCATGGCTCTGAAGGTCGTAACAATTCTTTATCGTGGCAATGCCTAACGTGGCATGAGATTTCCGTTATTAAGGCAATTAACTCAAAAACTATAGACTATCACTTTTAATGTTGGCCGCTTGTCGAAGGATCGGTGACTACCTATATTTAACATAGGTTTGACGGGACGTCGGGATCGAGAATCGGGAAACCATTATATGCTACAGGAAGCGGTAGATGGGTCCGTTTCATGACATGACATTGTCTAAGTGCATAAAGAATATCATGTTATACGATCACTGTTTGTCAGAAACACACTATACAAACTATAGAATAGTACTCAACGAACTTTCTAAATTTAGTGTGGTATCAAAGATGTCGACAGTTGAATTATTTTTTAAATTTTCATTTTATCGCTGCACTCTATGTCCTGTCCATTAAGTAAACAAAAAAGTTCTTTAGGACGTAACACACGTTGAGTACATACTCAGTGCATATTTCTGGATTGTCATTCAATCGGATCAATGGTAAAGTTCAACTGGTCAACAGTGTAATTCGTCGTTTGCACCGAGTCCACTTCTAAAATTACAGCAACCTTTTGTGAACCTTCCATAATAAATGCAAATTTCTTTGATAGCAAAGCCCAAACAGGACCGTAAATTAACCTTCAATTTGGAGGAGGCAGGAAATTAGACGGGGGTCTGGGGGCCGCCCAGGCCCCCAGACGCTGAGCACATTTTGTGCACACTGAACACGTTTCGTGCAAAATCCTTGATTCTAGGGCCTTCTAAGATGTTACTTGACTAACTCATTCTAAAAGAAAGATTTGGAATGCTTTTTAAGGGAGGTATCATGTTCTTAGTTATTGGAAACAACATGAATTCTAATGAACTTTAAATTTTAAATTTTTTTGGCTCAAAAGTTGGAGGAGGCAGCTGCCTCCTCCGCCTCCATGTAATTTACGGCCCTGAGCCCAAATTGTTAACAATGACTTTCGTCGTCTGCGACCGAGTCCACTTCTGCAATGATAAATGACCTTTACGAAGCCTACTATATAACATTTGCATTATTTTTCAGCCGTTGAATTCTTCTGTCCGTGTTTATAACCAGGCATCAGTGCACCCTTCCACACTTTTTCCCTTATTAAATAAGAAATAGTTGCATGATAGCTGTCTCAGCAAAATGGGTCAAATATTGAGATCAAACAAGATTCACAACACAGACAAAACAGAAGAATTATGGCGTCTGAAATTAAGGATAGGAGATGGAAGATTGAATTTCTTTCCAGCTTTAATGCACTGGTGTCGTGTTTTGAGTTTCATTCGGTAGGTCTGTTCAATGCCAGAAAGGAACCGTGTTACCTGACCGAAGCCTGTCAGAGAGACACCGTAGGAACACATATTATGTAACCAGGTTTTGTCAGATGTACATTTAGGTCCTTGATACAGTGTTTTGTGGCACTCGTTATTCTAAATATACATGTGAAGATTACCTCCTCCGGTTTGATATGAGATATTTCAAAAGGTACTTGTTGACCTATCTAAATTTAGTTTCGTATCAAGGGTGTTGTCAATTCAGTTCCTGTTATTTGATATCTAAGTTTTGTTTTAAGTTTTATCACTACACACTCTATGCCCTGTCCATTAAATAAACAACCAATTCTCTAATAATAACGCGTGTTACATACATCTAGAGGGCATTTTTTCAGGGTCGTTAATCAATCGGTAAAGTCTAAGTGGTCAAAGGCGTCATTCATCGTTTGCACCGAGTGTCCTTTGAAAATTATATCAACATTTTGTAAACCTAAATAACAAATGCATTTTTTTCAGTTGTAATATATTTTTATCAGTATTCATCCCAACGTACTAGTGCATCCCTGCATCCCGTAATGCATATTTATATATTCTTCGAACAAGAATAATTGTTTGCATACTTGTTCGTTTGACGTCCCTTTGAGAAATTTTCGCTCAGTTTGGTGCTCAATGCCATAGCAGTGAAGTTTCGATATCGTGTCATGTCCTTACAAATTTCATCTCCAAACCCAGCCGCAAGTCTCAATTTTAAATACCGAGGGTACGTGTTTTTACGTCGTAACAATGGTGCTGCCAAGGTTCGAATGGGTCTCGATACTATAACCTTTCAGTCATGAATCGAAAGCTGAAACCACTGCGCCATTGGAATCTTTATGATAATGTACTTCATAGATACTGAACAACTCTCTCTCTCTCTCTCTCTCTCTCTCTCTCTCTCTCTCTCTCTCTCTCTCTCTGCGGAGATTCTGCACACTATATATTGAAGAGTACTAAATTTTACAAAAATGAAAAAATTAGTAAACACGCAGTTTCCTTCTCAGAAATTTTTTTGACATTTCATTTTTATTTAAACGTGTTGATATCAACAAGAATGATATTTTAACTAACACAAAAACCTTTTCGAGAACCAAAATGTTTGTTGATGTTTTCTAAATTATTTTCGATTTTTGTTTTTAGAGATAAACACATAATTCAAATTCGGGACAACGAATATGTGGATATGGATTAACAGCGAGTGAGTGTTGATTTACTTGGGACAGATGCATGCATTAATTAAAGTTAAAGTTGAGGAACTAACTTGTCTGTTAAGTAAATCCAGTCATATTTGGGCTGCCACTTCGACAGAAGTATAAACCGTCACCGGTTCCGGTATTTACACATTTTCTAGAGATTTGCGAAGAGAAAGGAATGTAGGCTATGTCTGTCGACTTCTCTAAAGAGAATACTAGTTATTCTGGTTATCCAAATAGTTTTCTTTTCTAACATCTGTGTTATGCTTATAAACTAGAAATTGTTCTGAAATTGAGTATCATGGTACTGTACACCTACCCATAATTTTCAACAGCAAATATTAAAATAAAACATCATTCGCGTGATAAATTGTGAATGACACATGGGAAAATGAATGACACCATCTAGAGTTGGAGATAGAAAATTTAGCCAAACAAAATCGTTTCGGACAAGCGTCCAAGAAATGAAAATAAGGTCATAATAACTTATTCTAGTACCACGGTTATTGCAAAGATCAAAGAAATGCCGCAATCATTATTCTGCAATAAACCTCCATACGTAATAATTGATTATAAGAAAATCGATACACATCTCGTTTATACTTTGTGTTTTCCTAATACAACAATAAAGGCGATAACAAGTAACTCAATTTTATAATCATAAAAATTCATCAACATTGGTTGCAAAACAAGATAAATGACTGAAGAACATTTGCCATTCAATATAAATCAATGGTCTCTATTTCGAGATCGATACACATGTAAACAAACACGTCGATGCACAGACAAATTAACCCTCTTCCGGGCATATGTAGTCTTCTTGGACTGTGTATTCAAAGCAGTTGATATAATCCGTCAACATCATACTAGTATACCCCTACCATCTCGTCGTTTTCGTCGGCAAAAAACGTGTAGGGCTAGTCTGTTTCTGAAACTCATGACGTAACAGTGAGGTCACTGATTACGTAATTCGTAGCTCCATATCATGCAATCGGAACATCACTCGGCCTATCCCGGAGAATCGGAATAAGCCGAGTGATGTTCCGATTGACATATCATGTATCTATAGATAAACGATCGGCTGTCTACTTCTTTTTGGTCGACACACTCCAAAGACTCAAGATGCATCAACTGACAAAGTTTGATAATTGAAGTCAAATAGTATCTGAAATATTCAGATATCAATGTCAAATTTCAAAAGTAGGTCACAGTGACTTACTTTTTGGTCGACACTCTCTGAAGACTCAAGACCCATCAACTGACAAAGTTTGATGATTGTAAGTTAAATAGTACCTGAAATATTCAAATATAGCCGTCAAAATCCAAAAATAGGTCACGGTGGCCTACTTTTTAGTCAACACACTCAGAAGACTCAACATGCATCAACTGACAAAATTTGATAATTGTAAGTCAAATAGTATCTGAAATATTAAAATATAGCCGTCAAATTCCAAAAGAAGGTCACGGTGACCTACTTTTTAGTCAACAAACTATGAAGACTCAAGATGCTTCAACTGACAAAGTTTGATGATACTAGCTTTCATAGTGTCCAAAATATGCATCTAAAATTGAAAATGTGAAATTTAAATGTCTGCAAAATTAAAAAAGTAGGTCACTGTGACCTACTTTTTTATAAATATGTTTCTAGGTCCCTAGACGCATCAACTTACAAGGTTTGATGATTCTAAACCTCTCGGTATCTGAAATAACAATCTAAAATGTATTCATAAATAATTAGCCATAAAATTCAAAAAGTAGGTCATGGTGACATACTTTTTACATGACGTAGTTCAAGGTCCCATGATCCATCAACTGACAATGTTTGATGATCATAGGCTCAAAAGTGATCAAGATATGCATCAAAATCCATTTAATAATAATTACCTGCAAATTTCAAAAAGTAGGTCACCATGACCTACTTTTGAGATAACATGATATTAGGTCCTAAGATGCATCAACTGACAAAATTTGATGATCCTAGTCCTTATACTAAGCAAAATATCAAAGTTTTAACAAAACAAAATTTAAGGTCAACTTTGAAGTGACCTTGAGACCACACCCTTTGCCCCAGGATGATGCCTTGAATTTTTTTTTTATCTACAACCTATCTTCATCCTTATGCATAAGTTTGGTGATAATTTGCCCAGTGGTTTTTGAGAAGACGATTTTTTTTGCAACCACTGCTTTTGTTTGCATTTTCCTAATTATCTCCCCTTGTTAAAGGGTCACAACCCTAGTTTTATCGCCAGAATTCCAGTAAACAGCAACGAATGACGCCGAAATTACACCACTGTGCATTTAATCACCTCTGTTAGTCACACAGATAAACACACAATTGAAATCGTGATTGTAACTTTTTACGGATCAGGTCAGCTGCCATATTTTATGACCGTAATATAAATAAATGCACTACGGTAAGCGCCTTTGTACACAGTTAGTCAGGGCCTATTTCTCTTACCCTTCTAGTGTAACGGTTAGAGAAGTTCTGATTTGAATTAGATTGCCTATTTCTAAGACTTGTGATCACTTCTGAATTGTCTGCGTTCGATCCCTCAACCTGCCGATCATAACAAACTACTGACGGAGTTACTAAAAAACCACTGACGGAGTTACTAACAAACTACTGACGGAGTTATTAACAAACCACTGACGGAGTTACTAACAAACTACTGACGGAGTTATAAACAAACTACTGACGGAGTTACTAACAAACTACTGAAGGAGTTATTAACAAATTACTGACGGAGTTACTAACAAACTACTGACAGAGTTACTAACAAACTACCGACAGAGTTATTAACAAACTACCGACGGAGTTACTAACAAACTACTGACGGAGTTACTAACAAACTACCGACGGAGTTAGTAACAAACTATCGACGGGGTTATTAACAAACTACCGACGGATTTATTAACAAACTACTGACGGAGTTATTAACAAACTACTGACGGAGTTACTAACAAATTACTGACGGAGTTACTAACAAACTACTGACGGAGTTACTAACAAAATATCGACGGAGTTAGAAACAAACTATCGACGGGGTTATTAACAAACTACCGACAGATTTATTAACAAACTACTGACGGAGTTATTAACAAACTACTGACGGAGTTACTAACAAACTACTGACGGAGTTACTAACAAACTGCTGACGGAGTTACTAACAAACTACCGACGGAGTTATTAACAAATTACTGACGGAGTTATTAACAAACTACCGACAGAGTTATTAACAAATTACTGACGGAGTTATTAACAAACTACTGACGGAGTTACTAACAAACCACTGACGGAGTTACTAACAAACTACTAACGGAGTTACTAACAAACTACTGACAGTGTTATTAACAAACTACTGACGGGGTTATTAACAAACTACTGACGGAGTTATTAACAAACTACTGACGGAGTTACTAACAAACTACTGACGGAGTTACTAACAAACTACCGACGGAGTTATTAGCAAACTACTGACGAAGTTACTAACAAACTACTGACGGAGTTACTAACAAACTACTGACGGAGTTACTAACAAACTACTGACGGAGTTATTAACAAACTACTGACAGAGTTACTAACAAACTACTGACGGAGTTACTAACAAACTACTGACGGAATTATTAACAAACTACTGACGGAGTTACTAACAAACTACTGACGGAGTTACTAACAAACTACAGACGGAGTTACTACAGCGTCAATCATATGCGACAGTATAATTAGAAATGAAACCAAATACAACTGCACGACATGTAAATGTGTGTTCACCACAGATTTCCTAGATAAATTCAGATAAAGTAAAAATGATATAATCAGCGGTGTTGTATCAAAAAGGAGGTTCTGGGGGTTGAAATTCCCCCTTCGTCAGAAAATTTGCTTTCAACAGGAAAAAATAATGTATTTTGATGTGGACCCCCACCTTTGAAACTCAAAATTAATGCCAGAAACCCCTTTCAAAACTTCTTGGATCCGCCCATGATCAGAAAAACCAAAAAGACTATGACAGAATAAGAGACATTTTCGAGGTGATAGATAATGAAAATGTTGAATAAAATTCGAGTACCTGGTTTACCCCAATGTCAATATAAACACGTCAATTATCGGTATACATGTTCATTTCTTCAATTATTTCTAAGTGGGAAATCTGATGCATCAAAAGGTTGTGGAAATCTTCACAGGGAGAAATCTGATGCATCAGAAGGTTGTGGAAATCTTCACAGAGAAAAATCTGCTGCATCAGAAGGTTGTGGAAATCTTCACAGGGAGAAATCTGATGCATCAGAAGGTTGTGGAAATCTTCACAGAGAAAAATCTGCTGCATCAGAAGGTTGTGGAAATCTTCACAGGGAGAAATCTGATGCATCAGAAGGTTGTGGAAATCTTCACAGAGAAAAATCTGCTGCATCAGAAGGTTGTGGAAATCTTCACAGGGAGAAATCTGCTGCATCAGAATGTTGTGGAAATCTTCACAGTGAAAAATCTGCTGCATCAGAAGGTTGTGGAAATCTTCAAAGAGAAACATCTGCTGCATCAGAGGGTTGCAGAAATCTTCACAAGCATTACCAGAGCGCCGAGTTGGTCATCGTGTTCGAAAAGTTTGCGTCATGGATACAAATCCGGGTCCTTTACGCCACCTGTTTATGTTGACTGGAAAAAAGATAATGTTTATGAACTCACTGTGTCATTAATACAACTTTAACAAAAGAACTGTTCGTTCATTTACATGGTTCTTGACAAGAAAACAGGTCACGGCAAAGTCTGATTCATTTTCTACCAAAAAAATGTCATTTATCTTGCCTACAAAATCGGTTTGTTATCAAATGTACTATAGATTTTTTGTTATTTTTGGGTCCCTATCTAGAACAGGCAGTAGGCGTGTGTTCGGGTGCTTCCACATAAATATTCTATACCCTGTCATTCGTTATCAGCTCCAAACTAGGTTATTCTCCATATACGTCTTTTAATTCTGGTCAGACCTTGGGGTCGTGATCGATAGTTTTCTAGAGCACTATTGATCAAGCTAGCGACAACAATAACAAATGATAAATAAAGATGATAAAGTTTTAAAGAAATCGACACATGTTACTTTATTCATAAATGCATTCACATAACATTATCATTATTTACTGTCTCTGAAACTGATTTAGATGTGTGGAACAGTTTGGTTATTTATTATTGTATATTTCATTATGTAAATTTAAATTTTGTCTGAAATCAGTATTTCATACATATAATTATAGATGTGTGCAGTGCAGAAATGTGAACTCTACCAGTAGTACATCTTAGTGATTGTTATCTATCTATATTGTTATAATTGATTACTAGTTAAACGGTACATGACCCCCCCCCCCCCCCGGTCCTTGATTGGTAAATAAACATAATTATTGTTATAAAGGGGTAAAAAGAAGTAAGTTTCTTGCTAAAAATTTGTCTAAATTGACGGGAATTTGACGTTTCTTTGATCGTGTGTATATCAATATGATAACGGCATGTGCGAGTTTTCCCCTTGGACCGAGGCTTATGGACACCACTGTCCAGGGGGAGGGGGGGGTTACGATCGATGATGCCATGAGTTCTCCCGAGGAATCAAACCCACTTAGAACTTGACAGTCTGGATATTCCTCTGTATATCAATATGAAAATAAAACAAAAGGGTGTACTTATTGTCAAGACATGGTGTTTATTTTTCTTCACATCTCGTGAAACATATTAAGGATAGGCCGGACAGTGGCATGTCCTGATTTGATAAATGATGTAAAAGAAATCTAATTTATATTTTTATAAGTAGAATTAATTCCTTTTGCCGTATACAATGTAATTTATTCCTGTTATGCCTTGCATCTGCAATCCACAATAAATCTGTAGAAAGTATAGTAACTTTATGTCACATATACATACATACAGAGAGAGAGAGAGAGAGAGAGAGAGAGAGAGAGAGAGAGAGAGAGATTGTTGCCATTTGGGAACATTAACTTAATAGGACTTTTATGCACTTTCAACGACTCAATTTTTTTAAAATTGAGAGGTTAAAAAATAAATAGCTTCAATTTTGTTATGAAGAAAACTTAGAAATAAGGGGGAAAAGCTATTTCATTTATTTCATCCACGCAGAAAAAATATTTGTCTATATAATATTGGGGCTGCACTTGGTGAACTTAAACTAAAATGCTCCTGTACTGCTATCTATAAAGCGTAAAAAAAAAAAAAAAAAAAAAAGCGCAGTGGATTCTAAAACAAACAACATAGAATATTGGATATTCCCTAGTCATAGAAAAAAAAACAACAAATACATTATGTACATAGTGACAAACTGCATGCAAAGTTGTTTTTCTTTTACTGATATATAAATGATATGTCCTATGATGTCTCAAATGTTGATCAATATATAATAAAGCAAAATAGCTTTAAAGTTTCACTTCATTTCGTGGGAACTAATTCTATTTCGCTGCAACGAATTTTATTTCGTGGCAACGATTTTTTAAAAAAATCAGATCTCCATACTGAATTGAAATACCTTGATTCATTTGTTGACATGGTGTAGTAATTCTGGTTGATAGTTTACAACAGAACTATGAATTTTTTAAACTATCATCGTTGTTATCCTTTTTATTTTATTTTTAATGTATTCAGTTCCGTTTAGGATAAATTTAACAGAAGAGTACCGCGTATAACACTGACCTCAATCTCTCACACAGCGTGGGTGAAACAGGGCACATTTTATGGCTTCCAAGACAGAATAATCTATAAAACCTAATTTTTTTCTCAGATCTTTAAAAATCTGTAAGGTTTATACTGAAATCCTAAATGGATATTATTCATAAACTGGTAAACTGAATGTTCAGCACTAATAAGGATGGTTGGTTGAATATTGTTTAACGTCCCAAACGATAATTTTTCACTAATATGGAGAGTTCACCATTGCCGGTGAAGGGCTGCAAAATATAGGCCTATGCTCGGCGTTTACGGCCTTTGAACAGGGAGGGATATTTATCGTGCCACAACTGCTGTGACACGGGGCCTCGGTTTAGTCGCCTCTTACGACAAGCAAGGGCTACTGAGGACATATTCTAACCTAGCTGGGATCAGGGGGGAGGGGGGGGGGGATACTAACGACCTATTCTAACCTGGCAACGCTAATAAGGAAATGAATTGAGAAAGAAATAAGAAGAGATAGTGATGAGAGTTCCAGTTAATACAAACAATACAAACATACTTTTAGTGACCTATTCTGTAAAACCGATGTGCTACTCCGTACACGTACGATATAATTACGCTAAATGACACTGCTCGCTTACCACATTCAATGTTTAAATTTACGATATAATTACGCTAAATGACACTGCTCGCTTACCACATTCAATGTTTAAATTTACGATATAATTACGCTAAATGACACTGCTCGCTTACCACATTCAATGTTTAAATTTACGATATAATTACGCTAAATGACACTGCTCGCTTACCACATTCAATGTTTAAATTTACGATATAATTACGCTAAATGACACTGCTCGCTTACCACATTCAATGTTTAAATTTACGATATAATTACGCTAAATGACACTGCTCGCTTACCACATTCAATGTTTAAACTTACGATACAATTACGCTAAATGCCATTGCTCGCTTACCACATTCAATGATTCAACTTACGATATGATTACGCTATAACACGGTGGTATAAATCGTTGTGCATAAATTCTTCACGTCATAAAATAATTCAAACGTTCTGTGAAGTAAAATCCTTTATACTTTTGTTCTAAATACATTGTGTACGATGAGTTTAGAAATTTACAAATATCTAGATATGAAAAACGTCTGAACATATCCACACAAATAGCATTGCCCTTTGTACATTGCAGCTTTTAAACAGGAATTTGCACAAACAGCACCTCAAACATTGCTCAAAATATTCACCATCATGATTAATCCACTTTTCAAACATAAGCATACACACAGGTTTTGAAACGTGTGTGTAGGTGTTCTCCCTGGAGATCATAATAGTAAAGCCGCGTTTTATTACACCACCACTTCCAAAGAAAATTCGGGTGTATCATTGTTACCCTCATCCGTCCGTCCGTCCGTCCGTCTGTCACACACTTTTTCTTCAAATTCCTCTTTTATTTTAAGCTGTAACCAAATCATCTTTTGGTGTTCTGTAGATGTGTAATAAGTTTTTGGAATTTTCATTTTCATTTTTCCTGGGGACCAATGGGGGTAAAAATTAATGGGAGGGGGGGGGAGGGGGGGGGAGGGGGGGGGAGGGGGGGGGTCAACAAAAGAGAAATCTAGTTCCCAGAACTCTTCTTACATTTTATGCAGTAGCCAAATCATATTTTAGGAGATGATTGGTTGTGTCCTTTAGATGTGCAATAAGTTTTCGGAATTTTCTTTTTCACCTTGAGGGGCAAATGGTGTGGTAAATGACAAACAAAAACCTGGTGCTCGGTGCATTGTGCCATATGCAACAAGAATATATTTGCTTTTAACCATTTTAAAGATATCTGAACAATTAAAAAAGTATAGGGGTTGGTATGACCCCGGGGCATTTGCCCATAAGAATACTCCATGCATCTTGATATATGTAGCAGGAATATATATGGTTTAGGGATCATCACCTAAATTGTTTTAAATATCTTTCAACAATTATGAAATAGGCCAACAGAATATATCAATGCATCTTAACATATACACTAAGAATATATAAGGTATAGAGTATAGTTTTGTGAGAGCATCTAGTTGGTTGATAATTTATCCCAAAAATATTTTTTCGGCCAGGTCAGAGTTGCCGAAAGAAAACATGGGAACACAAAATTATCTGTTTCTCTTCGTTTTTTTTTTTAAGTACCCAGCCAGAATATAGCTTCAGCATCCCGAAACGGTCAGTAGCATCGGTAACCAGATAGTCCAGGTAGTGGAGCACCTGACTAGAGATTCAGGAGACCTGGGTTTGAATCCCAGTCTGGTCCGTTGCATTTTTTCTCTGCCTGTTACGATATTGTAGTTACAAATTGATGTATATATATAAATAAAAACTAGTTTTGTGGAAAGGAGGGTTGGACAGATTTATTAAAACAATGAAGTATGAATTTGTTGTCATTCTAGGACAGATCGCGAAAGCCCAGTGGTAAGAGCGTTCGCTTCATGACTTGGAGATCGTGAGTTCGAGTCCCGCTTGTACCGTGTCCGAGTCAAACCTAGGAAATAGACAGTGAATCTTGCTCCTTTACCAACCAAACGCTCAGCGTTTAGAAGTGAGATCGCGCATCTTTCGAATATGACCTTAATAACGGCAGGCATTGGCACGTTATAAGAACCCTCCTTGCTACGGCCCTGAGCGCTAGGCACAAGTCTAAAGGACCTCCCCACTTTTGCTGTGACATACGACCCCCGATTATTTAGCAAAACATCAAAGTTTGAATTATGCAATCTACAAGTATGTCCCAGGATCACTCTGATGTTCATTAATGCCTTAACTTACAGATTTTGCATTTCATTTTACTGAAAAGTTCGTTAACATTAAGAGTTATGCCGTCTTTGGAAATCGGGTTTGTCTGTTTTTGTTTTTCTCTATTGATATCCATCGAATGACCGGTTTTTAACATTTTTGTTTATATCGAGCACAAGGTTGTCCAGGTTTCTCTTTTTTTAATAAGTCTTTTTGTAATAAAGAAAATTATATCCACAAGGCAAGACTGGACAATCTTGTGCTGGTGATGAAATTCATAAAAATGAATACCATAAAAATCTGCAAAAACTATACGCTGTCTTTCTATCCCATCTACCTGTATAGACCTCGGGTAGTAATTCTGTAGTTTTCGGGCTATAGACCTAGGTGACCATTTAAAACTTAGTTTTCTACCCTTTTAAATTTGAAGAAAGGTCAATATAGGATTTTATTATTGCACGCTGCTCCGTTCGAATGGCTGGCGTTTCTTGGGGGGGGGGGGGGGGGGGGGGGGGGCGTTTTCAAAGGTATATTACTCTGCGATGTTTTCTTTACAAAAAGTCCAAAATATCCAAAATTCTTTATTTCAAAATGTACCAATTTCTGTATCATTTTCTTCATTATGTTGATTTTTTTTTCCTCCATGGGAACTATACATTTCTTTTTAAAAGATCTTAATATATTTAGCAATTTTGCGTTTAAGATTTGCTGTTGACGAACCATGCACGTTATATTGTACATCGCTATTTACACAAATATATCAATTACAATGATAATTTTTTTTAGATTTAGTAACAAATAGGTCAGCTTTATAAAAAATATTATTAATTTTTGTAAAATCTCTATAGATATATTTTACATAGAGCGCATTCTTATCATGAAAGTTTAATTTCACACTCATTTAACTGGGGTCTGATACCCTATGTTTGAAACTATGTGGAGGAAAAATGATAGGATAGATTTCTTTTATACCATACAAGTAAGGAGTTTTGTTCCTTAGAACAAAATATTAAAGTTTCAAGAAAATTCAATTTGAGAAAAATATTTTTTTTACGTGTCTGTTTGGTATTAAATTATGAAGTTTGTTACGTTTTCACCCTGGGCCACAACCTCCTCGACCTTTTAAAACCTTTTTTCCCCCTTTTAATATAAGTGGAAAGATTCGAAACACTTATTTTGACTTGGAAATTCATAACAAATATTTTGGTATTCAATTTGTAGATCAAAACAATTAGAAATGACGAAAATGCCATTGCCCACAAACCTTATGGACAGCCCATTGATGTATAATTTAATGTAATTTTTTCAAGTGAAAGTCTGAACAATGCCCGTGCATGTCTTAATGTGAATTAATATCTCGATGCTTAATATGGAGCCTACATAGATTATATTCTTTGATACACACTATGTCATCGCCCAGGTACCACAATAATCTAACATCTACAACACAATAGACCTGTATCGTGCTTGTCATCAAAATGTCTTAACAGTCACATATGCGTCGTTGGTAACAAAATAAATTGCAGGAAGATATAATAAAATTCCTAAACAAATGAAATTTATTTTAATTTCTCGATCACTTCATTGCTGTGGCTGAAGACACAATATGGGGTTTTGTAATGTGTTACAAACCTTGTATAACCATATTATAAAACGTGTACTCGGTTCACATACAGGGTACATGTACCCTGTGTCATATCCGAGATCGAATAGATTAATCACGTCACTCCGAATGGCGATATCTAAATCTTTTCAACCCGTGTGTTTCCAAAAGTAAACGATCAATGAAATCTTGTCTAAAGACTCTCAAATGGAAGCACTTAGACAAAGTTCTCCACCAATGATAAACTTTATGTTGTGATTTGGAGGGATATTGTCACGTGGTTTTGGGGGGAGTTTATATACTGTCACCAATTCTGCGGAGAACCAGATTTCGTAAGAACTCTGTTACTGTTTTTCGAATGCAAAAAATACTGGGACCTTTGATTGAACATTTTGATCTGTGAAATTGTCCACACACTTTAAATTTAACAGAGGAGTGATTTTTCGAGTCATGAATTTAGGCGCCCTAGCCTGGGCGGTTTTGGTGGGCGCCTTGGTCACTCAGATTGAGTCAAGGTAGGGCCAAACTTGTATAGAATTACATTATGTTTTATATTTTCGATGCCTTGAAAGAAGTGTAATCTATCATAAGGGACACATGCTGCAAAAAAGTATGTTGATGCCTAGATATTGCTGTCTAAAGGGATAGATTCAGTTAAACTGTTTTTGTCAATATTTAATATATCCCAAAATCTTTGTGGCATCTGCCTGAAAGTTTCTTTGGTCAGACTATGTAACGATATTGTGACATTGTCATTGATATATAGCTTTATAAATCGGCTGAAATATCATCAATACATTAGCGGTTGAAATCTTAAATCAGCAACTCTTCCGAATATATAATTTTTTTTAAAAATTATTTTATTTCATATTACTTTGAATAATTATGAACGATTGCGCGTAAAGCAAAAATTGCGATAATTTTTGTTTTTCCCGAACGCTATTCTTTACATGTATGTATTATAGAATTTAAGAATTCATTAATGTATTGTGTGTTTTGAATGAATAATATTCATACATATAATCTTTTGAAAATGTTCTACACTGGCACCTGCGTGTGTTGTTCATTGATTGGATAACATATCTCTAACTAAATCTACAACATGTGTTTTTCAGTTCCGCTTACATTATTTAGCATTTTGTTTTGGACTGAAATCCTAAACAGAGTTTGACTGGATTTAAAACAATGAAAACGGTTATCGATGTATGCAAAATTTCATGTCGTTGATTCAATTGATTGTTTTGCACAAAATAACTAATTAAGATGAATAGTGGTTCTAAAAATGCCGTTTGTTTGCAGTTGTTGGGTGTTGAATCTTTTAAGGGCGGATCTAGATTTTTTCCCCCGAAGTGTGGATTCCGAAGCAGGCATCGATATCAGCTCTTTATAAGTTTAAGCAGGAATGGTTGTTAATCGAACACTCCCAATATTTAAGTATATTCCGTACTATGGTAGTAGGTGAATACTAAAGATAAACGAATTACTGAATTGCGGAACTTCAATCTGATAATTTCCAAATTGTTTTCTATGGGGACTCACAATCAGTAAGAAATGAGAACATGACAAGATGATGACGTCAGTGGTGTTTCGATATAAAAGCCGCGCGAACACACGCTCCCGAATAACAACTACACTGTACTTCAAAATTCCTGAACATTATGATATTTTGATTAAACTACTCACTGGCGAAGGAGCGAAAGTGCGAGGATGTTAAAGCAAAGCTGAAACGGTGAAAGAGAGTGGAAAATAGCGAAGTCGAAGTTCTAAGCCATATTAGTTTTTGCTCCCTCGCCTTGGTGTTTTGCCCTCACAACTTCGCTTCACTGCTCTCAAAACTGATCCTTCGAACACACTCGGAGGACTTAACATTGGAGGAGCGATTGACCTGATTACTAGTCGAACACCATTGACTAAAACGTATTAAAATCTTTGAAATCGCTTTGATTGAATGTGTAATAGCATGTTGATTAATTGCACCTCTAAAGACCATGAAAGAGTTAATACTGGTAATGTTACACATGTAATGCAGATCATGTCGTACAAACGCGTGCGTTCGCCTATTCGTTTTCATGCTTATCAATCGGTAAAGCTTTCAATATTATCCATGAAATCAATATAACGAGATTTTTCCTTATCAGTAAATAAATTGTTTTATGAAGGTTTAAAAATATCATTAAGTTTTGACGAAACATTATTAAATTTCACCAGAATATCTGTGACATGGTGTTTCCGAAGAAATACCAGGGTTGCATTGATATTGGATACGTATATCTTTCTTCTTGATTGAATAATGTTTTTGAAATATTAGAAGTAAATATCTTATACTACATAGAGAGATTGTCAATGCCATTTTGAGTAGAAACCTTACTCCCAAGCTTACATAAGTCTAGCCAGGATACAAATGCATGATCCGCTATTCTTCGCGATCTGAGGAGCGGATCGTGGTCATCTGTCAGCGGAGACACATTGTAATGATCTAGAGTATATTGAATCACGCCACTCAAGTTAAGACATATTTTGAATTATGACAGCTATAGTTATTTTTAAAGTGTAGCCATATTTTGAATTATGACAACTATAGTTATTGAAATTTTAGTCATATTTTGAATTATGACAACTATATAGTTATTGAAGTTTTAGTCATATTTTGAATTATGACAGCTTTAGCTATTTAAGTTTAGCTATATTTTGAATTTTGACACCTACAACTATTTAAGTTTAGCTATATTTTGAATTTTGACACCTACAGCTATTTAAGTTTAGCTATATTTTATCTATATTTAAGTTTAGCTATATTTTATCTATATTTCAGGGCGAATAGGCATAAAAGACAATGTAAGTATAGTAAATATTATCGTAATAGATGTGATATGTAGACATTTAAAATGCGGGATCAATACAAGATAATTTTATGGTGCTATAACCCGGAATAGTGAATTTAACATATTTGGATATTTCGAAACTCCGCTCCAATTTTATCCTTTTCGAACTGTTCGTCAGCGGGCAATTTAGGAATTGGCTAATTTATGAAATATACGTATATCATTAGCTTAGTTTTAACACAATGTCATGCACCTTAAAAGGTTGTAAAATGATATAGGGCTAGAGCGAATTTAAAACAACACGTGCATAAGATGAACTGCGGTTTTCTAACTTTCAGTTGTCAGTATTTCTTTTTGAAAATTTGCCACCATTTTAACTAAAGGGGTACAAAAAAATATATCTCAGAATACCTACACCCATTAAACTCGTCATATTTCTTTTTTCCTACGCTTCTCTGTATCAGTACATGCCCTTATTGAACATGCCAGGAAACCTAAACACTGCAAAATAACCAAGTCTATATTCATATCAATTGTAAATTTTAATGATTAAATTTTTAGAATGTTAACAGTTGTTTAATGTTCAAACGTTAATTTCATGTTGTTTTCCGGTTATAGTTGGTGGCGGAGATTCAAACCCATTTGGACCTGGAAGTAAGTCTCTCTCTCTCTCTCTCTCTCTCTCTCTCTCTCTCTCTCTCTCTCTCTCTCTATTTTAGTTTCTGGATTACACGTAACAGGTACTGCTGTACTTCAAAGTACAACATTTTTTAAAGAATGATAAAATTTTATTGCGTGCAAAATCTGAAACTTAGTTTCAAATTCTTTTTTTTTTTCTCTCCTGCTTTTATTATCTGAAGTATATTTACTAATTCTGACATACTTTTCTAACGTTCTTGTGACTTAGAGGGTAGTCTTAGTATGCTGAAAGTGGGTCATATATATTATATATAGATAGGGCCTATTAATGAAAAGAAAGGAAAAATGTTTAAAATCAAACCATTGGAATTAAACCTAAAAATAGAAACTCGATATCTTCAGAAGGTTGTGATATTCGTAATTTTTCATTGGGGGGGGGGGGGGGGGGGGGGAAGAATTGGAATTAAACCTAAAAATAGAAACTCGATATCTTCAGAAGGTTGTGATATTCGTAATTTTTCATTGGGGGGGGGGGGGGGGGGCAAGAATTGGAATTAAACCTAAAAATAGAAACTCGATATCTTCAGAAGGTTGTGATATTCGTAATTTTTCATTGGGGGGGGGGGGGGGGGGGGGGGGGGGGGGGGGGGAGAGAATTATATGAATGTGTTTTTCATAACATTTATGAAAAGCCTATATAATGAATAAATAATAAATACATGGAATACACTTTTAACCGAGTTACGGGTTGTGTTTTAAAAAGTTAATCAGTGCTATAGCTGTTTTCCTTATGGTCCTATCTTACAGGTATACCTGATAAACACATTCATATCGACAGGTCTATATTTGTACACCTTCTGTTTGCCAAACACCCATAATTTTCAATACCCTCCGTGTGCCAAATCTCCTCTAGGGGTTCTTCATATCAGATAGCTTTTGTTAACTGAAAATAAATTGCTATATAAAATAACAAAATTGATGAATCATATTTGTTTTGCTAGACAGTTCAAAATCTTGATTCCGATATCACGGCGACCTTTTGCACGGGAGATGTAACACATACGTTATTCGTTACAGATACATGCTGTAAATTTTTACGTTTCTCTCACACCAAGATTACGGTTTTTGTTCTTATCTTTTTTTAAACTAGAATATCCGAGTCTCCTACGATATTAATCTCGACATAATGATTGATGTATTTATTTAATTTCCAATAGTTGTCACCCTTGTGATGTAATGTGGGTTCATTTTTTTCTTCTTCTTCTTGTCTTCAATTTAAGATCCCCCATTTTTTATGGTTGTTGAATTCAACATGATGTAGATTTAATCTCCCCCCCCCCCACCCTCTCTCTCTCTCGTTCTTTTTTTTTTTTTAGAAAAATAAATAAATATACAAAAAAGTAGGCAATCATTATAAATGCTGAAATTTCTTTGCTTTCTTCGTCAAACATTATCATATAAGAATACATAAATTATATATGTATATATAAATAAATCTTTGTCCTTATTAAAGGGCTGTAGTAGTGGACTTTATAGGCAAGTGTTTCTAACTGAAACTCATAGATAAAGGCCGCGTCATCAAACTCCCGTGAAAATGCACACTTTTGTGTAAGAACATGCAAGCTGATTTCTCGGTTTCTTATAATATAGTTTCCTTTTCAAAATATCTACACACCGATGCGTAAGTTATCAAAAATATATAGGCCTAAATGGAAAAAAAAGTAAATAAATTCAGTCATTATAATATATGATTATAGCTGGGGAACTGGATATTTATTATCAGCGGTAGATAAAATGGCGAGAATTTTATTAAACTATATAGAAGCGGTTTTTTGTTGTTGTTGTTGTTGTTTTTTTTTTTTTTTTTTTTTTTTTTTTTTTTTTAAATTTAAGCATTTTATAATTAATTTCATGTACAACTTGTGTTTTGCAGCATCAGGGGCTTGCAAGCCTTTAGCTCCACCAACGGATGGACAAATAAACTGTGGGGATTCAACCATATTTTAGTAAGTAACTGAATATCTGTCGGTATCACAAATCTGTACCATTATGATGTAGATATCCCTATAACAATACTGACATGACAGATGAAGGGTCATATTGCTGATCATCACTCGGCCTTTTCCGTTAACTTTTCGACTTGACGGAAAAGGCCGAGTACTTGTTCCGTTTGGGAACTTCGTGTCCTTTATCAGAATACAATTTAGTGCGGGGTTTATATGGATATAATGGATATAAAACACAAATAATCATGATAATATAGATCGATTCATTATAATATCAATAATTTTTTTTTAAAAAAAAGCTCCAGAATATATATTTCTTCAAATCGGAAGTTTTAACATCACCGTTTACATGCTGGTTTAGATTTCGTCGGACGTGTCCGGTTAAGAATATAACACAACATGAAAACATTTTTTAAAAAGTAGCAGGTAAGCCTCCAGAGATCTTTAAAAAGTACTAAAACGAATCAATCAAGGAATTATAAGCTTTAGTAAAGATTGATGCAGACATAATTTTTTTTTTAAGAAATTGAATTTTAGCAAATAAATTGATCACTGTGTTGATATGTGATCACACTCGCAGGTAATCCGAGATTCCTCTGACTCTTACCCCCGCTTTTATATTATCACATGTGTGGGGCTCTCCCAGAGTCATAGGAATCTCGGATTAACTCACAGGACTCGGCAAATTTATCGATAAAGTAGAAATATATGTAAATTGATAATATGATTACGGTGTGACCGTTGGGGCGAGCGCAGCATATCTGAATACATTTTCAAAAAATTTATATTGAAAACAAGGAAACCTGATCTGGTTCACTGTCAATACGTAGGATTACTGTCTTGCTCTTCTCGCCAATGTAGGAATCGGTTTAGCGGGAAATGCAACGAGCGTGTTGTGATGTAGCCTGGTAGTTGTGACGTGACTGTTTACATTTCTTTAGACAATATTTTAAAAAGAAAGGGGGAAGAATATGATTGTCATCCTTTCCTTTCAAATAAGAAAGGTTTGTAATACTTTAAAGATTTTTTTTTTATTATTATTTTACGAATCGAACCATCCACCATTTTGTACGAGGGACTTCTGGGATTGGCGTCAAAAAAAATTCTTGTTAGAGGTTGAGATTTAGCTCGGATTATTTCCCGCGCTCTAGTCATTAGAGCTTGCAGTACGAGCCAGCGCTCCGCGCTGGCTCGCTGCGCTCGCTTATAAAAGCAAATGTCAAGTCTTATTGTGACAATTGAATCATGTGGAAATGCGGATAATATTCAATTACACTCTGTAGGTAGATCTAGATACGCACTGTAATGGGAAATATAAACTACAATGAGTTACTTGCCCTACATTTTCCTAATATTTCTTAAACTAGTTCTTTGTATTAATTTTATTAACTGTGGATTTACAAGTGGAATACTGCTAATTTTGAGACTTGAGGTATATATGTCACTGAGTGTAAGGAACGATAACTCTGGGTAGATATTGATTCATTTCTACCTCAATTTGTTAGTTTTACGGATCCAAGGATTTTAAGAATTCTTTTTTGTGACGGCTTGGGTCAATTTGAAGAAAAAGATAAAAGCTTTATGAAAATACTATGATTTTAATTATAGTCTTTTTGTACAATGTTATCTGAAACAGTCCTTTTCAACAAATGACATTTCTGTTGTGAAACAAAATATATAGTACTTGAATTACGAATCTTATAAAGTAAACATGATGGTAGGTTATAGTACTACAGGTATTAGTTTAAAATGTATAAATGACATTGATGTGTACTATTAATTGATTGTTTAACGTCCCCCTCAAGAATTTTTCACTCATATGGAGACGTAATCATTGCCATTGAAGGGCTGCAAAATTTAGCCCCCTCCCCCCCCCCTCCCTCAATTTCGTATGGGTGTGGATGATTTTAGATAATATGCCCTGATCATGTGAGTGGTGCCATTGCAAGAATGTGGATGGGATTTGACCCAATCAGAATTCTCATTACATTTCAGTCGGTGTACAGCACAATGTAATTCAGGGTATCAGTTTGACAATGGAGACACCACCATACAGAAGGATTGTGATCCTATGACTGGGCAATTCTTCGATGGCTCAGCGTTTCCAAAGTGTATACGTAAGTAAAATATAGATATTATTTTTATATGTTCATTTAAATGGGGGGAGGGGAAATCATAGACTGAGAAAAGAAATCAAATGAATAAATGTGATATTGAAAAAAGAGGGGATGCAATACCCTGGCTATGACTATGAAAATGAACAGAGAGACTTGAGGAACTTTGTGTCATGCATGAGATGCATTAATATTGCATAAAGATGTGCAAACATTATAAACCATAGGAAATTCTACTTTCTGACAGTGATTAGATAATTAATATGGAGACACAAAAATACAGCAAAAAAGTGGTAAAAGTATAGACATTTAGAAAAATGTTGTTTTGTATGAGATGTATAAGGAAATTGTCTGAATACATTTTGTATGTTTATTTAGTAAAACTGAATTAGGCCTGTTAACAAAATAGAAGTCACGTGTTTCTTCATGGTGTCTCACTATTTCAGTAGATATGCGTTTATATACCCTTTTATACATATAGCTGAAGGGGTTGGATAAAGATTTTAATCAGAGAAAAAATGATAATTTTTTTAAGTAAAACATTTTTTCTTCATCTTTTTTTTATCCTGTTACAAAGGGGGGGAGGGGGGGGGGTTATCTTAGTACCTCTTCAGAGTCTCACAAACATTGGCTGTCCATATATGTTGCAGTCATTGTGTCTTAGTAAGAAAATGCTGGAGCTTTTGTTACCATTCTTATTTCTGTGTTTCAGCAACTTGTAGCCCTGCCTGTCAAAATGGCGGAACCTGTGTTCAACCTAATGTCTGCTCATGTGCTCCTGGGTGGAGGGGAACTTTCTGTGAAAGTCGTAAGTTTTTTTTTATGTGTGTATATATATCCATCTGTTGATCATTTGTGTTGAATGTATTAGCCAAAGTTTGCATTCAAATCCTCTATAGTAAATCGTAGTTACAGTGAACATACTTATAATGAATTCACACTTACAGTGAAATGATTTTAATTCCCTGTACTTTTAAAACATATTATGAATTTATTGGATAACGAATTTCATTGATGAAGCATTTCGCTATGCAGTGATTTTTTTTAGGCCCATTTTGGGTTCGAATTTTGGCACTTTCCCCTCCTGAAAATTGTCAATTTCCCCCCAATTTAGCTTGCATTTTTCCCAATAATAAAATTATGAAAGGAAAACATATTTCAAAAAAATAAACATTCGATGTGAATTATATGCATAAGACTTAACAAAGAGTTATGGGAATGATGATTTGGATAGAATAATTGAAAATTTTAAATGGTTAAAGAAAATTTGATGTGTAAAATAAAGATAACATAATGTTTGATATGATTTTAAAACTTATTTACGATAAAATTGATTTTTCCCAATATGACTGAAATGTCAAAAAAAAATTCCAATTCGAAAGCCACAGGACCCTTGTAAAAAAAATGAAAAAAAATCACTGCTATGAAGCATGTTTTATGTACACAAGCTGCTGTTTTAAAAAATGAAGAAAAATTAGCAATATAGTTGTTAGCTCACCAGAGACAAAAGCTCAATATTGAGCTTTTCTGATCAAAATTTGTCTGTCGATGGAGTCATCACGGTCAGACACTTGGTCTTGTAAACCTTTCACAATTTCATCTTTCATCTTCTCCAGAACAAGTCCCTTCTTCAAATCATGACGCATTGGGATCAAAGTTTTACATGATATATATTACAAATATAGGAGAAAATATTTTAAAATCTTATTCTGAAGAGCAACATGACTGCAAGTATTTTCAAGTAGGGCTTCTTCAAGTTTGAAAATCAATGCCCTTGGGGTAGGTTTGGGTCGCAATACAAATCAGAGTATATGAGGGGGAAAACATGGAAATCTTCTTTAAAACAACAGGGTGATGAGTAGTATGTAAATGTCAACCATCCTCAGGTAGTGCAGATTCAAGTTTGTTAGAACCATGGCCCGGAGAGGTAGGTTTGGGTCACAATGGGGATCCAAATTTTACACTGAAAAATGTATATAAAAAATTTGTATGGATCTTCCCAAGTACCACTTGTCATCATTAATTCATATGATATTATTTCATATGTAATGCAGATTCATATTTCATCAAATAATGGCATTTGCATGTGGCTAGGGTGGGGCTTACATTATGGATTCAAAGTTTTGAATGAAAATATAAACAAGAAATTCCAAAATATTCTTTTTGTAGACTATAGGACCACATTTATCATATTGATATGCCAACATTCCCAAGTTGTGTGGATTCAAGTCTTTTATTTTTTTTCTGGGGTGGGTGTTGTTTTTTTTTAATCATAGACCCAGGGATTAACAATTGGGGTTAGAACCAAGGATCAATTTTTACATTGTGACATATTACATGAATATAGACAAAAAATCTTTTCAAATATCTTCTGAACAAAGAGCACGACTTTTTAGTAATATTGTTATAGATGCATCCCTATGTTATGTGTGGGTTTCAAAATTGTCAAAATTTGTTGTATTCTTTTCTGTAATGCATGCAATTTCTTGGTTTCATCTAATATTAATTCTCATGATATTTCCAAATTTCTAACGCACCCTTTTCCAAACAAGTGAAATAAATGTGACTGTTTACATTGTAGCCGATGGCAGCTGCATCCAGCCTGCCAAGCCCAGTAATGGTGCAGTACAGTGTCAAAGCTCTGGTACCACGATGAAGTGTTCAATCACCTGTCAGACCGGCTATAAGTTCGAGTACGCCCCACCTACTGAATATGTCTGTCGAGACGGAAGCTGGAGTCCACGCCCTACCTTCCCCAAGTGTATCCCAGGTAAACGTGCTAACTGCTCTCTACAGATTTTGTGACCGATTATAGCAGCTGATGATATACTGACATGCAAAAGAAATGCAACCCCAAGTAAACGTCAATAATTTTTTATATGATTGATTTATTAACGCTATTAGCAATTTTGAATTGCATCATACACTGTCACATTACCAAGTAATTGACGGCAGATTGAACTTGATCACACGAGACGTTCTTATGACTGACATCAATACATACCCCAATTAGCACATGCACATATAAATGCAACAGTATTTCATGCATCTCAGACCCGGTTTTTATTTCTTCGCCCACTGATTTTGACTACAGATTGCTCCGTTTACCTGATCAAGAGAAAGGGCTCACAGTGTCTCAGACCTGTTGTTATCCTTCAGGATAATTTCAATGGGGCAGCACCTCTTCAGTCTTGACATTTTTTTGGAGACATTTAGCTTCTATTTTAATATTGTAAAAATGATATATTTGAATGAAATATGGTAATGAAAATATCACTAAGAATAGGAGGTTGTGTTTCTGTTGGTATATTTCATTGTCATTATGGTTAAAATTTTTGTTGATATATATATGTATTATATCTCTATGATTGTTACTAATTATTAAACTTTTCTTTTCTATTTTGAAGTGTATTTAAATAAATTTAACAATTTTTTAATTTATATTTTTCAGTGGGACAAGCTACAGGTAAATTACAGATATTCACTATTTTTTCTCTATAGCTGAGCGATTTAACGAAATATGTAACATGAAATGCTAAAAGTGTGTTTTGCAGCTTTTGTTTAAAAATTAATTTGTGGCATATAGATTTCTTCACCAAAAACCATAAAGAAAACAAATTAATTTTCCTCTGATACAGTGAGTCCCCCGACTCAGCCCACACCAGCATTTGTACGAGACGCCATGTGTGTGGCCTGGGGTCAGGACCATTATCGGACATTTGACGGCACCGTTTACTCATATCAAGGCCAGTGTGAATATGTCCTCGCCAAAGAATGCAGCGGGAACACGTTCCATATTCATGTCATCAATGATCCAAGCTGCACCCGAAGTGCTCCATGTCATAGGTACTAGAAAATGTTTATGAATGTTTTTCATTTATGACACTTTCATTGGTGAATTATTTACTGCGCAGAGGCTTGAAACATTTTTCAAAAGACTCCGGTTGTTGAAACAGAAATATCTTGTTATTATTTGTGATCCTCTGGTCCTCAGATACTCAGGCAAAGGATGAAAAATTGTTTTACATTATTCATGTTCTTTGAAAACAGTGTTTGTTTATTTTAGGTTGTATTTTACATATAAATGTAAGCTGTACACTAGTAGTTATCTATTCTAGTGATTCAAAACTAGAGGGCACTAGAACACGCAGACGTGGATCTGAGTCTGTCTGTTCCTCTTGAGTTCCAATACTTTTTTTGTCATGCTGAGAGACATGGGATTTCTAATGGACGGCATCACATCAACGAAGTTTCAAATTGACTTTTCATTCTGGTTTACACACTTTACTGGATATACATATACTAAATTATGTCCCTATATTCGAGATTTGTTCTGATATGATTTATATAAAACATGCTGTGTACCTTTTTAATGGATACCTACCAATCAGATTCAATTTTCATCACGGGTAGATTCATTTAATGTGCACTAGTCATAGCCTGGTTTGTCTACAATTTGCTTTGAGGTATGAAAATGCTGTGAAGCATGCGTTTCCATATCACCCCCGCCCCGCCCACCCACCAAAAAAAAAAGAAGTACATGTATACCAGGGACAACCTTGTTCTTCAGCTCAGTACTCCACTCAAACGATTGATTGCTGACTAGCTGAAATGCTGTGTAGTACACATGTACTTAACACCACCACACAGAGATACAAAATTACTACCACACGGCAAAGATCTTACGATTCCATCAACTAAACTTTTTAAATTATTATTTTACTTTGTGTGTTTTTTCTTCAGAAATGTAGATATCTATTTTGGTTCAACAAAAGTGCAATTAAAAGCGGAAGCTACCGGAGAGAAGGTGTACTGGGATGGAGCTGTGCTCCCCATCCCCGCCAATCAAAACCAAGTGGAAATTATCAAAGTCGGTCACTACACCATCCTTACGCATTCAACTCTGGGTTTTAAGGTACTGTTTGTAATATATCTGGAAAATTTGGAAATCTTTTATGTATATCAGGTACATGTAATCTTGGTGTGCTGGAAGTGTTGATTTGGTTTTGGAAAGGGGGGGGGGGTTTGAGGAAAATTCTCCAAAATTGAAAGCATCAAAGTAGTTCTCTACCAACAATAATTTCATAAAAAAATAAAAATTGGCTGCAATAATTTCCTTAAAAAAAAAAACTAGCAACAATGATTTCCTAGAAAGGTAATTAAAAACTTGCTACAATTACAATTTCCCAAATAAATCTTGCTACAATTCATTTACAATATTTCAGGTGAGGTGGGATGGGAGAGAATCCATTTTTGTCTCCATCAATGCAGACCTGAAGGGCAAGATGTGTGGTCTCTGTGGACTGAACGACGGCGACAAAACCAATGACTTTAAAACCTCTCAAGGATCCACAGTTACCAGTGCAGACAAGGCGACGTTCGGCAACTCCTGGAAGCAAACAGCCGTAGGAAGTAAGTGTTCACGGTGGGGAATTGGTGAAAGCTCAATTGATATCACAACGAACTTTCCAGCAGTAAATTTAGATGAAAATTTTGGTAAAGTGTATGTTGTAGGAAACCAACAAGCAGTTGATGCAATGTTAATTCAGTCTTACTAGCAAACAAGCAAGTGATAGCTGTTACATCTCGAGTGTTTGTTGTAGCGGACTCCTGTCCTGACAGTACCCAGAAAACCTGTAGTGCTGCCGGCATCTCCCAGGCCCAAAGCATCTGTAGTCACCTGACCAGTGGCAGCTTCCAAGCTTGTAATTCTGTGAGTGCAGGGGAACTCTTGTAGACTGATAGAAATAGTAATTAGAGGATTGTGTAGGATTGTTCTCAGTGAAAGTGTTTGGTTCACATTGTATTTGATACAATATTGACTAATAGTCATTTGGCAAGTATTGTTTTTTCAAGACAAAGAGCTATTTTATGCAATGCCCAGTAGCCTGGGCATTGTATATTAGGAATACATTTTTCTGAAATGTCACATGGCGGTTGTCCTATAGTAACCATTCTCTTTATCTGTGTGTGTCCGTCCGTCTGCCTGCCATCCATCTTGTCTGCTCAGCAGCACTTTCTATAGAACATGATAACTCAAGTTTCCATTAGGTAATATATACTTAAATAAGGTATGCAGACCCCTTTCGATTTCACATTAATCATCTTTGCTGTTATGGAGTTAAGAGATTTAGAATTTTTTAATATTGCTAAGATAAAAGTAATTTTTATGGCACGTAATAACTTGAGAAGATTTTCATTGAATTTAAAAGTATTGCATGGATTAGGAAGAGGAAGACCCCTTTCAATTTTCAGATTTACCAGTGTTATGGAATTTAGATTTTTTTTCAATATGAATTAGATGACATCACTTTTTATGGCATGTGATATCTTCGTTTAACTACCCAACCAGATACACGCAATTCAGTGGTAGAGCACCTGATTGACATTTTTTTCGCAGGGTCCTATCTGACTTTTCAGTTTTCTAGTATATATTAACGTCAGTAACAGACACAGAAAGCATCAACAATCCTACAGATACTTTTAATTCACACAAATTTATAAATGAAATTCGGCTTTGTTATTTATTATATACCCATCAATGTATCGTTCTTTGATACTGTGGATTTCATAGCGTGTGATCCGGTTTTCCGGATCACCACACTGTGGTTTTCTGATTCCGTATCAGTATCCTCTGAAACTGATGCCGTCACAATGACGTCACAATGCATCAACGCAACGTTTTTTGCTTAAAATATTGGCCGTGTCACAAACAAAACTGCATACACAAAACATAATTGCACTGTATGTCTGTATTTTTGATAATTTGGATTACATTTAGTATCTTATAAATGTGGATTTAAAATGCATAGGGGGTATATAATAAATTTATCATTACTACAGTAACTTGATCCAAAGAGTTGGATCACGTCTCGTTGACAGGCGCGGATCATCAGATCAAACTCGATGCTTTGCGTCTCGTGTGATCTGATGATCCGCACCTGTCAACTCGACGTGATCCGACTCTTCGGATCAAGTTACTGTAGTAATGATATATATGTATCGTGCTTTCTTAAAATTTCGTGAGTCTCGGATTTTGTGGATTCGTCAAATAATCTTGTTGAAATAAAATGTCATGGTAGTAAACTATTCCTTTATTATGAGCAATTTTAGATTTGCGTTTCATTGAGCATTAATTTGTCAGGCACAACCACAGAAAGAATTAGAATTGATATTCAATGAGGAATGCATTAAAGCATAGTGCGTGTACATGCCTTACTTGTGCTGTATTAACCTCCCTATGTCATCTCCAACAGAAGGTAGATCCTACTCCATACCAAGAGGCCTGTAAGTTAGACTGCTGCGGAGGCACTGATTCCACGACGTGTGGGTGTAAGAACTTTGAAGCCTACGCACGTGCGTGTATGGATGCATCAACAACACTTAGAAATTTGGATTGGAGGACTCCCCAGCTCTGTCGTAAGTAGACTGTGTGTGTGTGTATATAGTTTGTTGTATCTTGTTTAACGTCCCTCTGGAGAATTTTTCACTCGTATGGAGACGTCACCATTACCGGTGAAGGGCTGCAAAATTTAGGCCTATGCTCTGTGCTTACGGCCTTTGAGCAGGGAAGGATTAACATGCCACACCTGCTATGACACAAGACCCCGGTCTCATCCAAAGGACCACGCCATTTAGTCACCTTACAACAAGCAAGGGGTACTGAGGACCTATTCTAACCCTGATCCCCACGTGATACAATGACCCACTGTAAGCGATACATTTTTAGGCTATCTCCACTGTGCAGTGGGATAGTGACTATTAGTTCAATATAAACAGTATTTTATTATCGTGTAGTTTCATTGATACATATTTAGAACTGTACAAAAATTGGAACTCCATAGGAGAAAAATTATTTCCTCTAGTGTAGACAGTTAGTTACTAGTAGGCAGTCCATACTGTTCTTTCCTAAGTCTTTTGTTTTGAGTAAAAGGTCTGACTTAAGGAGAGCATGTAGTTGAGGGTTCACACGATGGATTCGCTGTAAATTTCTATCTTAACTTAGATACCTGTAGCTGTTTTAATCCTTGAAGTAATAATTTTCAGACCAGATTTTAGTAAGATTTTATGGTTGCCTAGAGATCTGGCCAGGTTAATTGCAAATCTTATTTCTTCTCCTGTTAGCTGCTCCGTCGTGCCCTAACAACTTGATCCACAAGGAGTGTGGGAACTGTCAGCTGAAGTGTGGCTCAGGGTCGAATGTGGCAGGCTGCAGGGAGACAACATGTTTTGATGGCTGTTTCTGTCCCCCGGGGATGGTTCTGGACAAGGGCGTGTGTGTTTACCCGGAACAGTGTCCCTGTTTGCACGGAGACAAGATGCTGCCTGCTGGCTCAGTGGTTCCCAAGAGCTGCAACAAATGGTCAGCCCTATAGTTATTCTAATTGATAAAGTTGAAAATGGGAAAACTAAGTGCCTTATTCTATATGTAAATAAGTAAGAACATGAGAAGAAATGAGGTAAATGATGTAATTGATGCATTATCTTCCACAAATATTATTCCACATTGTGATGTCACATTAAAATTTCATTATCGTCTCGTCTTGCAGCACGTGCAAATCTGGGAAATGGGAGTGCACTACGAAACGCTGTGCTGGGACCTGTGCTGCAACGGGAGATCCCCACTACCTCACTTTCGACGGCATGCGCTACAATTTTATGGGTGTTTGTAGTTACTATTTGGTTCAGGACCCTGAGTTCGATGTCATTGCTAACAATATTGCCTGTGGTCATGGCCATGCCTCATGTACAAAGTCCATCAGCTTCAACTACAATAATCATTTTGTGACCATGGACCACAATCATGTGCTGACTATCGATGGCCATGACATAACCCGGCTGCCATATAAGGAAAATGGAATTCAGATTTTTATGGTGTCTTCATTATTCATGAAGGTATGGACAGTGGAAATCTACATGTACAGATTATTTCCCAGTAGAGCATGATTCATGAAAGACAGAATTGTCATTATTGAGTCTGACAGTAAACGAAAATGGGCAACAGTAAACAATAACAGGCATAAGCATCAATTGTGAAAGTTTAGAATTGACCTTGTCAAGATTTAATTCTTATTATCTAGACTAGATTTTATATATATTACGTGAGATCTTAGTTTGGGAGAGTTTAGAATTGACCTTGTCAAGATTTCATTATTATTATCTAGACTAGATTATATATATTACGTGAGATCATAGTTTGGGAGAGTTTAGAATTGACCTTGTCAAGAATTCATGATTATGATCTAGACTAGATATATATATATTACGTGAGATCTTAGTTTCGTCGAATGGATCTTCAGCTTCAATTTGCGAGAACATAAATTTATGACTGTCACGTGTACACATTCATGTACATGTTTACTCTGAAGGCCATGAATGTAAAAAAAAAAAACCAATAGCCGAGTTCAACTTCGTTGCAACTCGGCTAAAAAGAGTCCAGGTGATATTTCATATCATAAGAACATTTTTTGCAAATTAACCTGAATATACTTGTGCATAAAGAAAATTTAACATTATACAGATCTGAACCTGATTGTCTTTATTAGGCTGTCTTAGGAAATGTAACATACTCAACATTATACTGAACCTGATTGTCTTTGTCAGGCTGTCTTAGGAAATGGCGTTGAGATTCTATGGGATGGGAGAACAAGGGCATACATTACCATGCCAACGACCTTCTTCAACCACACCAAAGGTATGTGTGGTACCTGGGACCACAATCAGAAGAATGAGTATCTCACTCCACATGGTGACATTGAACCCAACACTAATCTCTTTGGAAACCACTGGAAACTCCAGAAAAATTGTCGAGATGAGCCGGAGAATGCGACTACAAACCCGTGTGAAAATAACCCCAAAGGGCAAGCACAGGCAGAAAAATATTGCGCTTACCTCAAAGGAGACGCGTTCAAACGTGAGAATTTTATACCTGTATCATATTATTATAAAAAGATGTATTTGTTTAGTATTGTTTAAGGGGACTGAGGTAATATGATATTAAATGAGATATTGCATTAAATGGGTATGCTTTAAAGCAAGATGTTTTTAAAAGAGGACTCTTTAAGTTTTTAAAGGGGATGGTGACATGCTTATAAAAGAAGTATTAATTGTTTAAATGGCGCCTCTTCAGAGTCCCCCAAGTTCTTCTGTTTAAATGCTATGCAAATGGTTGAACTTTTGTTAATTTTTCATTTGACAGCCTGCCATTCTCTAGTGGATTATGTGCCACTTTATGAGAACTGCATGTATGACATGTGTGCTTGCACAGACAACTTAGGATCCTGCCTGTGTCCAATGTTGGGACAATATGCACAAGACTGTGCTGCTCAGGGCCTGAGCATTCACTGGCGGAGCCATGTCCCGGAGTGCCGTAAGTGACCCGCTATATAATATCCTTCATTTGTAGCATCTTAATTAGTGATTCCATAATGATATTAACACCAGTTCTTATACGTCTACTGATTTTTCACTATATAAATGTAAATTGACATATTTTGCTGAGTCCCTGAAAAATCATGGTAAAATGACTTAATAATAATAATATTATTGCAGATTACAATTAAACTTAGTAACCAAAAATACAATTTACATTTTCTGAACTACCCAGCAAATCATCTTATCGACAAAAAATGAATTTAAGATAGAAAGCATGTGGATGTATATTTTATATGAAATACTAATGACTCGGAGTTGATTATGCATATAATATTTTTATTACAAGTTAAGCTTCATAGATATTTTACAATCAAACATTTTTATTGGAACATTAGGCAGTTCACTAGCTCCTGGTGCATATCGTAGCACAGTTTCCTGGCCTCGATTTTCCATTTCCAGTACCTGTATTTCATAATTGTGCCCAGGAAATTAATATCAATTATTTCTAACTCTCTGTGTTTGGAATTTTAAGTGTACTTGATTCGAGAAAAAGATTGAAAATTGAGAAAATATTGGTAATTTTTTAATTTGGAATGGGTCCGGTAACCAGACTCTAAACTAATAAGCCAGAAAACCCTTGGAATAACATGGATGAAAAGAGAAATAATTTTGCAAGAATTAAGCTAGGATACTTATTTCCTACAGAGTGTATTTTTTCTTGTTAACAGATGAGGCATGTAAGCCTGGAATGACGTTCCAGAATTGTCCGAATGAGTGTGTTCGGACATGTAACGTCATAGCTAATAATGAGAAATGTGTCCAGGACTTGACCAGATGTGCAGAGGGCTGTGCATGCGCAGAAAATGAGACCATCAATAACGAAGGGCAATGTATTCCCATCAGTCAATGTCCATGCGAGTTTGGTGGCAAGGAGTTCGCACCAGGGGTACAAACCAAAATGGAGAATTCTATATGGTAACATGCTGTGTGTTAATAGTCCTGTGATATATAGCATTGCTGTCCCCAATGATTCTGTCCACAGTTCTAAATTTTAAGCTTTGACACATCAAACGCAAATTTTCTCTGATTTTATGCAAGAATGATCTCGATACTTAGTCACATGTTTTGGAAACAAAATCATCAAATTGAACTCTTAATGCATAAAGCAAAGGTTAATTTAGAAGGTTTTACAAAGTCGTTTAAAATTTGAAGTTATAGAAATATATGACAGCTAGTTCTACCATTAGTAATTGAAAATTGTAATTGTAATTGAAAGATTTATATAGCGGGTAGCACCCTTTCAACATTAGTTCTTTAAAATAAAGAGATGTATAAAATCACATACATGTGAATAAAATATCCATAGTGTCAGAATTGAAATGCATAATTATTATTATTAATATGTAGAGCCTAATGTAATGATATAATTTCCCTAACATATAAAAATGGGTTGACTTAGTAAATTCCTCAGAGCTGAGTTAACTCTTGTCAGAATGTGTCACTCATTTCACGATTCAAGGATCTTTTGTTTAAACACAAAAAATTTGTATCTTTCAGCACTTGCGAGAATGCACATTGGAACTGCACCGTGATAACGAATACAACCAAAGTAGACATCCCAAATATCTGTAAAGAGACTGAGCTCTACACGAATTGTACCTCCCTTTGCCCTGTCACGTGCGAGAACATAGGGGCACCCCCCACGTGCCTGCCCCCTGCCTCTGATGACTGCACCCCTGGGTGTATCTGTAAGGACGGTTATGTGTGGGATGGTAATGACTGTGTGCCAAGGTTGGAGTGCCCCTGCTACCATGGAGGAAAGCCATATAGAGAGGGAGAGAAGATCTTCCAGGATTGTAATGAGTGGTAAGCTGGGGCATTCTAGATCAGTGGGTTTTTTTTGTATGGAAATGGTACGTACCAATATCCATTCCATTAGGAAAAATAGCATCAAAATAGAACAAATTGGCAATTTTCTTTCATGTCAATAAATGACAATTATTGTTTTAAAATTGACATTAATTTGTCAAAATATTAAACCATATTTCAAAGAATAATTAAAACAGGGAATTCAATATTGTTTACAATTTACAAATGAGCGCCATTTTAATATACCTCTACTGTCTTTTTGAGAGGGAGTGAAGAAATTAGATAACTTGTACATAACTTACAAAATAAGTTACGAGCCTCGAATTGCGCAGACTTAGCATATTGTTACTGGGCATTTTTTAGCCTCAGAACTGGGAAAAATTGATAGTACATGTGTATTTGGCATTGGGAATGGTATCATTTATTGATACAATGTACCTGGAGTTATATAAAGGGAAAAAATGCTGTAGTATCTTCATTGTTGGAGAATGACACCAAACTCTTTACACTGGTGGAAAATGTCAACAAACGGAACAAAAGGGGATGTTTATTTGAAATTAGAAAATAGGTTTCCCAAACGCTTCAGGGAAAGTGGGAAATTTGACCATAATGCGGCATTGAGCATATAATTAAAAACAATAACACTGCAGGACTGGTATATTTGAACGTTGAAGATGTTAAATCAAGAGAGAATTGATTATTGATATCCAATTTGTTATACTATAAAGGGCATTCATTTCACGGGGTTTAAATTTCGCGATTTTTATTGTTTTGTATTTCACAATGGTTTAAATTTCGTGGATAAACTCCTCATCATGAATGAACTCGTATCCCTTAAAACTTTGAACAGCATTTTGTGGTGGTTTTATTTTCGCGATCATTAATACAATCGCAAATATAGCGAAAATAAAACCCAAGTGAATATTTTGCCCCTTTGCAGTATGCATTCCCTTGAAATACAGAAGTTTATTATTTTTTCAGCTTGCTCAGCCAATCAAATTGCATGTTACAAGTAAAATTAAATGATTATGAATTACAGCACCTGTAGCAGTCAGAACTGGGTCTGCACTCACAAGGATTGCCCAGCGGTGTGCAGTGCATTTGGAGACAGCCATTATACCACATTTGATGGGAAGCACTATGAGTTCCAGGGCACCTGTAGTTATGTCTTAGCACAGTCTACCACGGACAACCCCAACAAGTTCATCATCACCACGGAGAACATGCCTTGTGGAAGCACGGGCGTAGCATGCACCAAGGCCATACACTTTGAAATTGGTGAACCAGGTGAGGCCGTCTGAAATACTGCAGGCTGATTTCACTTCTTGTCTGTCTTGAGAAGTAATTTTTACCCCAATTTGTGAAACACATTCAATGCAAATTTATTGATTTTAGAAATTGCTTTGCAAGATGACATATCTCAAAACAAGTTCAACCACAATATGAAATATTGTACAGTGGGATGAAAATGTCTTGACTTTTTTTTTTAGGGACGGCTACGTTCTTCCAACTGACACTGATTCGAGGGAAGTCCCCCCAAGTGGATGCCAACACACCATTCTCCATCCAGGATACAGGGAGTTTCTATGTCATCAAAGCCCCGACCGGAATCACACTGACCTGGGACAAGGGAACCCGGGTGTATCTCAAACTGGGCACAGAACATAAGGGAAAAGTGAGAAAAGACACATGACTATGTCACAGCCTATCTTCCAAATCAGCCAATGGCCCGAAGACCAAATCTAGTCAAATTGGGGTTGGGATTGTAAGATTATCACATAAGCAAGATTGTCAGGCCTATGCTTTTTAAATTATTAATATCTCTGACTTTCAGCTAAAATTATAAATGAAAAATATGTAATGCTTTGTGTTTTATTAGGATTAGTGGGGTTTTTTTTGGTCTAGTAAACAGTCCTGATACAGAGGCCGGAATGGCCATGCAGTGGTCAAAATTATTTTTCGTTAGCACTGCACAACAGAGGCAAAATTTAAAGTTTATAGAAAAATTGGACTGCAACTCTGATTTAAATACTTTGAAAAGAACAATTTTACTGGAAATTTTGTGGGTGAAATTTTCTACTAACAATAGATGTTTAAAATATTGTGGAGATTAAACTACACTGAGATTTGCCTTCTCTTCCGCTTTGTTTTGAGTTCATTTTTATTTGACCAGTTGACATTGTTTTGAGTTGTTTGTTTCTCTCACCAGGTGGAGGGACTGTGTGGGAATTTCGATGGTGATCAAGGAAACGACTTCTCCACTCCACAAGGTGGTCCCCCAGCCGTTCAGGTTACAACCTTTGCAGATAGCTGGCAGGTGAACCCTGACCTCTGTGTTCCGTCAAAGACTGTGACCGATACGTGTAAGCAGAACCCAGAGAGAGAACAGTGGGCCAAGAGTAAATGCAGCATTATCAGCAGTTCCCTGTTCGAGCCCTGTCGCAGCGTGATGCCGGACTACCTGGCCTACCAGTCAAGGTGAGACAAGACAGAGAAAATCAAATGGTGTGTTTGTGCTTTGTAAGTTGTCTCTGTTATATACACTACTCTCCCCTGATTTTTCCTTCTGTATAAGATTTGTACTTTTTTCTAATTTCAAATATGGTTTACTAATTCAATTAACTATTGATTACTATGTGTACATGGGCACATTCAAGATCGTAGCGGCTTGCCTAGGGGCTAGGTATGGTGGCTGATTTGTGCCATTTTACAATATGTAGTGTTTTCGTTATTTTGAGGGGAAAAGTAGCTAAATATCATTTGATTGTCTTTTCGCCTCGAAATAACAAAAAAGATGATAAAGTATGAATAGCACAAATCAGCCACGGTGACCATACCTAGCCCCTAGGCTAGCAGCTATGACCTTGAACGCAGCCCTTGTAAACTTAGAAATCAGTACATGACTCAGCAAATCTGGACATGTTTACAAAAATGTATACAGCGAAGATAAATGGATGGGAGTTATCATTTTAGAATAACCATTAGTGTGTGACTGCAAGCTCGAAACACAAACTTTGCTTCATTATAATTTAAAGTCATTTTTAAGGGGTCGAATTAGGCCATACTATGTATTGACCTTTTTGATGTTGTCACAGATGTATTTTTGATGCCTGCGCCTGCGATAATGGTGGAGATTGCGAGTGTTTGTGTACAGCCATTGCAGCCTTCGCTCATGAATGTGCCATCCAGGGTGTGCCCATTAATTGGAGAAGTCCTTCACTTTGTCGTAAGTTGTCATGATTTGGACTCAGATGATCAGAACGTAAGTTCTGCATTGAGATCACCTTTCACTAACTTGGTAATTTAATTTTCTATGATGAAGTAAGTGGAGAAGGAGTATCATGGTTATTTCTGGCAATGTGTGTAACACCAACTAATATTTAAAGTTAGCTATGTCTACCATTACAAAATGCACATGGTCAAAGGTCAAGGTCATAATTAATTCTGTCAATCTTTTACCACATCTGTCAGACTGATAAAATCTGTCTTTCAAAACATTTAGCCATTTTGTATAATCATTGTATAAAAACACTCACACACTTTTCAACATTGATTTGAATGCAGGCACACATGTAGACATTTTGGAATGTTATAAAATTTCAATCAGAATTTTTTTTTTAGAGTGCATCATTATTTTCTCTTCGATATGTTCATCAGATTCATTGATCAAAAGAAGGTTCACTTAAAAGAAATAAATTTCATTTTTGAAATTAAATATTGCTTCATGCCGGCATACTTTTCATGAAGCACGCCAATGCAGTGAATGTTGATTAGAACCTACATGTAGTAAACAGTGAAAATTTACCCCATAAAGTTTAATTTACACAATGAATTTTAATTTTACACAATGAAGTTTTAATTTTACCCGATGAAGTTTAGTACAATCATGGGTATACATGTAATTACAATAAGTGATAATATAGACTCACAATTAAGTATCCATAGTAACTACGCATTACTTCCTGCGTATAATTCATGGTCAGTTAAACTAACAATCTGATAATTTGTTAATACATATATCTGAATTTTTTTTCTCAGATGTGAAGTTAGCTACAATCATGTAACCCTTACAGATATTCTAACATTGTGATATTTACATATACCAATATTGTATTTTTATATTTAAATGAGGTTGGTGGTAAGGAGAATGTCTTTATTTAACTGAGATTGATGGTATTGAGAATATAATTATTTAACTGAGATTGATGGTAAGGAGAATGTCTTTATTTAACTGAGATTGATGGTATTGAGAATATAATTATTTAACAGAGGTTGATGGTAAGGAGAATATAATTATTATCAGAGGTTGATTGTAAGGAGAATATTTTTTTTAAACTGAGATTGATGGTAAGGAGAATATTTTTATTTAACTATTTTATTTAACTGAGATTGATGGTAAGGAGAATATTTTTATTTAACTGAGATCAATGGTAAGGAGAATATCTTTATTTAACTGAGATCAATGGTAAGGAGAATATCTTTATTTAACTGAGATTGATGGTAAGGAGAATTGTTCATCCTTATGCTATCTTTGTTTTTCAGCCATCCAATGTGAAGATTGTGAAACTTACACTCCCTGCATTTCTTCTTGTCCCAAGAAGACTTGTAGCAACCATCTAACCTATGACCAGCTGACAAAGGACCTGGGATGTAAAGAAGACAGCTGTTTAGAGGGGTGTGACATCAAGTCGTGTGCCTCCGGCATGGTTTACGACCGAGATACATCCCCCATGAAGTGTATCCCGGAGCCGTTCTGCAACACTCCAGCCTGTACTGTTAATGGTAGACAGTACCGCCTGTACGAACAGATTAAAGACCCTTCTGTGTGCCGACAGGATTGTGAAGTCTGGTATGTTTGTTGAAAGCATTCTAACTCAATGGTTTAGGCAAAAATGTTTACTGAAAATCAACTTATATTTGCACGTGAGAAATTTTCATTAGGCTGACGAGAAGCTAATTTAATGTGAATAATTCTTACTGCTAACCAGCCCTTTAATGTTTGATTCAGATTATATTGGTTGCAAAAATTAGTTGCTATGAATCAGTTGTCTCTGGTAAATTGCAAAATAAATCATCTGCAGTAAATTAAGGTACATTTTACTAATTCTCTACAGTAAATCAAGGTACATTATACTAATTATCTACAGTAAATTAATTAAGGTACATTATATTAATTATCTACAGTAAATTAAGGTACATCCATTATACTAATTATCTACAATAAATTAAGGTACATTATACTAATTATCTACGGTAAATTAAGGTACATTTTACTAATTATTTACAGTAAATTAAGGTACATTATACTAATTATCTACAGTAAATCAAGGTATGTTATGCTAATTATCTATAGTAAATTAAGGTACATTTAATTTATATCAATTACCCAGTATTTACAGTAAATTAACTTAAGTACATTTAATTTATATTAATTATCTACAGTAAATTAAGGTACGTCCATTATACTAATTATCTACAGTAAATTAAGGTCCATTATACTAATTATCTACAGTAAATTAAGGTACATTATACTAATTATCTACATTAAATTAAGGTACATTATACTAATTATCTACAGTAAATCAAGGTACGTTATGCTAATTATCTATAGTAAATTAAGGTACATTTAATTTATATCAATTATCTACAGTAAATTAAGGTCCGTCCATTATACTAATTATCTACAGTAAATTAAGGTTCATTATACTAATTCTCTACAGTAAATTAAGGTACATTATACTAATTATCTACAGTAAATCAAGGTACGTTATGCTAATTATCTATAGTAAATTAAGGTACATTTAATTTATATCAATTATCTACAGTAAATTAAGGTACGTCCATTATACTAATTATCTACAGTAAATTAAGGTTCATTATACTAATTCTCTACAGTAAATTAAGGTCCATTATACTAATTATCTACAGTAAATTAAGGTTCATTATACTAATTCTCTACAGTAAATTAAGGTACATTATACTAATTATCTACAGTAAATTAAGGTACATTATACTAATTATCTACAGTAAATTAAGGTACATTATACTAATTATCTACAGTAAATTAAGGTACATTCTACTAATTATCTACAAAAATATTTGGTAGTCCCATTGTTTTGAACTTAATCACTCCATATCATTATCTTCCCACCATTTTATTCCATAATCACATTGTTTTGGACGTTTTCCCTCTAAATTTATCTGATTTCTGTAATTTTCAAGAATAATTCTATTTTCATCCCGACCTGACCATGGTACAAACTCTCTACACCATCGTCAGTAAACACTGAAAAGGCCACAACACTGTTGGTTATTTAAAACTCAATTTTTTTTTAGACAAGGTGATGTTATGCTATTGAGATGAAATACGCCATTAGACTAAGTGATGCTATGCTATTGAGATGAAATAGGCCATTAATTAGGCCGTTTTTGGAGAAGGCTTATATAGGCTGCAAGCCTGCTGCCTAATCCATTTATGTTTCATACATAATAAAATGTTGTTTAAATTAAATAGGCCGTTAGACTAAGTGATGCTATACTATTGAGATGAAATAGGCCGTTAGACTACCGGTAGGTGATGACATGCTATTGAGATGAAATAGGCCGTTAGACTAGGTGATGACATGCTGTTGAGATTAAATAGGCCGTTAGACTACCGGTAGGTGATGATGTGTTATTGAGATGAAATAGGCCGTTAGACTATGTGATGATATGTATTGATGTATTGCAGTACTTGTGGCCCCGGAGGTACTGTAATGAGGAACAGTGTGTGTCAGAGTACAACTGCCCCAGTGACCCGATTTCCACCCGTGACCTACAGGACCACAACGACCACGGCCCCAAACACCTATCCACAAGGTACCAATCACGATAGCGCTCAGAAAATATGTTAATATGCAGACGGTAGAAGTCTTCCTATCAATGGATGCCAAGTGATGATTATGAACTGTACATTTTAGTGAAAAAAATTATTCTTCCATTCAATTTTTATTCAAAATAATACGATAAAATGCTATCTATTTGCTCTGAAGCTTAACACCATTTAACATAGCTTGATTTGCTGTTAAGTAAAGTAAAAGCGTGATAGATAAGTGAGTTTAGAGATGTACATGTACATGATGTAAGACTAATGAATCAACGTGAATGCATTGTGATAATTACAAGTTTGATGCTGTTGGATATGACAAATTGTCATTCTCGACATGCAGGTAAAAAACCAACAAAGAAATCCATAACATTTCATATTATCCATATCGTTGATGTTGGATGTATTTTGTTTTTACGGCGGACAGTAATGTTATAACTTTTTTTTTCCCTGTAGGCATTCCGTCATTTACACCACATGCAGGTCATGGGGGGTTCACACCCCATCACAAGAAACCTAGATGTGACACAACTGGCTGGACTGCATGGATGAGCTCAAGCACTCCCACTGAAAGTAATCGCAGTGATGTGGAAACTAAAGACTCTCTGAGAAGAAAATACACATTTTGTAGCGACAGTCAACAAACAAGCATACAATGTCGGAAGGTGGGCAGTCAAGAGACGGGGCGCTTTACTGAGCAGACTGTGACCTGTAACTTACAGGACGGACTGCGGTGCAAAGGCGATGAGCAATCTGGTGATAAAAAATGCTTTGATTATGAAGTCCGGTTTTCCTGCAACTGTTGTAAGTATATAATTATTCATGGGAGGTGATATGAGCCCAATGGGGTTTGTCAAGATTTCATTATTGAATGTCATAAAATCAAAAAACATGGCAAATTTTATGTAGCTTACAACTGTACAAATTGGATTTTTTTAGAGAGGGAAGGGTAGGGGGGGGGGGGGGGGGGTTCTCATTCTGAATATGCATGCAGACACTGAAATGTACACATGTACATAATACAATTCACAATACAGAGTTTTCTTTTTCTTAAAACTTAATATTTTCTCAGCATGTGTTCATAATTGAGTTTACTTATCAAGACTTAGTATTTACTGTTGGTAGAATTCTACCTACATTAAATTTGAAAACAACAGAATAATGATTCCGTATCCTTTTGATTACTTTTGTGTTGTTATATACAAGTTTTAGGAATTTCCTTGAGGGGCAAAAAATGGGGTGGAAAAACAATGAACAAAAACCTATTGCTGAGTGCATTATGTCATGTGCAAGAAAAATATATTTGCTTTAATGGTTGGAATCCCAACCATTTTAGAGATATTTGAACAATCAAAATATGATGGAGGCTGGGATGACCCTGGGGCATTAATGCCCATCAGAATTTTTAATACATCTTGTGAGGCAGGAATATATAAGGTTTAGAGGACGTCCCCTCAATTGTTTTAAATATAATTCAACAGTATGAAATAGGGCAACAGAACACTCAGTGCACTATGACATATGCAGCAAGAATAAGGTATAGAGTATATTTATAAAGGCAGACACTTGTTTGCGGGCATTACGGTACACGTCTTTTTCACAGCATCTAGCTTGGTTGTAATTCTACAAGATGTGGAATTTTACAGTGCCAAACTACAAGTAGTAGTATCTCAAAGTTTGTTAGAATTATCTATCGATAAGGGAAAGCTTCTTACTCGTCTTTGATGTTTTTGTGTTCTTGAGTTTTTGAAATTTCATTTCAAATATGATAAACAATATGCAAATGTACAAAATAAAGCACCAACAACCTCTGTTTTTGTAGCATTACATATCAAGTCAACCGCCATGCCCACCACTAGATCCACCACCGAATTCTTCACAGGAAAAATCCCTGTCACAGATGACTTTGGTAACCCTGTCTTGGTGCCTCTCACTGACAAGTTCCACAAACCAGTCACGGACGATTTTGGAGAAACTGTTTCTCTGGTTCCACAATATGTAACCCAAGCAAGGCCCACCCCATCACCAGCGACAGATATTTTTGGAAGGCCTTTCATTAGGTATCCAAAGACAGACGAATTCAAAAATCCAGTTTTAGTGCCTAAAACAGATGCCCTGGGAAACCCAGTGACAGATGCCTCGGGTCAGACCACTCTTGTTCCGGAGTATGCGACACAGGATATTCCTACAGTCCAACCACCTACAGATAAGTTTGGAAATCCCCTTCTCTCCCCCATTACAGACGAGTTCGGAATTCCACTCAGAAACCACATGGTCACTGATGCGTTTGGTCAGCCCCATGCTTCTAACAATACCCTTATTCCTCAGCCCTATAAATGTGTCCAGGGTTGGTCGTCATTTATGAATGTAGATACCCCAAAAGACGCAGTAGTTTCCGGCGAGTTGTATGGTGCAGGAGATATCGAGAGTTTGAGTGCACTCCGTCAGAAATTCAGCTTCTGTGCACATCCGACCTCTATCAAATGTCAGTCAGTCCTAGATAAAGTGCCCTACACTGTGACCGGTGATAAGGATGTCGTCTGCGATGTCGACAAAGGACTTCTGTGTGTGAACAGGAAACAGATGAGCGGACTGTGTGAGGACTACGAAGTGTCCGTATTCTGTGAATGTGGAGGTATGTGAATATTGTATGTGATTGAGCAATGCATTTAGACTGTATGATTATGCTCTGAAATGTTTGAAAACTGACAAACTACCATATTTTAAGTTAAGTAAGAATCAGATGGTCTGCATGACCTTGAATTGCCCGTTTCAGTAGTTCCGTTTTAGGCAGGTGAAAGTACTTCCTTGTACTGTAGTGTCAGTTCTAACAGAAAGGTTCTTGAATATCTTTTGAGAAATTAAACCTTTTCATCTATATTGTATAAGAAACGTTTTAAAGGAATTTTTAGCCCCATTTTAATGGAAATTTTGGGCATAATTAGTTTTTGTTTTTCTGTTTGTCTGCAATACCTTTAACCTCGGGCATGCATTTTGAAAGGTTTGTGCTAGGGCCTTCTTATTTCACATTGGTATACCTTATGACCAGACCTTTCATTTGGTATCACAATATTTTGACACCTTGACCTTGGAGTTTGAACTTATTTTGAAAAACTTTTACCTAGGTCATAACTTTTAATCACTGAGTAATAGGTCTCTCATGTTTCACATAGTCCACTGTATATCCTAGTGACAATAAATACCTTTCTTTTGGTACCAGAATTACTTTGCTACCATATGATGGCATCAGTGTTTCACAAACACATCTTGTCTTTCAGAATCAACAAGAATACCTGACGCAACAACACCCAAACCCCAGCCAGGAGAACCCCACCAACCAGTTCCCTCGTGTGAGTGGTCACATTGGATGAACAGCCACAAGAGAGCGCCAGGTGACTTTAACGAACTTGAGACGCTAACTGAATTACGCATGCACTATGACTTCTGTGAATTTCCGTCAAAAATAGAGTGCCGTGATGCCGAGACTGGGCAGATGTTCGACAAGACTGGCGATCTAGGGGTCACGTGCGATATCAACCGTGGCTTGATCTGCGAGGACATATACCAAAATTCTGCCGAGGGCTGTCGTGATTATGAAGTTCGAGTGTACTGCACAGATGGCTGTAAAACCACCATTAAACCTACTGTCTCATCTTTCTGTGAGGAAGGCTGGACTGACTGGATTAACACGGCCCACCCATCAACAGTTTCCCCCACTGATGTTGAAACACCCAGGAGTATCCCAGGATTCCCAACGACTTGTAACAAGGTCATTGCTGTCCGCTGCTCTGTGGCTGCAACTGGGTTGGATTACAAGAGCAAAGGAGAGAATGTGATGTGTACAACAGGTGGACTCAAGTGCACCCCCAGACCCGGGGAGATCTGTGAGGACTACCAAGTCCAGTTCTACTGTGATTGTAAGTGCTCTTCATAATTCATTAGAAAATAGCTCTATTTTTATTGTTTATATATATTTTTCAGTCTTCTCAGGACTTTGATATGTTTCAGACTCAATTTTAATTTACATTCCATTTCTTCACTCCCTCATTCTTCCCTAGTATGGATAGTCGTGCTAATCTTCTACGGATGTATATCCAACATATTTTTGTGTGTTTTTAATTATTTTGATCATAATTTTCTGAATTCAGGTTCACAACCCTCAGTCCCACAGACCGATATTTTCGGAATTCCTGTCCGTATTCCTAAAACGGATTCCTTTGGATTCCCAGTACTGCGTCCCAAGACTGATGCTTTTGGACAGCCGGTCACTGATAAGGACGGCCACACTTTCATGGTTCCGGTTCCAGCTAATGCAACCCAACCAACTCCAAAACCAGAAACTGATGCCTTCCATAATCCGATAATGGTCCCCAAAACCGATGTGTATGGTCATCCGGTTACAGACAAAAATGGAAATCCAGTTCTGGTTCCAAAGCCAGATGCAAATGCCATTCCCACCACAACACCACATGTGTCAGGTTCCCCCGAACCTGGCAGGATTGTGTGTAATCCAGGCTGGACTTATCCCATGAATGTGGACTCACCCAGTACTGGAAACGGGGACAATGAAACTCTGGCCAGACTCCGAACCAAGTTCTCATTCTGCCATGAGGACGATATTGTGGCTGCCCGTTGTAGCGAGGTAAGACAATAACACGATAGCAGATTGTTTCTGGTTGAATTTTGCTTCTCCTGTTCTGCTGGTATAAGCATGTCGGGTAATAATTGAGACAAAATTCACTACTGAAATTTGGCAAAAGAACAAAAGGTGGTGGTTATTGAGAGTTGACTGTACGACATTTCATTGTTAACATCACATTGAAAACATATATTTTGATGGTTGTCCGGGTAGTGTAGTGGTTAAAGTATTCGCTTTGTACCGCTGTGCCCCAAGTTCGATCCCTGCAACCCGAGTTCGATCCCTGTGATCAGCAGTATAATTGTATGTAAGAGCAAAGACTTGTACGAATGTTTCCGGAGAGAGGGTAAGGTGATTGCCCGCTCAGACACATGAGTTTCCTGTGGGTACTCCAGTTTCCTGCGGGTACTCCAGTTTCCTCCCACAAAATGACCCCCTAGCACAAACATCCTTAAGTGGATTTACCATCTAGTATTTAGCTAATGATCCTTGTTGTAATGTTTGACTTTAAAAATAAAGATTATAATTTTGTGCTTACAGTTGCTGAGTGGCATGTCTCCTGCTGACTTGGGTCAAAAGGTCACATGTGATAAGAATGGTCTGCTCTGTCTAAACGAAGATCAACCCAGCGGAAAATGCCGTGACTATCTCATTCAATTTTACTGCAAGTGCAAACCAGGTCCTGGTAAGAACGAAATTGCCTAGGTGGTATGGTGTGGCGTGAAATTTTATTTGAAAAATTAATGAATTATGGGTCATTTGGAGAGAGTAATTTAGTATACCTACTGGAAATTTCATTTGTTTAACAATTAATGTTGTTGTATTCTCTAGATGTAAATGTGTCCGTTTCTCCGAGCCCTAGCCAGCCAGAACCTACTAATCCTCCCATTGCTCATGGCAAAGACAGTAAGTCATTCACAGATGGATTTTGATGTTTAAACCTCCACCCCCTCAGAAATAGTAAATGTACATTGATCTTTGATATCTAGATAAGATTTTAAATTTCCAAGGATGATACTTTCAACAGCATCTGTGCAACTAGTTTCAGTTGTAACTTGAAATGAAAATCTTTGAAAAAAAGGGGTTTATTTTGTCTTCTCATTAGTTAGTACTTTCTGAACCTTACTGTGGCAGTGTGCATTGATGAAAAAGTTTTCCGTCCAATTTTTCGTTTGATACATGCATCAAATAAAGAATTATAAGTTTTATTTCTTATCATTTAATTATGTTTTTAAAATAGAAAAACAAATTGTTTCTCTCATTAAAAAGCTTGAATTAAGATTTTTGAATATGCGCATAGGAATACCCATACGTAACAATGAAAACAACAACGAAACTGACTACATGCTGCATTGCGTTCAAGGAGACGTTGAACACTGGTTGCTTCGTAGGAACAATGGAATGCGACTCAGCTCTATTTCAATATTAAGTAAAAAAAAAACTCAACATCTCCTCATCAAAATTGCCCTTGTTGACTGATCGAGCCCCATATAATACAGTTCAATTTATTAATATCTCCTAGATCAAAAGTCGCTGCTTGCTCCGTCATGTTATTGAACTCATAAAGCAGACGATACATACCGGGAACTCGTGTTTACAATCTGTCTACTTCTACCAGTCAGTGTCCTACGTCATCAAGTTCTCTATTCTGCCATGTCATCACTAGGCCTATGTGTGTTTTTATTTTAAATTAATTTGTATTTTATTCATATCTTTGGTTGTGTTTATTTTTGGTAGCATCAAATGAATACATTTTGTTTTCAATGCTTGTGTGGAAATTCCCGTTCTATAAATAGCGCTAAAATTAGAACGGGGAAGACACATTCCAGAGAAAAGTGGTCCCGCGTGCTTAGTGCAGATGAACTCCGGACAAATTTTTATTTTGACTAAGAAATCAAACAAATTTTTCATCCAATCAGCATCGTTGTTAAGTCATCGCTTTAAAAGTTATTTATCTAAATGATTCTCAAATCATACAAAATTATATGATTATACCAAACATCGCCATCATTCATGAAGGGGTTCCTCTTTATAGCCGCTATTCAAAGTAAAAGTATTTCATTATTTACAGACTGTGATCATGAGGTGGGTGTGGCTAACTTTGTAAGGTATTTCATTGTTTACAGACTGTGATCATGAGGTGGGTGTGGTTAACTTTGCTCCTGATCAGTTCCTAGCGTCTTCATCATTGGACGTGGACCACGATGCAGACAAGGCTCGGCTTCGTAAAGCCACGGCTTGGGTAGCGAGGTAGGTTTGTAGATCTGATAACTACTCCAGCCAGCTAGAGGTTCAGCACCAACACTTTTAACTTGCACATACATGTTTCAAACAATTGAAGTATGAAGAAGTAGAAAAACAAATAGAGTTATGATTACTGTAAACCAACATTTATTCGTGGCTACTCAAATTATTTCAAGATTCACCTGTGGTAAACTGGTTTGTGGCAAGTAATTTTCGTGATCCAGCCTTATTCAAGGACGGGTTTATGATGAGAAATATTCGCGATGATGAGGTTCTCGCTAATCTTGCAAAATTTTCTCACATGCAAATAAAAGTTGGTTTATGGTATATGATACTAATGGTAACTATTTATGAATATTCACCATGAAATAATGACATCATTAATTCATCAAAATTGAACTTCACATTTTTAAAAAATGATTTGTTTGATTCTGGGCATTGGTAGTTCTATAATATCCGCCAATCCAGATGTTGTCTAATCCTGCAAAATTTTACAGTACTGTACCACCCATATCTGGATTAAACAAGTTTTATTCAGGGCACTTCTATTTTTGTTACAGGTACAGTGACGAACATGAGTTTATCCAGGTGAACTTTAAAATGCCCACCACAATGACAGGTGTTCGTGTTCAAGGGGACCCCAAAACCCAGTCCTGGGTCACAAAGTTCATTGTTAAATTCAGTAACGATGGCCAAAGATGGACCCCGTATTACCAGAGTTTCGCAGTGGAGCCAAAAATGTTCCGTGGAAGCATGGACAGCGACACTGTAGCAACAGCGTTCTTTGATCGGGAAGTCACGGCTCGATATGTACGCATTATTCCACAAGAGTGGCACAATCGAATCGCAATGAGGTTTGAAGTTCTGGACTGTCCCAAGACAACGGGTTAGTGTAGTTTATTTGTAAATGGTTACTTGGAAGTAATGTATCATTGAAATGTGTATTGTGGAAACAGACTTTTCTGATGGTACTTTTACCATTGAATGGTAAACAAAAATTTCTTAATGTACTGAAGGCAGCGGTAAATTTCCACTATGTTGCTTCCATGGTTATAATCACAAATGAGACTCACTGCAGTTAAATTTCACAGTTTTGGTTGACAAAGGAAATTACAAAATTAAACTGCAGCAAAAATTAGTGATGTATAAGAGCACCAGAGGAAAGGTTAGGGTTAAGTCCTAGAGATCCTGACAGTTATACATACACCTTAAAAATTTGTTTTCTTTGAATTCACAGAAACACCCGCTGTGTCCACCAGTTCTCCAAAAGTGACACCAAAAGGTACGATTACTTTGCTTAACCACATTTCCAACTACAATCAAAGACAGTGATATTGAAGTGCCTGGAATGGCCTAATATTTTACTTTATGATATACATTCAGTTAGTGAGAATCTTGTTAACTTTAAATTTGTGGGAATTAAATGATATTGTTGAAAGGTCAGTTAATTCAATGGTAAATCATGTTTGTTAATTCTGAACTCGTATTTTACTCAACATGTTTATAACACATATAATTATTGCAAACACAAAATATTTACCAATGTGAAGTTTACAACAAATTTGTTCATCAGCTAGAGTATGTTCATCAGAATATGTTCATAAGAGTATTTTCATAAGTTAAGAGTATTTTCATAAGTGTGTTTTCATAAGAGCATTTTCATCAGAGTATTTTCATAAGTTAAGAGTATTTTCATAAGTGTGTGTTCATAAGAGTATTTTCATCAGAGTATTTTCATAAGTTAAGAGTATTTTCATCAGGGTATGTTCATAAGAGTATTTTCATCAGAGTATTTTCATAAGTTAGTATTTTCATGAGTGTGTGTTCATAAGAGTGTTTTCATCAGTGTATGTTCATCAGTGTATATATTTCATAATAGTTTTTTCATCAGAGTATTTTCATCAGAGTATGTTCATCGTCCATGCCATGTGTATATACATGTACCTTACATGTATCAGAAATCTAATGTACATGTAGACATGTTTGTTTAGCCAGAAATTTTGTATTCATTGAAATTTAATGTCCACAAAAATTAATAAGGCCTTCATGATTTATGATAATAGTGTGAATTTGTCGTTGTTTGACAGCTGAGTGCTTGGATCCAATGGGAATTGAGAACAGCGCCAAGATTCTGGACAGTCAGCTTTTAGCCTCAAGTAGCAGAGATTCCTTTTCTGGTGCTTTGGCTGGTCGTTTATTTAATGACCTTGGGGCCTGGGTCCCTCAGTAAGTCAGTGAATTATTAGGGCTCCGCAAAAGGCAGGTCTCCTATAGGGATCAGCCTTTGTGTGCATTCATACATCCATGCGAATGCTTTTCTGGACTTATTTTGACAATCCCTGCTGAATTGAAAATTTACACAAATTTTTCCATCACAGTAATATCTAGTTTTTATCTGAATGAATTCCATTCCGTGATTCTTACTTGTCTACAAAAAGATTTCAAAATGTATTTCTCCCAATTTTATCTCTTGCACTGCTTATGTACTTTTTTTGGTTACAATCTTATTTGAATTAAATTATTGTGTATGAAAATAGTTTTGAAATTTCGTGCTAATTTTGTTAATGATTTTATTGAACAAGGACATGTAATACTAATTTTAATTTTCATTGAGTTTTTCATCACTATCATGTGCTGAATTGTAGGGATGGCGGACAGAAAAACTGGCTTCAAGTAGACTTTGGCTCCCCAGGAACCATCTCCGGTATCCTCACGCAGGGCAGTCCCCGTGAGGAACGATGGGTCACTAATTTCGCAGTGTCGTACAGTGTCGACGGCCTGGAATTTTCGCTTGTCAACGGACCAGATGGCAAGACGGCCATGTTCACTGGAAATGTGGATCAGAATTCAGTGGTGAAGAATATGTTTACGTCTCCAATTTATGCTCGATATGTTCGGATTGTACCTATAGAATCCAGCCCGTCAGGCCCAGGACTGCGGTTTAATTTGCTGGGCTGTTCCTCCGAGTCGTTACACACCACCACGGAGACCACCAAGATCCTCACGGCAACCCCTCAACCTGTGTCAACAATTGAACCAAGTAAGACAGGTTAAGAAATCTAGAAATATGGAAGTTCACACATTTCATTTTTCACACTTCAAATTCTTGAGGTAACCCATGATCCGTATGTGAGGTATTATGTTTATTTTGGTACAAAAGAAGTAATTTGGGGACGTTTGATTCTCACAAAAGTTCTGTGGCCATTGTCACAAAAAATCTTATGACTAAAATAAAAAAAATTGTCTCGGTCTTATACTTAATGGAGTGCAACTATCCCTAAGTAAGATTTTCCATTTTTCTCCTGTGTATATACTTAACTTTTGCTCATTTAGAAATATATGAATGAAGAATTGTAAAAGAATTATAGTGTTTCAAGATTTTCATCATAATCATGAAAATTTTGTGAAAAGGCCAACAGTTCAGTTTATGTGACTTAGATTACTGTGATAAACAATTACATGCAGACTGAATGAAGTCGGCGTTTTATTCCTGGTGTACAGCAATCATTAGCATGTTTTTTCCCGGGTACAGTGGCATAACTAGAAAACTTATACCTTTCAGTCTGCAGTCAGTCCATGGGAATAGAAGAAGCGGAGAGAATCCCTGACAGGCTAATGACGGCATCCTCCGAGAAAAACGCAACATATGCTGCTTCCCAAGGACGTATCAATACTGGCGGTCACTCCTGGAGACCAGCGTAAGTTTCTTTACTGCGATGGGTCATTGACTCTGCAATTCTTCACTGTTTATTTCCCTGCAGACACTGTCCTTCACATGAAACACAATTGTCAGAGGAAGTTTGTAATTTTTTATTACAGAATATTTTTTCATGCATGTACAATGGAAAGTTTTTTTTTTACCTGATGAAGTCTCAAGTTTGAATGCTGCTCTACAGTAGATTCCCAAATATATGCGAGGAATTTATTACCGTGTAATTTTGCGAGAAGCCTCACTCACGAAATAAAATTACTCGCTTTTATTTTTCTATTGTTGAAACACACATTAAAATTCTTAATCAATAGACCATTCACAAATTTATGATCACATAATTTGACGTCCATGACACATTTCACGATATTAGGTACTCGTGTAAGTAGTGTACAGTAGTCGTTACGTTGATGAATTCGAAACGAGCACTAACAGTTTCCTTGCTCTGTTATGTTGTAGGGTCACAGACCAAACACCTTATATCGAGATCAACTTCTTGGAGCCCAAACTGATTACCGGTGTTGTGACTCGAGGAGATGGACAGATTGATCACTGGGTGCGAACTTTTACTGTATCTACAAGTATTGATGGGACCAATTATTCTCCGTACAGTGATGGTGGAATTCCGGAGCCAAAAGTGTTTAATGGCAACAATGACAAGTCCACGGCAATGACAAATTTCTTCAACAGACAGGTGCTTGCCCAGTATGTGCGTATTAATCCCAAATCAGTGAATGGTGAAGTGTCCCTACAGTTCAATGTTCTGGGCTGTAACCCTGCCCAGAAGCCTGGGCCAACCACAGAATCTCCTGTTGTCCCAGAAACGGATGAATTTGGAAATCCTATCCTGATCCCAAAGACAGATGAGTACGGAAGACCCATGACCGACTTTTATGGTAACACTGTGATGGTTCCCAAGCCTTATTCTCAGGGTACCCCAACACCTTCTCCAGCAACAGATGACCAACATCGCCCAATCTTGATACCTAAAACAGATTCATATGGCAAATTAGTTACAGATGATCAAGGAAACACAGTAATGGTTCCCCTACCCCATGACCAGGTGACGCCCAAAGCAATTCCCATAACAGATGCCCAGGGAAATCCGGTACTGGTACCAAAGACCGATTCTTACGGAGTACCTATGACAGACGAAAATGGGCATACAATTATGGTGCCCTTGACTGAACCTGCTAATAAGCCCTCTGTTGTGCCTGTGACTGACTCCCAAAAGCAGCCCATCCTGGTGCCCAAAACGGACTCCTATGGAAAACCAATGACTGATGAACAGGGAAGCACTATTATGGTGACTATACCTTACACTCACGGTCCTCCTACTCCATCGCCACAGACAGATGAAAATGGGAATCCAATCTTGGTACCAAAGACTGATTCCTATGGCAAGCCAATGACTGACGAGAGTGGAAAGACCATCATGGTGCCACTCCCAGCTGCAACAGCAAAACCAACACCAGAGCCAGTAACGGACACTCAAGGAAATCCTGTGTTAATTCCTAGAACAGATACCTATGGGAGACCAGTAACAGATGCACAGGGACACACCATGATGATTCCAGTCTATGTGTCTCATAAAACACCTATCCCAATACCTAAAACCGATGACTTTGGCAATCCGATCATGATCCCAAAGACCGACACCTATGGAAAACCCATGACTGATGACTTTGGGGAGACTATAATGGTACCTGATTACTACACACAAGGCCAACCAACTCCACGGCCTCAGACAGACGTATTTGGGCAGCCCATCCTTGTTCCCAAGACTGACACTTATGGCAAACCGGTGACAGACGATTTCGGTAATACTGTCATGGTACCGCTGCCTGAAACCACAGACAAACCCACCCCATCACCATGGACAGACAAGTTTGGAAATCCAATTCTGGTTCCGAAAACGGATGAATATGGAAGACCCTACACAGACAAGCAGGGAAACACCGTGATGATCCCGGTTCCCTACCCTCAGAGTTCACCAATACCTAACCCAGTCACCGATAAATTTGGAAAACCGGTGTTGGTACCGAGAACTGATGAGTACGGAAAACCATATACTGATAGGTTGGGGAACACAGAAATGGTACCAATTCCATACACACAAGGCCAGCCAACTCCCAAACCAAAAACAGACGCTCAGGGTAACCCGATACTGGAACCAAGGACGGATGAATATGGAAAACCGTATACAGATATATTTGGAAACACAGAAATGGTTCCTGTGCCAGAAAACCAGAATTCACCAACTCCGGTGCCTTTGACTGATGAGCAAGGAAGGCCAATTATGGTGCCCAAGACGGATTCTTATGGCAAGCCAATGACAGATGAACTTGGAAACCCCATAATGGTACCTAAACCAGCCCCAACTGGAAATCCCACCCCAGCCCCACAGACAGACGAAAATGGAATCCCTATCCTGGTGCCAAAGACAGACTCTTATGGTAAACCTATGACAGATGAACAAGGTAGAACAATCATGGTTCCATTGCCAGCCACTACTGGATTGCCAACACCTGAACCTCTGACTGATAAATTTGGAAATCCAGTTCTTATGCCAAAAACCGATTCCTATGGAAAACCAATGACCGATGAAAATGGTAATACAGTAATGGTTCCGGTTCCTGCCAATAACGGAAGTCCAACACCAGCTCCACAAACGGATGAACAGGGAAACCCAATCTTGGTGCCAAAGACAGACTCCTATGGCAAACCAATGACAGATGAAAATGGTCACACTATCATGGTTCCACTTCCTGCCACACACGGTCAACCCACCCCTGAGCCAGAAACTGACAAATTTCATAACCCCATATTGATTCCAAAGACAGATTCCTATGGTAATCCCATGACAGATGAGCATGGTAGTACTATTATGGTTCCAAAACCGGCCACACATAGCACACCCACTCCAGTACCAGCCACTGATGAGCATGGTAACCCTATCATGGTCCCAAGAACCGATTCCTATGGCAAACCAATGACTGATGCTGAAGGAAGCACCATACTGGTTCCTCTGCCTGCAAATAACAGCACCCCTGTGATTATCCCAGAGACGGATGAATTTGGAAATCCTATCCTGGTTCCCAGAACTGATGAATATGGCAAACCATACACCAATAGCCAAGGTAAAACTGAACTGGTTCCTAAACCAGCTACACCACAGAAACCCACCCCTGAACCAGAGACAGACAAATTTGGTAACCCTGTTCTGGTACCCAGGACTGATGAATATGGAAAACCATTTACAGATAAGTACGGCCGCACACAGTGGGTTCCCAAACCTGCCACTCATGGTCTTCCTACACCAGTCCCCGAAACGGATAAATTCGGAAACCCAATTCTAGTTCCGAGGACTGACGAGTATGGTAGACCGTACACAGATGAGCATGGTAACACAGAAATGGTTCCCAAACCAGCTTATCAGGGAACACCCACTCCAGCCCCAGAAACCGATCAGTTCGGACAGCCCATCCTGGTTCCGAGAACGGATGAATATGGTCACCCATACACAGATGAGCATGGTAACACAGAAATGGTTCCCAAACCAGGGACTTTCGGTGCACCCGCTGTGACACCAATAACTGATGAATTCGGACAGCCAATCCTGGTTCCAAAGACTGATGAATATGGGAGACCTTTGACTGACAAGTATGGCTCTACGACAATGATTCCACTGGTGCCTGTATCCCATGCTGTGCCTACAAAGTTACCACGAGGTATGAGTCGCTCCTTTCAAAACTTGATAATTATATGAACTATGCATTAGATGTTGACTTCTGTTTTTGTACAATACATATTCCAATATGTTCATTATCTTCAAATATTATTCTTTCTGTCAATGCAATGATATCTCTTTTGACTTTTGAGGGTATTTTTGATATCACAAGAAAATATTTATTATTAGTATCAAGCACTTCATTTATTTCAGTAAATCATCTAATGCTTTCATTTTTTGACACAATGCATGCCCTCTTTTTTCACAGCAAAAATTCATGATAGTTTGAAACATAATCAGGGCAAACACGTGTACCTTTTCTTGACCTTTATCAATGCTTTAGTAAGATACCCTTCCAAATAATCAGTATCGATTAAAAACACAAATGATTCTTAAAGTTTTTCTTTTGATTGACAAGTAGAAAATAAAATCTGTATTCTTAAGGTTAAAACGTACAATGTAACAAACCTTCATTTTTGGTCATGTACCTTTTAACGCATTTTAATTTGATGTGCGAAATAAACAAGCTTAAGAGAGCTATGTTTAACCCACCATCACCATAACTACCAATGAGTGTATCTCTTTTCTCTGTCTGATATCTCCAAATGAATTTGAAATGATATATTTTATCTTGCTTGTTACATCTGAAATTAATTATTGCAGTGTGTCTGTCTAATATGGGAGTGGACGATAAGTATGTCATCAAAAACAGCCAGCTGTCAGCTTCTTCTTTCAGTGGAACCAACACTGCAGGTCAAGGTCGTCTCTTTGGGGATTTCTCATGGCAACCAAGGTTAGTAAGGAAAAAAGATTAGATAAAAACTTTGGGCTGATCAGTTGAAGGTCATGTCATAGGGCTTCTCCTGGCAACCAACATTAATAAGAAAGAAAAGATACTGTAAAGCGTTTTTTTTTTCCCGCAGGTGATAAATTTGGCTTATTTTAGTGGTTAGATAGCTTTCCGCCAAAATTTCACTCCCAAATATGCACCCAATTGCAACATCAGTATTTGCAATTTTCCGCCAAAATTTATTCCGCTATTAAAATTTATTAGCATACCTTTGATCCAGCAAATTGCCAAATTTTCGACCCGCGGGAAAAAAATGCACCATATGGTAGATAAACATTTATCTCTAATTGGAGATTCATTCATGTCAAATAAGGTTATTAATATGGAAGGAAAATTGGATAAATACGTGGCTGATGCACAAACTCAACAATTTCATTTGATTGTTTGTTAATCTTAGGAACTCATTTGTTGCAGATCAAATGACACATCTCCATGGATTCAGGTTGATCTTGGAAAATGGTCTTTGATTTCTGGTGTGATCACACAAGGGGGCACAGTCAACAGGAAGTTTGTCAAAACATACACGATTTACACCAGCATTGATGGCAAGAACTTTGTTCCATACTCTGACCTCCCTGGAGCCGGAATTCCTAAATCATTCGTTGGCAACAAGGATGGAGACACCCCGATGAGGAATCTGTTCAACAGAAATATCACCGCCCAATATATCAGGATTTACCCACAATCCACTTCTGCAGCTGGAACGGCAATCAGGCTGAATATCTTAGGATGCAATCCGTCAGTTCCAGTTAAACCCAGCCCCTCGGGAACAGCAACACCAGGTCTGTGGTTTATGATGTTTCTGTTTAATTATATACTTAAGATTGAAAGATGTTACATGTATACTTTCGATCTAATTTAATTTTATATTTTTTGATCCACTTCTTAAACTTCGTGTGTGAAACGGATCTACGAGGCTTGATTTTAATTAAATTGGTATGCATATACACTAACATAAAATCATGACTTTCCTCCATATATAGTTACTAGAAAGAAAGTTGATCATTATTATCAAGTTTTATTCATCCTTAATTTGTATCAAACTATTAATTGTAGCCTCTTCACGATACGGTACTATTATAAGCTTAATTTAAATTGCACATAGTGGTATAGTGCAATTTCTACAGGTCTTTGAAGATTAAGCTATGAGAGACTGACAGTCATGTATAAATGTTTGTTGGACTTATTTTCTTATCTTGATATTGTAAGCAAAAAACTGCAACAATGTAAAAGTCATTACTCTTTGAAATAGCACAGGTTCAAAAAGTTATGGATATATTTATTTGTAAAAAGAAAAATGACTAAAGTTGTGAAATAAAAGTTGTCCAATGAGGTACACGTTTGACTTCTTGTTTCAGTTTGTGATGTCAAGATGGGCTTATCTAACGGGCAGATCGTCTCCAATGCCCAGTTTAAGGCCTCCAGCATTTTAGATGGTTTCCATGGACCAGAGCGCGGCCGATTATACAGTCACAGAGATGGACATTTCACGGGAGGATGGACCCCAAGGTCAGACTTGTAAAAATATAGCAGCTGTTGATAGCCTGTGACAATTACCTGTGATAGCACTGTGTCTGTGTGATAGATGCCTCTGTGACGCGTACTGTATACAGTTCCGCTGTTTATCACCGTATTTTACTATTTTACGGAGTACTTCTGTTCCAGCTTTCCCTTGAATAAAAACTACATGTACTTCATTGATCGCTTGATTTTGTGGTGGTGTTCAATCAACGATTACAAAACTTAAGTGTCTGTGATCTACTGATAAAGGACATTTCTCTTTTTCATTAGACATTTGAATCCTATGGGGATCCGGGTTAGAATAAGTCCTCAGTACCCCCTTGCTTGTCGTAAGGGGTGATTAAATGGGGCGGTCCTTCGGATGAGATCGTAAAAACCGAGGTCCCGTGTCACAGCAGGTGTGGCACGATAAAGATCCCTCCCTGCTCAATGGCCATAAGCGCCCAGCATAGGTCGAAAGTTTGCAGCTCTTCACCGGCAGTGGTGACGTCTCCATATGAGTGAAATATTCTCGAGAGGGACGTAAAACAATATTCAATCAATCATTAGGCATTTGGTGAAATTGAAATGAAGCTGAATCACTGGAATTCGCTTTGATTTGCCTTTACTGTAAATCCCCTTTCGTTTTCAGAAACAAATTTTTTTATGAATATATGATATCCTAGATCGTTTTTAAGGTAGCTCACTTCACCAAGGCTCAAACTATTTATGACACTACATCACAAGATGACAATTAAATGTTTTGTGAAATTGTTTGTATTAATCAATTTGGTTGTATATCATCATAGTTCAGTAGTTAATGCATCGGTCTGGTAAAGCACAGATCCTGAGTTTAAGTCCGCCAGAGGCTTTTGTTCATATATAGATTTTTGAAAATTGTGTTTTTTAAATCCAAAATTGCATATTTTCCACTTTTTTTTTATATATATACTTATTATATTTAATAATATCCTTCATAATTAAATAATTTTGTGCTGATTTTATGCTGAGAAAGTTCCTTAATTTTTGCAGTGTAAACAACAATCGACAGTGGATCCAAGTTGACCTACTTTCAAATGAAGAGATTTATGGAGTGATCACGCAGGGACGTTCCGACCTTCCATACTGGGTCACAGAATATGAAGTTTACTACAGCACAGATGGAAGATCATACCAACCTGTAACCTCAAGCCTGGCCGACAAAACACCGCAGACGTTCAATGGAAATATGGACAACCACAACCCAGTGACCAACGTCTTCAACCAGAAAGTTGTAGCTAGATTTATCAGGTGAGAGCTCCAAGCACAGACCGCAAAATCATATTTAACTGTTGGAGAGTATTGTCTACTCAAAGTGAAGCTTATTTTCTTATTCCAGTACAAGTGCACTCATACAGAAACAGCACGGACATGAAAAAACATTGTCGAGTTCATAATCAATATACACTTTTGTTTGTCAGTGATGCAGATTTTTAGGACAGTGTTTTTGTCATAAGCCAACATGTCCTTATCATTCTTTCTAACAACTTTTAGGATCGTTCCACTGAAGTGGAGGGAGGCCATTGGCCTGAGGTTCGAGCTGATCGGCTGCAAACAACTGACTCCATCTCCCCTTGTCTCTGTTTCCCCAACCTCGTCCACCACTCCCGGCCGTGGTCCCACGTCTTGCATGTATTGGACACCCTGGGTCAACACCAACACTCCCGACACCACCGGGGATTACGAGACCATCATGCACCTGAATTCGCTGGTACGATCTTGTAACATGACGGACATGAAGGCTATTGAGTGTCGAGCCGTGGGGACCAGAAAATCGTGGGATGAAGCAGGAGATATAGATGTGAAATGTGACCTTGGGGCCCAGGGTCTGGTCTGCTTCAACCGGGTACAGGGAGGTGGACAGTGTCAGGATTATGAAATCAGGGTCTTCTGTGACGAGTGTCCAAGTAAGCATGCTTTTATCGACTGATTTTTCCGTGAAAAATGTCTTCCAGATTGATCAGTATTTGAGATCAATGCTGTAAGAATTCGTGATGTAACTGTCTTGTTAACTGTGTCGACAAGAAACAATTTTATGAACAGTCAATATCTTTATGTACAAAATGATTCTCATAAATCTGATTTCGCATCAAGGCAACCTCGCAACTTTAGGCAAATATAATGTAGATCAAGTGTTTTGCAGTTACTACGGGGGGGTTCATGAATTTTATTGAGCATAAACAATAAAAAATTCTGTTTCTTTGCATTTGATTTCTAAAATTTCGTGGACAGTTCTATTTTAGAATTTTACTCTATACTTTATGGGCCACTTGCTCAGACAAGAAAACAACATAAATCTATGTTCTTTGAATATTAACGAAACCACAGCAGTTTGTGAAATTATGAATGAAAACATTTACAGTCAAACCTCGTTATTGTGAAACCAATGGGGCTGAGAAAAAACTTTTAGATATCCCAGGGTTCAAGATATTGAGGTTAAAGTTAAAAAAAGAGAATATTCTAGCACTTTCGACTCGCTTCGAAATATCCATGGTATTTGAGATATCGATGTTTGAGACACTGAAATTCAACTGTACAGAATCACTTTTTATGATTTCTTTTGATGATATATTTGTTGAAGTAGGCCTGGAGGTTGTAAAACTTTTACCATACTCATACTCAAACTTAGCCATGTTTGTTTTGAGTGAGCTCCGAAGCTTACTCAAAAATGTACTCCAACTGAGTATGAGAATGATTTTATAAAAGTTTTATAACCTTCATTTTTGAGTATGAGTATGATTTAGATCACAGAGTTTGAGTATGAAAACGTGCTCAAAAAAGTTTTGTAACCTCCAGGCCTGATTGAACGATTTGAATCAAAATAAAAGTACATATTAAATGATAGAAAATGATGTGATCAATTTGAATCTAATAAATCGATACATGTACAAAATATTTTTGATTTTTAAAATTTACATAGGATTACTAACATATAAAAGGTTGATTTACTTGTATATTTCACTTTGACTCTCAGCTACAACAGGTCCATCACAGCCAGTGACGACGCCCACTAACTACAAGGAAACCTCATCCCCAGAGTCCACCACACCCCCCACCAAAGAGCCATGTCAAAACAAGACGGCCTGGTCACCATGGATCAATAATCAGACCCCCGGCAGCACCAGCGTGGGAGAGTTTGAGAAGATGACTGTTAGCCAGAAAAAGACCTTCTGTCCTGATGGTGTGATTAATGGTGTTGAATGCGAGACCGTAGACGGACAGCCATGGTTTGATACCAATCAGATTGTCACCTGTGACATCACGGATGGATTTATCTGTGACAATAGCTTGAATTTTGGAGATATGTGCCGAGACTACAAAATCCGATACCAGTGTCAAGTCATATGTAATGGTAAATATATCACAGACTTTATGAGTGATAGATGTTGAGATAATGCAGTCATAGATTTTTACGTCACCTGAGTAAACTCAGGTGACCTATTGCAATTGTTCTGTGTCCATCGTCGTCCATTGTCAGTCGTCCATCTTGCGTTAACAATTGAACAATTTTGACTTTTTCTTGATAAATACCATTCCAATTCTTTTCAAATTTTGTATGAAGCATGTCTTTGAGACAAGGGGGACATAAATTGTAAATTTCAGGACTCCTGCATCCCTGGGGCCTGAGGGGTAGGGCAAAAACTGCCAAAAATTAACAAATTTTCAAAAATCTTCCTTAATTTACAAGCACAATGTCATGTGTAAGAAAAACTAAATGTATAGTGATGTTATTACACAAAGATTTTAAAGAATTTTGAGACAATTTAAAAGCAAGTCAGACTGTAAAAATTGACATTTAACTCATGTGTCTTGTGACATTTTCATTGCAAGAGGATGAATTTGAAAACTAGAAAAAATTGTCTCCATTGATGATTTTGATGTGTGTGTTAATTTCAAAACTTTGTCAAAGCAAAATAATTTAAGACATTATAATAAAAGATGCCATTAAACAATTTACTACAAACTTATAGAATTAAAACAGATCTATTGATACTTTGGGTGCAGACCCTATTGAGTACCACATTGTATCCACTTGTGAGAGTCTGCCACAATTTTAACCTCAAGGTGTTGGTCTCCAGTTTTTACTCTGTTTGTCAATGAATTAATTATAAATTTAAAATTGTGGAAAAGTGATAATACGAAAATGATCACTTCATAGGATATCAATAGGAACATGATTTAAGACACTCTTAGATAGTAAACAAAATGTTTATATGCAGCAGGATACTTTGAAATGGTTTCCATGTCACCCCCCCCCCCCCCCCCCCCCCCCCTTATTTTTGTTCAATACTAAATCCCAAGGAAATTCAATATGATTGTCAAGAGTCGTGTCCCTTTCCAATTAACGATAAACTCAGACAAATTTGAAGCACATGGAATAATGCTTTACTCTTTCCAAAATTGATAGACTTTTTACCATAGTTTTTGTATCCTAGACCATGTTAATAGCAAAATATCTTCTGTTGTATTTAGTGTAAATTATATTATGTAACAATAGAGTAGAAAAAAATTAACATGGACATTTTAAAATATGTCAGAAACAACTACCACAACAAGCACCACTTCCAGTACCACCTCCACCACAACAAGCACCACCACCAGCACCACACAGTCCACCACCAGCACACCACCAAGCACCACCCAGTGTGTGGAACACGACAAGGTGTCTCCTTGGATCAATAGAGACAAGCCATATGTAGGAGATGGTGACAAAGAGGCCATGACAAGCGCAGAATTAGCAAGGTAGGGTAACAAAGAGGCCAAGACAAGCGCGAATTAGCAAGGTAAGGTGAAACTAGCAAGGTAGGGTGAAACTAGCAAGATTTGTAGGAATAGGGTGAAACTAGCAAGGTTTGTAGGAATAGATAATAATAATAAAATTATGCTATTTTCCCAAGAGATTAATTAGATAGAAAATAGATTTTTTGTAAATATATGAGAAATAATTTTGTCCAGTGATGACATACTTTTTGTTACCAAGGTTCTGCGACTCGAATCTGGGATACTACATCAAGGCAGTGGAGTGCATGGCTGTGGATGGACTGATTCCGAGCTACAGCACTGGCGACAAGATGATCTGTGATAAAGACCTCGGCTCAATCTGCCTCAACAGCGACAATTTCCCTGTACAATGCCAAGACTACATGATAAGATATGTGTGTCACCAGACTTGTGTCAGTAAGTAATTAGTCATGTGCTAGGTCATTCTATCTTAACTTGACACTTTTTTTAAGTAAAGAAAAATTCTGTTATCTTAAAATCTATCTAATTTGACACTTTTTTTAAGTAAAGAAAAATTCTGTAACCTTAAATTCTATCTTAACTTGACACTTTTTTTAAGTAAAGAAAAATTCTGTAATCTTAAAATCTATCTAATTTGACACTTTTTTTAAGTAAAGAAAAATTCTGTAATCTTAAAATCAATCTAACTTGACACTTATTTTAAGTAAAGAAAAATTATGCATCCTTGAAATCTATCTAACTTAACACTTTTTTTAAGTAAAGAAAAATTCTGTATTAACCATAAAATCAATCTAACTTGAAATTTTTTTAAGTAAAGAAAAACTATGCATCCTTGAAATCTATCTAACTTGACACATTTTTTAAGTAAAGGAAGATTCTGTAACCAAAATCTGTCTAACTTGACATCTTTTTTAAGTAAAGAAAAATTCTATAATCTTAAAATCTATCTAACTTGACACTTTTTTTAAGTAAAGAAAAATTCTGTATAAACCTTAAAATCGATCCAACTTGACATTTTTTTTAACGACAAGCAGAATACGGTGTGACTTCGCGATTTCACGTTGCATACAGTAGTTTTGTTGTGTTCCTGGTTTTGCCAGACCAGGATATGATTCAGAAGTGCAATTTATGCTTCCCATGAAATTATTTTTTGTTGACAAAACAAAATTTGATGCCAGCAGATATTGATGAAACAAGAGTTTGTGATCTACCATTAATTGATAAAATATTTGGTAGAGATAATCCTTAGGTGTCAATATGTATTTGAATATGTACCCTGGCCAAGTTAAATTTCAGTGAGTTTCAGTGATGAAAGTGACAATAAAGGGAAATATGTGAAACCTATAATTTCTTGCAGGAAAAGCATGACTATGCAATATGACAGCAAGACTTTTTGGTTTTCTTTTTGCAGCAACCAAACCCACAAACCCCAATCTCTATGTTCCAGTGACAGACAAGTTTGGAAACCCTATTCTGGTGCCCAGGACAGACTCCTACCACCATCCCTACACTGATGAGAACGGACGTACAGAACTCGTCCCCGTGGGGTATGTACAAGTCACACCCACTCCAGCACCAGCAACAGATTCTCATGGAAAACCCATCTTCGTCCCAAAAACTGACTCGTATGGTAAACCCATGACTGATGAAAGTGGTAACCCCATCATGGTTCCTCTGCCTGCCACACACGGATTGCCAACACCTGAACCACAAACGGATGAAAGTGGAAAACCAATCCTGGTCCCCAAGACTGACTCATATGGCAAACCTATGACAGATATAAGTGGAAACACAATTATGGTGCCATTGCCAGCCACTCATGGTTTGCCAACACCAGCACCACAAACAGACAAGTTTGGAAAGCCGATCCTGGTTCCTAAGACAGACGAATATGGCAAGCCTTATACAGATGTTGCTGGACACACAGTTATGGTGCTAGTACCAGCAGTAACCCAGGGTAAACCAACACCGGTCCCTGTCACTGACAAATTTGGTAACCCTGTTCTGGTTCCGAGAACGGATGAGTATGGTAAACCTTATACCGACAAAAATGGGGAAACCGAAATGGTTCCCGTACCATACAAGCAGAATACCCCTACTCCTTCTCCTCAAACAGACGAGAATGGAAACCCAATACTTGTACCAAAGACTGACAGTTATGGTAAACCAATGACAGATGACCAAGGCAACACAATAATGGTTCCATTACCAGAATATCAGGGGACTCCTACCCCAGCACCACAAACGGACGAAAATGGAAACCCAATCTTGGTGCCTAAAACCGACTCTTATGGGAAACCGATGACTGATGAGAATGGTAAAACTATAATGGTGCCTCTACCAGTCACACAAGGTCTGCCAACTCCTTCACCACAAACAGATAAGTTCGGAAATCCAATTCTGGTTCCAAAAACCGATGAATATGGTAAACCATACACTGATGAGCATGGAAACACAGTGATGGTACCAGTGCCTTATACTCCTGGCCATCCAACTCCATCCCCTCAAACAGATGCTCAGGGTAACCCCATACTTGTACCGAGGACTGATGAGTATGGTAAACCATACACAGATGATCAGGGAAACACTGAGATGGTACCATTACCATATGTACAAGGCACTCCCACCCCTGCCCCGCAAACAGACAAATTTGGAAACCCAATACTTGTACCGAAGACTGACGAGTATGGAAAACCATACACAGATGAACAGGGTAACACAGTCATGGTGCCAGTACCGTACAAACAGAGTTCTCCAACACCAGCTCCCGCCACAGACGAACATGGTAATCCAATCCTGGTCCCCAAGACTGATTCCTATGGGAAACCTATGACGGATGATCAAGGTCACACTATAATGGTACCCGTGCCATATGGACAGTATAAGCCAACTGCAGCTCCACAGACCGATGAGTTTGGACACCCAATCATGGTCCCTAGGACTGACTCCTATGGTAAGCCTATGACTGATGACCAGGGACGCACCATCATGGTACCACTTCCAGCAAAACAGCAGAGTCCAACAGCTCTGCCTCAGACAGATGAACATGGAAACCCTATACTGGTGCCCAAGACAGATGAATATGGCAGACCCTACACGGACAAACAGGGCAGTACAGTCCTAGTTCCTTTGGTGTACACTTATGGTCAGCCCACTCCATCTCCACAAACAGATGAGCATGGTAATCCCATCCTAGTACCAAAGACAGACGAATACGGAAAGCCATACACTGATGAGCACGGAAACACAGTGATGGTACCAGTGCCGTACGTTCAAGGGTCTCCCACTCCAGCCCCTGCTACAGATGCTCGAGGTCGACCAATCCTGGTGCCAAAGACAGATTCCTATGGAAAGCCCATGACAGATGAACATGGCAGCACAATAATGGTTCCACTGGCATATACACAGGGTACCCCAACCCCAGCCCCACAGACAGATGAACATGGAAATCCCATCTTGGTGCCGAAGACTGACTCGTATGGCAAGCCTATGACAGATGAGAATGGCAATACTATTATGGTTCCATTACCAGCCACCCACGGACAACCAACAGCAGCCCCGAAAACTGATGAACATGGAAATCCCATCTTGATGCCAAAGACAGACTCCTATGGCAAACCCATGACAGATGAAAATGGTCACACTATCATGGTTCCTGTGCGAGAAACACAGGGATTGCCAACGCCAGCACCCCAAACGGATAAGTTTGGAAACCCCATCCTCATACCAAAGACAGACTCATATGGCAAACCTATGACAGATAAGTTTGGAAAAACAACTTGGGTTCCTCTTCCTGTTGGTCAGAGCACGCCTATTCCCATTCCAGAAACAGACCGATTTGGTAACCCTATCATGGTGCCTAAAACAGATTCTTATGGAAAACCAATGACTGATGCCCAAGGACACACAATCTTGGTGCCGAAACCAGCCGCTCAAGGAAATCCGACTCCTTCACCACAAACTGATGAATTTGGAAATCCCATCATGGTTCCAAAAACGGACTCCTATGGAAAACCAATGACTGACGAGAATGGCCACATAATAAAGGTGCCTCTCCCAGTCCAACAGAGTACTCCTATAGTGATCCCACAGACAGACAAGTTCGGAAATCCAATTTTGGTGCCAAGAACAGATGAGTATGGCAGGCCATTCACAGATAAGTTTGGAAGTACTCAAATGGTTCCTCTACCAGAAAAACATGGATTGCCCACTCCAGCACCTCAGACAGACGAGTTTGGTAACCCAATCCTTGTACCAAGAACAGATGAATATGGCAAGCCTTATACAGATAAATTTGGAAATACTGAAATGGTGCCACTGTATGAAACCCAGGGAGTACCAACACCCAAGCCCCAGACAGATGCATTTGGAAATCCCATTCTGGTTCCACGTACTGATGAATATGGAAAACCGTATACGGACAGATTTGGAAAGACTCAGATGGTGCCTCTTCCTGAAACACAGGGTGTCCCTACTCCTGAACCACAAACAGATACATATGGAAATCCCATCCTTGTGCCAAGGACAGATGAGTATGGACGACCATTTACTGATGAATTTGGAAACACACAAATGGTGCCGCTGCCAGTAAAACAAGGTCAGCCCACTGTTGCTCCCAAAACGGACAAATTCGGTAATCCCATACTGATGCCTAGGACTGATGAATATGGTAAACCATATACAGACAAGAATGGACAGACACAATGGGTGCCTGTCCCAGCGGGACAAGACAAACCAACTGTGGTGCCACAGACCGATGAATTTGGAAATCCTATACTTGTTCCCAAGACGGACGAATATGGCAAACCATACACAGATGCTAAAGGAAACACAGTGATGGTGCCTGTTCCTTATCAACAGGGTACTCCAACACCAGCCCCACAGACAGATGAACATGGAAATCCCATCTTGGTGCCGAAGACTGACTCATATGGCAAGCCTATGACAGATGAGAATGGCAATACTATTATGGTTCCATTACCAGCCACCCAGGGACAACCAACAGCAGCCCCAAAAACTGATGAACATGGAAACCCCATCTTGATGCCAAAGACAGACTCCTATGGCAAACCCATGACAGATGAAAACGGTCACACTATCATGGTTCCTGTGCGAGAAACACAGGGATTGCCAACGCCAGCACCCCAAACAGATAAGTTTGGAAACCCCATCCTCGTACCTAAGACAGATGAATATGGAAGACCATATACTGACAGTGATCACCATACTGTTATGGTACCGTTACAGTATGGCACCGACAAACCAACACCGTCACCACAAACAGATGAGTTTGGAAATCCCATTCTAGTCCCAAGAACTGATGAATATGGTAAACCGTACACAGACAAGAATGGACAGACTGAAATGGTTCCCCTACCATACAACCAGCAATCGCCCACTCCTGCACCACTCACTGACGCCCAAGGAAATCCAGTCTTGGTTCCAAAAACGGACTCTTATGGCAAACCAGTGACAGACGATAAAGGACACACAATTTTGGTAACAGTGCCAGCACCTGTGAAACAACAAACGCCAACACCAGTTCCTGAAACAGACAAGTTTGGGAATCCTGTCCTTGTCCCAAAGACTGATTCATATGGCAAACCAATGACAGACAATCAAGGTCACACTATACTGGTGCCCAAACCATACAGCCAGACTCAGCCAACACCTGCTCCATTAACCGATGAACATGGAAATCCCATCATGGTGCCAAAGACAGATTCTTATGGCCATCCAATGACAGATGAAAACGGTCACACTATCATGGTTCCTCTACCGGCAAAACAAGACCTACCAACTCCTGCCCCCAAAACAGACAAATACGGTAATCCCATTCTGGTTCCCAAGACCGATGAATATGGACATCCGTACACAGATGAACATGGTAACACTGTCATGGTTCCAGTCCCTTATGTACAAGGGAGTCCCACCCCAGCGCCACAGACAGATGAACATGGAAATCCAATCATGGTGCCTAAGACAGATTCCTATGGTAAACCTATGACAGATAAGCAAGGTAATACCATCATGGTACCACTGCCACCCACTCAGGGAACGCCAACTCTTAAACCAGTTACTGATTCCTCAGGTAACACTGTCTTAGTGCCAAAGACAGACTCTTACAATAAACCCATGACTGATGCGAGTGGCAGTACCATTATGGTACCACTACGTGAGACACAGGGAGTCCCGACACTGGCTCCTCAGACTGATGAACATGGTAATCCAATCATGGTGCCAAAAACAGACTCCTACGGAAAGCCAATGACGGATGCTCAGGGGCATACCATCATGGTACCATTGCCAGTCGAGCAACGACAGCCAACACCTTCCCCTCAGACTGATAAGTTTGGTAATCCCATACTGGTTCCTAGGACAGATGAATATGGACAACCATACACAGACAAAAATGGTCAAACGGTTTTGGTACCACTTCCATACGATCAAAACAAGCCCACACCTTCACCAATGACAGATCGATTTGGTAATCCAATATTTGTGCCAAGAACTGATGAATACGGAAAACCATACACAGACAAGTTTGGAAGAACAGAAATGGTGCCTCTGCCAGGATACCAAGGAACACCTACTCCAGCACCAATGACAGATAAATTTGGAAGACCCATCTTGGTACCTCGGACAGATGAATATGGTCATCCCTATACCGATATAGATGGACACACACAAATGGTGCCCTTACCAGCGACTCACTCCACTCCCACTTTGAAACCAGAAACAACCATTTTTGGAAGTACAGTTCTTAAGAGATGTACGGCAAGTTACTGGTCACCATACCTTAACCGAGACAAACCGGAATTGGGAACTGGTGACTTTGAAAAAATGACACCAGAAGAGCTGAGTGAATTCTGCAAAGATGGAAATATCACTCAGATTGAGTGTATGACTTACGATGGAATTCCGCACTACAGCTCTGGTGAAATATTGACCTGTAACCTTGAGAAAGGCTTTTCCTGTGTGAATGCCGACAACTATCCGGTGCGCTGCGCGGATTACAAAATCCGCTACTACTGTCAGTGTGAAGAAGGTAAGCATTGTTTTATGTAGTTTTAGCAATTGATTTTTATTGTCAAGTATGTGGGGTAGATATTGAATGTGTGACTTTATATTTCAATAGTATTGGAATTTTATTGAAAATTTTCCATGATTATGATGGTTTTATTAACAAGTCCAGTAATTCAAAAATCCATGCTGCTCCATTGATTCCAGACAATCTGTTTCCATTTGCCAGGTTTTTAATGCGATACAGATTATTTTTTATGCTGTATAATGACACTGACTATGAAATTCCAGTCTCCACCCTCACCCCACCTGTCTCCATGCCAACTGAGGGCCCAGTCTTCAAACAGTGTGGCTGGTCATCCTGGCTTAACTCCAACAGTCCCTCTGCCTCCTTGAGCTCTGGTGATTTCGAGTCCATCTACGACTTAAAGTCCAAGTACGGGTTGTGTAAAGAAATTCGGCAGATTGAGTGCCGTATTGCTGGAAGCCACACACCAGTTGCCCTCGCTGGCCAGGAGAGTGTGGCATGCGACATCAGAAATGGACTCCGGTGCTACAACCGGGATCAGATCTCTGGCCGTTGTTACGACTACGAAGTCCGCGTGCTCTGCTGGGTGGACAACTGTAAGTGCTGATTCTGGGGTATTTTATAAAAATCGTAGACTTAAATGCTGTGAGGGAATTTACATGTCGTGCTAAATTAGATACTTTGTGTATCACTTAGTAATGCAAACATTAACCTGAATTATTTCTCTCTGTTTTGCTGTTTCAAACAATATGTACAAATTGACGAAGTTGACTTTAGAGCTCTGTTTTCTGTTTCTAAGGTAACCCTGATTTGCTGTCAACGTCCACAACAACTGCAGTACATACTACCACACGTGAGTCTCGGAGTCAATGTTCAATATGAATTTCTAACACAAACTTGCTATTAAATTCGGGTGTACTATAAAAGTGGTTATTTACGTGTGGGGGAAATTTACACTATTATGCGATATCATATAAGTGGTTAAATGTCCCCTAACTATAGTTATAAATATTTGATATAATGATATTATATTCAGTTACCAAGTATTTTTCCCCATGCATTATGTTGGACATGGAAAACGCATACTTAACACCCAGCGTAAATAACCACTTTCACGGTATCTACTAGTAGCCATACTTACATAGTTAAATGTATTATCATAACCATTAGAACCATGTTTATTGGTAGGCATAAATTTTGTTGATTTTGTGTTTAGAGAGTGCCATCAATTTTTCACCCCAACAACAAATTATTATGTAACATATGTTAAGGGAAATTAAGCTTTCCCAGTAGAGTGAACCGTGTCTAATTCGACTACGTTCTTGGAGACCATTTTTTAAATATTGGATTAGACTGGTTGTTGGATTACATGGTGTAAAAAAAAAAAAAAGAAGGAAATTAGGGAAATTGAAATTAATGTTAGATTTCACAGTGAAATGAATTACTCTGGTGTCTGAATTCAGACAAATCTAATTAACGATAATCAGATTTGATAGATCCACTAAACGAAGTTCTCATAAAATATAGGAAAACATCCACAAAACCTGGTCCCACACTGAAATGAATGATTTGACTATCACAGTATTTAACTCATGACTATTTATTATAATGATATTTCCTTGTCCAGCCATCTGTGCCCCAGGCGAGGTTTACCAGGCATGCCCATACAGATGCAGCAACCTCTGCGATGTCCTATCCCAGCAGTCATCAGCCTGCGGAGATCCTTCCTCCGATTCCTGTGTGCCGTATTGTAAACCCCCAGGGCTGACCTGTCGTCCAGGCGAGAAGCTGAAGGACAAGAACACCTGTGTACCTGAGACCCAGTGTCCTTGTCGCATGCAGAACGGAACCATTGCTAGTGTAAGTCGCTATTGACATTTGCTTGAGTCAGAACTTGTGGACTAATTTGCAACATTTATTTCTCGTTAAATGCTGGCACCTGTAGCGGAAGTAATGTTTGGGAGAAATGTTGCCCAGTGCCCCTTAGATGTGCGAAAATTACATCTCGTTGAAATTATATCTTGTTACACTAATGAGCAAAGAAGACTAGTGTTATTGTATATCTGATTCTTTCATGCTTAAATATAGCAGGAGTGGTATGATACAGTTTACAGTGCACTAAGCATGTGACAGAAGTTTACAGTGCACTAAGCATGTGACAGAAGTTTACAGTGCACTAAGCATGTGACAGAAGTTTACAGTGCACTAAGCATGTGACAGAAGTTTACAGTGCACTAAGCATGTGACTGTGTTTACAGTGCACTAAGCATGTGACTGTGTTTACAGTGCACTAAGCATGTGACAGAAGGATCTCTAGTGTAAGGTATAATTGAGAGACAAGTATGTGCATTCAAAGACATGCATGATTATGTACATGTACACGTATTGGAACATTTAGAAAATGATGTGGAATTTTTTAGATAGCAAGCAATAGAACTGAATATGATGAATGGAGTCTTATATGTATAGGGAATGCAGCACCATATATATATATATATAATTATTATATTTATATATATATATATATAGGAAACAGGAGTCCGGGCTTGGATTTCTCGAAAAAAATCTCAAACTTAAGTTTTCTTATATTTGAGCAGTCAAAATTTGAGTATCTCAGACTTAAATCCAAGTTTTGACTTAAATTTATTTTGAGAAATCCAGACCAGGTACTGTCCCTATAGCAGTAGAGCAGTGGTTTAATGATTTTGATGGTGTTTGATTTCTTGCAGCCTATGAGTACTTGGACAAATCCTTATGATGAGTGTTCCACTTGTCACTGCTTCAACAATACAGTTACCTGTGCACGCGATGAAAGCTGCGTGACCACCCCTCCTCCCACTCCAGGTAAATATCTCACCTGAGTATAAATACCTTATACAGTTAAACTTTAGCATCTTGAACACCGATATCTCGAATACCATGGATATGTCGAAGTGATTCAGAAGTCTCAACCACTTATTGATTAAAGTATTTTACCCTCAAAATCTCAAATTCTTGGATATCTCGGAGTTTTTTCTCGACCCCATCAAGTTCGAGATAACGAGGTTTGACTGTATATCACCTGCCAAAATCACTTAAAAGAATACACTGTCACAGACAAATATGATTACAATAATTTGAAAATCTCCACCTTCCTTATCCACACACATCTGATAATTCATACATCTCCACCCCACACCTGATAATTCATAAATCTCCACCTTCCTTATCCACAAACACCTGATAATTCATACATCTCCACCACACACCTGATAATTCATAAATTTCCACCTTCCTTATCCACATGCACCTGATAAATCATACATCTCCACCTTCCTTATCCACACACCTGATAATTCATACATCTCCACCTTCTGTTTACACATGCCAAATACTGTTTATGCATCATCATGATCCATCTAGTAATAGTTAATGATAACAATTGTTTTTGTTTATTCAGCCAACCCTGTGACCCATCCAGATTGTGAGTGGACCTATTGGATAAACATGGACACACCACTCAGTGGAGATGGGGATCTAGAAACCATATCCAAGATCCGTACCCTCCATAAATTCTGTGCCTCTCCTGTCCAAATCGAATGCAGAGATGCCGAGACAAAGATGGCGGCCCAGCAGGGAGGACAGAGAGTGACTTGCGACATCAACTCTGGATTTAAATGTCTCAACTGGGAGAACGATGGTCATTGTCGTGACTACGAAGTCCGCTTTTACTGCCCATGTGCTAGTGAGTAAAGCAGCAAATATTGATAAAGTACATGCATTGTGATCTCTGTCATTTGATTGAAATTCCCATATGGTAGCATTTGTTTAAAAGTAGAAAACTTTTATACAGTGATTTCTTGATGATTAACTTTAAAGTTGCATTTTTGATAAGGCACACCAAGCACTGGAGCCAGTACAACTCCTCCTACAGTGAAGTCCAACACGTGTGGTTGGTCAGGCTGGTTAAACAAGGACAATCCATCAGTCATGAAACCTAACAAGCCATTCGCAGGTGACATCGAATCTATTGCTGCCATACGGGAACAAACTTGCGGATACAACATGATGACAAAGATTGAATGTCGCACTGCAAATGGACATATTCCATCAGACAGAACCAATGAAACCTTGTCTTGTGACAGAATCCGTGGATTGAGGTGTAAGAATGCTCTGCAGGCTGACAAGAAGTGCATGGACTATGAAGTAAGGGTTTATTGTGACTGCAGCAATGTCACCACATCCTCTCCTGGTCTCACTAGACCGGGTGGCCACTTCGAAGGAAGCACTACCAAGACTGTGGACATTTGTGGCTGGACCACTTGGATGAATGGTCACGCTCCTGATAATCATGGTGAGGTGGAAATGTTGTCAGAACTGGAGAAGGATTACAAATTCTGCCACACGGATGAAATCACTGCCATAGAATGTCGTGACAGCATCACTGGTCTGTCGGTCATGGATGCTGGTCAGAGCGGTGTCATCTGCGATGTGAATCATGGAGGTCTGAAATGTGACGCGACAAAGCAAACCGCCCACGGTGGACAGTGTTACGATTATGAAATCAGGGTGCTTTGTGAACCTAAGGGTGTCACTTGTAATCCATCCACCGAACCTAATGCCACACCGATGCTTGTACCTCTGACTGACATTTACGGTAAGCCTGTGACAGACAAGGACGGTCACACAGTCATGGTTCCTGTCACTGCCACACAGGGCACTCCCACCGCTGTCCCGGTCACTGACAAGTTCGGTAACCCAGTTTTAGTCCCCAAGACTGATATATATGGTAAGCCAGTGACGGACACTAGTGGTAAAACAGTCATGGTGACTGTGCTAGAACCTATAAAAGGACCGCAGGGTGTACCTACTGCTGTGCCAAAAACTGACAAGTTTGGTAACCCTGTTTTAGTCCCCAAGACTGATGTATATGGTAAACCAGTGACGGACACTAGTGGAAAACCAGTCATGGTCACCGTGTTGGAGCCGGTGACAGAGCCACAAGGTGTACCAACTGCTAGACCCAAGACAGATGAATTTGGAAACCCGCTGTTGGTACCCAAGACTGATAGCTATGGAAAACCAGTGACAGATGCCAATGGAAACACGCAGATGGTGACCGTGTTGGAACCCGTTCCACACGGAACAGATACCCCCATGCTGGTTCCCAAGACAGATGAACAAGGAAACCCAATTCTGGTCCCCAAAACTGATTCCTATGGACAACCAGTTACTGATGTGAATGGTCACACAGAAATGGTGACAGTTTTAGTTCCAGGACCACCCAGCCATGTTGCACCAACAGCAGTACCCAAAACAGACAAATTTGGTAACCCAGTTCTTGTGCCCAAGACCGATGCTTTTGGAATACCTGTCACAGACACTAGTGGAAAACCAGTCATGGTCACCGTACTGGAGCCGGTGACAGAGCCACAAGGTGTACCAACTGCTAGACCCAAGACGGATGAATTTGGAAACCCACTGTTGGTACCCAAGACTGATAGCTATGGAAAACCAGTGACAGATGCCAATGGAAACACGCAGATGGTGACCGTGTTGGAACCTGTTCCACATGGAACAGATACCCCCATGCTGGTTCCCAAGACAGATGAACAAGGAAACCCAATTCTGGTCCCCAAAACTGATTCCTATGGACAACCAGTTACTGATGTGAATGGTCACACAGAAATGGTGACAGTTTTAGTTCCAGGACCACCCAGCCATGCTGCACCAACAGCAGTACCCAAAACAGACAAATTTGGTAACCCAGTTCTTGTACCCAAGACCGATGCTTTTGGAATACCTGTCACAGACACTAGTGGAAACCCAGTCATGGTCACCGTGCTGGAGCCGGTGACAGAGCCACAAGGTGTACCAACTGCTAGACCCAAGACGGATGAATTTGGAAACCCGCTGTTGGTACCCAAGACTGATAGCTATGGAAAACCAATGACAGATGCCAATGGAAATACACAGATGGTGACCGTGTTGGAACCTATTCCACACGGAACAGATACCCCCATGCTGGTTCCCAAGACAGATGAACAAGGAAACCCAATTCTGGTCCCCAAAACTGATTCCTATGGACAGCCAGTTACTGATGTGAATGGTCACACAGAAATGGTGACAGTTTTAGTTCCAGGACCACCCAGCCATGTTGCACCAACAGCAGTACCCAAAACAGACAAATTTGGTAACCCAGTTCTTGTGCCCAAGACCGATGCTTTTGGAATACCTGTCACAGACACTAGTGGAAAACCAGTCATGGTCACCGTACTGGAGCCGGTGACAGAGCCACAAGGTGTACCAACTGCTAGACCCAAGACGGATGAATTTGGAAACCCACTGTTGGTACCCAAGACTGATAGCTATGGAAAACCAATGACAGATGCCAATGGAAACACGCAGATGGTGACCGTGTTGGAACCCGTTCCACACGGAACAGATACCCCCATGCTGGTTCCCAAGACAGATGAACAAGGAAACCCAATTCTGGTCCCCAAAACTGATTCCTATGGACAACCAGTTACTGATGTGAATGGTCACACAAAAATGGTGACAGTTTTAGTTCCAGGACCACCCAGCCATGCTGCACCAACAGCAGTACCCAAAACAGACAAATTTGGTAACCCAGTTCTTGTGCCCAAGACTGATGCTTTTGGAATACCTGTCACAGACACTAGTGGAAACCCAGTCATGGTCACCGTGCTGGAGCCGGTGACAGAGCCACAAGGTGTACCAACTGCTAGACCCAAGACGGATGAATTTGGAAACCCACTGTTGGTACCCAAGACTGATAGCTATGGAAAACCAATGACAGATGCCAATGGAAATACACAGATGGTGACTGTGTTGGAACCTATTCCACATGGAACAGATACCCCCATGCTGGTTCCCAAGACAGATGAACAAGGAAACCCAATTCTGGTCCCCAAAACTGATTCCTATGGACAGCCAGTTACTGATGTGAATGGTCACACAGAAATGGTGACAGTTTTAGTTCCAGGACCACCCAGCCATGTTGCACCAACAGCAGTACCCAAAACAGACAAATTTGGTAACCCAGTTCTTGTGCCCAAGACCGATGCTTTTGGAATACCTGTCACAGATACCAGTGGAAAACCAGTTATGGTCACTGTGTTGGAGCCAGTAACTAAACCAGAGGGTGTGCCAACTGCAGTACCTAAAACAGACAAATTCGGAAATCCATTACTCGTACCCAAGACTGATAGCTATGGAAAACCAGTGACAGATGCCAATGGAAACACGCAGATGGTGACCGTGTTGGAACCCGTTCCACATGGAACAGGTACCCCCGTGCTGGTTCCCAAGACAGATGAACAAGGAAACCCAATTCTGGTTCCAAAAACTGATATCTATGGACAACCAGTTACTGACCAAAACAAGAACACTATTATGGTCACCGTGTTGGAGCCGGTCACAGAGCCACAAGGTGTACCAACTGCTAGACCCAAGACGGATGAATTTGGAAACCCACTGTTGGTACCCAAGACTGATAGCTATGGAAAACCAATGACAGATGCCAATGGAAACACGCAGATGGTGACTGTGTTGGAACCTGTTCCACATGGAACAGATACCCCCATGCTGGTTCCCAAGACAGATGAACAAGGAAACCCAATTCTGGTCCCCAAAACTGATTCCTATGGACAGCCAGTTACTGATGTGAATGGTCACACAGAAATGGTGACAGTTTTAGTTCCAGGACCACCCAACCATGCTGCACCAACAGCAGTACCCAAAACAGACAAATTTGGTAACCCAGTTCTTGTGCCCAAGACCGATACTTTTGGAATACCTGTCACAGACACCAGTGGAAATACACAGATGGTGACCGTATTGGAAACCTTACCAACCACTTCCACCATTGCTACAGTAATCACCACTTGTGCCACGTTCTGGTCCAACTGGTCCAACGTCAACCATCCCGGTGGCACCTTCCCAGGAGACAAAGAACTCACCCCCAAGGAATATACAGACAGGACCGAATTCTGCCGTGGTGGCTCCATCACAAAGGTGGAGTGTTACAGCGTCGGTATGAATGCCCCGTCTTACTCTAGTGGTGAAATCTTAAATTGTGACACCACTGTTGGACTGGAATGTAATGATGCTGACAATTTCCCAATGCCTTGTACAGACTACAAGATACGATACTTCTGTGACATCTGTTGTAAGTATCAATTTCAATTTCATAATGGGAACTCTTCTCTTGTAGATCTTGTGTTCCATTTTTAATCATGTGTTTTTGATTTCCGTAGCTGCTGTGACACCTGGCTCCAATGTGACTCCAGTTCCATCAACTTCCATCACCGTGGGAACAGGCACTCCCAAACCTACCTCACCAATGGGTGAAGAGAACTTTCTTATTCCTTAATTTTTATTACAGCCTGATGACAAATATGAAATTCTCAAATTTGCAAAACTTTTCACATAATTGATGCAAAAAATCTTTATATCAATGGAAATGATCATTATATACATGTACATTGTAAACAAAATTATCAGAAGCTATGATTTTTAGTTCACATGGAGCTTAATTAATGAATGTTTAAAGATATGTTTGGACACAAGTGTAGAGGGAAAACATGTTAGGAGTTTTTTTTTCAATATATCAGAATTTTGAGATGACAATGTAAGAATATAAGGCCTCAACTGTGCACAGAAGAAAACTGTGCTGAAAATGGAAGGTTTTAATGAAGGATGGATCTGTAGCTTTTTGATCTTTCTCAAATTTTTCTCGGAGAGTTACAGTTTATAAACATGAAGCACATCCTGTGTCTGCAGTTTTGTCTAATTGTATGCCTTCCTTCCCTCTGCAGTGTGTGCTAACGGTAACTCCGCCCAGCTTCCCATCAGTATCGCTGACAACCAGCTGTCAGCCTCATCCAGTGTCCGCCCAGAATCTGGACCTCAGAAGTCTCACCTTGACAGTGACAGTGGATGGGTCCCATCATCCAACGACAAGAATCAGTGGCTGATGGGCACCTTCTCTCAACCCCAGATAATCTACGCCGTATCTACGCAAGGTTTGAGAGGGGAACAGAAGTGGGTGTCATCATACTACTTGATGTACTCCATGGATGGGACTAATTTTACTTACTACCAGGAGGAGGGACAAAGAAAAGTACAGTGGAATTATTAAGCAGTGGTCAAATTGGGCTTTGTTTTTCAATATGTAAAAAATAAAGTTCACATCAAAATATAATTAATAATTCAGTTCATGCGCTATTAAAGTAACTGAGTTGCAAATATTGGATATTTATCTTAAATAGTTTCCCCGCAACAGCTATATATTTATATCCCCCTCGTACAGTCATACTACAGGTATTACATATTTATCTCCCCTGCCACAGATTTTATAATTTTATCTCCCTTGACTACTTCCTGTCACAGGTGTTTTCTGGGAATTTCGACTCGGACACCACCTCGACTCACACAGTGAATCCTTTCGTTGCTAAATTTGTGAGAATTGTTCCTGAGAGATGGCATGGTGGAATTGGCCTACGCTGGCAGCTGATTGGATGTCGAGGTATAATTTTTGTGTGGGAAAATAACAATAATAAAAAAAAATAATTTTGTGTTTGCTGGGAAAAACTACAATTTAGATCGTATTCTTTACATTTGGAAATGAAATATTCAAATGTGTTGATTTTTGAGCAATGTGTGGGTTGGATTTTTCATGTGTGATTAATAAAGATCAGATATTGTAGGTATATTTTTCTCAATGTCTGTTTTTCAATTACTAATAGCTAGAAATTTTAAGACGGAGAATTTGATTTGTCTTGCATGCTCAGCATTTAAAAGCGATGTGCAGAATAAAGTAAAGGTCTCGATGTAACGAATCAAATCAAAATATTACCACTAAATTTTTGCACTTCCGTAATTTACAGCTGCCCCAACAGTGGCAGGCCAGTCCACCTTGACCCCAGCTGTCACCCCTACCAATGCTCCAACTCCACAGTGTGTGGAGAAGTGGTCAACATGGATCAACAAAAACAGTCCAATCCGACAGGGTGCCCTGGGAGACTACGAGAAAATGACTGACACAGAGAAGGCGTTGTTTTGTCCCGGTGGAAACATCACGAAGGTGGAGTGTCACGCCGTCAGTGGAGACATTCCCAGCTACAGTTCTGGGGAGATTTTAACCTGTTACCCAGATCAGGGACTTGTTTGTAACAATGCTGATAACTACCCCATGGTGTGCTCCGACTACAAGGCTAGGTTCTTCTGTGGATGTCCAGGTGTGTGGGTTAATACCCAGCAACTTTCACTTTATAGTTTTGCAGGGGGCTTTAAAATTGCTTTTTAGCCGAAGGCACATGTGAACTTTTTGGATCAAAACTTTCTGTTGTCTGTCGGTGTTGTTATTGTAAACTTTTCATATTTTCATCTTCTCTAGAACCACTTAACCAATTTCAACCAAACTTCGCACAAATCATTCTTAGGTGAAGGGGATTCAAGTTTGTTCAAATGAGGGACAACACCTTTCTCCAAGGGAAGATAATAGCGAAAATACACTGACAAATCTTAAAAATCTTCCTCTCCAGATCCAGCAGGCCAATTTCAATTACACTTAGTACAAATCATCCTTAGTTGAAGGGAATTAAAGTTTGTTTAAATAAATGGCTGTGCTCTCTTAAAAGAGGAGATAATCAAAAAATGCAAAATAGAATGACGTCATTTAAAAATCATCTTCTCAAGAACCACTAGGCCAGAAAAGTTCAAATTTACAAGGAAGCTTCCTGACATAGTGCAAATTCAAGAGGATGGGGCCACAATAGGGGATCAAAGTTTTACATGCGAATGTATGGGGGAAATTTTTAAATATGGGCCAAGGTGACTCAGGTGAGCCATATGGTCCAAGGGCCTCTTGTTGAAATTTAATCAATAGGTGCAGTTTGCCAAATACACCCTAAAATTGCAAATTGACTTTATAGTGCATTCGACATGCATGCATTGTGGAGATTTACATGGAGAATTTTTAAATCTGGATTGTTTATCATGTAAAATCATTGTAAACCATTTAATATTCCCTCACAATGAAATCAATCAAATGATACATGTGTATTATAACCCTTTTTAATTTTGCACCATGGGGAGGCACCATGGTGAGGGCATGCATGTTTCTGAAACATTTCTCATTCACTTCTTTTGTTTAATTCTGCAGCACCAGTCACTGATGCCAACAGCAAGACAACAAACCCTGTTCCCACCAAGCCAGACAGTGGTCACAATGTCCAGTCCACCACCACTGACACCCCACCACCCCCACCCTGCGTGGGCGGCTGGTCAGCTTGGATTAACCACAACAACCCAGCTAGTGGTACCGGCGACCATGAACAGCTGACTGATGCTGAGAAACTACAGCTGTGTTCTGGAGGCAACTTCACAAAAGTGGAATGCTACGTTGAGGGTGGAGACATCCCGAGCTATAGCTCTGGAGAAGTGGCCACGTGTTCTGTAGACAGAGGCTTCTCCTGTAACAACGCTGACAACTTCCCCATACCGTGCTCGGACTACAAGGCCAGATTCTACTGCCAGTGTCCAGGTACAAAAGTGTGATGAAATTTATCGTGTATGAGATAATTCGATAAGAATAATAATGAAGTGTTTCTTTAAGTAATCTATCACTAAATGTAAATGTTTGTGATGACCATTTTAATGAAGTGTAAATATTTTCAGTGGAGTATAATGTCAGAAACCAAGTCAGGTGTGAACTTTTCTCCGTTTATTGGAATGCGATGAATCTGTGGTATCGTCATCCATTGCACAAGGTTTTTTCATGGTCTAATTAGGATCATGTTGTCAAGGTCGCTTGGACAGTCAGATTGTAATAGTACTCCAGCTGCACTGTGCACATATTAGTATATCATTCTTAAATGTGTCTTAATCTTGAACCAAGGTCACAACGTTTGAAAAATTCTGTATTTTCTGTGACTGAAGGGTGTGTTCTAGGTTTTGATCTAGGTAATATTAAAGTCAAGGTCACAGACCAGTGATATGTGGAAATAGTGTGATGGTTTCCGTTGTTTGGATTGTCTTCAAAAGTTAGTGTATTATCTGCTGCTGGCTAAGTTGATTAGGTTCTAAAATAAAGGTCATAGTGTAAAGGTCAAAAAGACTTGCCAATGAAATGTGGAAGCAATGGTCAGGATCAACAAATGCCTTGTGGAATGACTCTTCAGTATGATTTTCAGGGGTTAAAGATTCTTTAAGCCCAAAGACCTGGACTAGCAAATTCTGTATTCATACTCAGCAATTGGAAATGCCGAAAGTCCAAGGGACTTGCCTATTAATTATTGTTTACCGGGTAGATAATTGATGAATGAAAATAAAAATGGCTGCATTTCAGAATAAACTATCTTCACAAGTTAAAATTCATAATTCAATAAAAAAAAAATTCTTGCATGCGACCTGTCGAGATAGATTGCCCAAGACGCCAATTTGAATAAAAAAATTGAAAATTTTTAGATGCTGGTGTTTATTTAGCCATTTGATGGTTTAATATAAAAACAATAAAAAATTGCTAAATTCAACCTGGACTTGGATATTTCCCTGTGGGACTTGGCAAAAATTGGCCCCACAAGTCCCAGACTTGAGCATGTGAAAAAAAATTCAACCCCTGAATTTTCATGTTTCTCCAAGGTCAAACTTACGGATTATAGATAATGTCCAAAATATGTCCTTACTTTTGTTTCAACAGTAGCATAATATACTGTACAGTGCATGTTTTTTTCCATGGGTGTAAACTTCAGCGATTTTCTATACAAATTTTGCATTTCAACAGATATGAACTTATGAAATTCCAAAACATAAAAATTGACATTATTTATTTGTAAAACATTTGACTGTTGTCAGAAATAACTAACATAAAGAAAGCCAGTTGTATATTTTTACTACCCAATTGCCATTTCATGTTAATTAAATTGTTTTGTTTAATTCTGCAGCACCAGTCACTGATGCCAACAGCAAAACAACAAACCATGTTCCCACCAAGCCAGACAGTGGTCACAATGTCCAGTCCACCACCACTGACACCCCACCACCCTCACCCTGTGTGGGCGGCTGGTCAGCTTGGATTAACCACAACAACCCAGCTAGTGGTACCGGCGACTATGAACAGCTGACTGATGCTGAGAAACTACAGCTGTGTTCTGGAGGCAACTTCACAAAAGTGGAATGCTACGTTGAGGGTGGAGACATCCCAAGCTATAGCTCCGGAGAAGTGGCCACGTGTTCGGTAGACAGAGGCTTCTCCTGTAACAACGCTGACAACTTCCCCATACCGTGCTCAGACTACAAGGCCAGATTCTACTGCCAGTGTCCAGGTACAAAAGTGTGATGAAATTTATCGTGTATGAGATAATTCGATAAGAATAATAATGAAGTGTTTCTTTAAGTAATCTATCACTAAATGTAAATGTTTGTGATGACCATTTTAATGAAGTGTAAATATTTTCAGTGGAGTATAATGTCAGAAACCAAGTCAGGTGTGAACTTTTCTCCGTTTATTGGAATGCGATGAATCTGTGGTATCGTCATCCATTGCACAAGGTTTTTTCATGGTCTAATTAGGATCATGTTGTCAAGGTCGCTTGGACAGTCAGATTGTAATAGTACTCCAGCTGCACTGTGCACATATTAGTATATCATTCTTAGATGTGTCTTAATCTTGAACCAAGGTCACAACGTTTGAAAAATTCTGTGTTTTCTGTGGCTGAAGGGTGTGTTCTAGGTTTTGATCTAGGTAATATTAAAGTCAAGGTCACAGACCAGTGATATGTGGAAATAGTGTGATGGTTTCCGTTGTTTGGATTGTCTTCAAAAGTTAGTGTATTATCTGCTGCTGGCTAAGTTGATTAGGTTCTAAAATAAAGGTCATAGTGTAAAGGTCAAAAAGACTTGCCAATGAAATGTGGAAGCAATGGTCAGGATCAACAAATGCCTTGTGGAATGACTCTTCAGTATGATTTTCAGGGGTTAAAAATTCTTTAAGCCCAAAGACCTGGACTAGCAAATTCTGTATTCATACTCAGTAATTGGAAATGCCGAAAGTCCAAGGGACTTGCCTTTTATTGTATAGGTAATTGATGAATGAAAATAAAAAGGGCTGCATTTTAGAATAAACTATCTTCACAGGTTAAAATTCATAATTCAATAATTTTTTTGTTTTCTTGCATGCGACCCACCGAGATAGATTGCCCAAGACGCCAATTTGAATGAAAAAATTGAAAATTTTTAGATACTGGTGTTTATTTAACCATTTGATGGTGTAATATAAAAACAATAAATAAAAAATTCTAAATTCAACCTGGACTTGGATATTTCTCTGTGGGGCCTAGCAAAAATTGGCCCCACAAGTCCCAGACTTGAGCATGTGAAAAAAAATTTCAACCCCTGAATTTTCATGTTTCACCAAGGTTAAAATTACGGATTACAGATAATGTCCAAAATGTTTCCTCACTTTTGTTTCAACAGTAGCATATTACATACTGTACAGTGCATGTTTTTTTTCCGTGGGTGTAAACTTCAGCGATTTTCTAGTTCTTGGGTGTACAAATTTTGCAGTTCAGCAGATATGAACTTGATGAAATTCCAAAACATAAAATTTGACATTAATTATTTATCTGTAAAACATTTGACTCAGGTTGTCAGAAATAACTAATATAAAGAAAGCCAGTTGTATATTTACCATCCAATTGCCATTTCATGTTAATTAAATTGTTTCCTTTACTCCTGCAGCACCAGTCACTGATGCCAACAGCAAAACAACAAACCATGTTCCCACCAAGCCAGACAGCGGTCACAATGTCCAGTCCACCACTGACTCCCCACCTCCCAAAACACGCTGCGTGAGTGGCTGGTCAGCTTGGATCAACCACAACAACCCAGCTAGTGGTACCGGCGACCATGAACAGCTGACTGATGCTGAGAAACTACAACTGTGTTCAGGAGGCAACTTCACAAACGTGGAATGTCACGTAGTGGACGGAGACATCCCGAGCTACAGCTCCGGAGAAGTGGCCACGTGTTCGTTAGACAGAGGCTTCACCTGTAACAACGCTGACAACTTCCCCATACCGTGCTCAGACTACAAGGCCAGATTCTACTGCCAGTGTCCAGGTACAAATTTAGTGACTGTGATCTTTTCACCTGAAGAATAACAGTAATCCGAATCTATCACTAAATGTTAATGTTTGTGGTCGAAAAATATTGACTGGTTATTTTTCAAAAAAAAACTATGTGACTACATGTGTAAAGATAACATATGTGCGTTATTTTTCAAATAACATGTTTGCATTATGCTCCTGACTGATTTAATTCCAAAACATAAAATTTGACAAACGGCCGATGTATCATTAATTACTTATCAGTAATCGTCAGAAATAACTAACATAAAAAACACAGTTTATTTATATACCACCCATTTGACTTAAAAGCAACTGTTATACAGAGTTATCTTTCTTGCTAAAATGTGCAGATACACAATGGGTGATAAATTAGGTATTGAAAATTTTATGGCATGATACCAAACTTCTAAAATGAGCCAAATTAAATTATCAGATCATAAAAAACCTTTATGGTAACTGGAAATGTGAATTTCGACCTTCATTTTGATAAAATTGGTCATCAGATTCAGTGTGAGAAACATCAGATCCACGTTTTTAATTTCTTTTCTTTAATGCAGCATCTCCCATCACTGACCCCATCAGCAGGACAACAAAACTTGTTCCCACCAATCCTGACAGTGGTCACAACCCCCAAATCTCCACCACTAACATGCCACCTCCCATTACACCCTGCGTGGGCGGCTGGTCAGCTTGGATCAACCACAACAACCCAGCTAGTGGTACCGGCGACTATGAACAGTTGACTAATGCTGAGAAACTACAGCTCTGTTCTGGAGGCAACTTCACAAAAGTGGAATGTTACGTTGTGGACGGAGACATCCCGAGCTACAGCTCCGGAGAAGTGGCCACGTGTTCGGTAGACAGAGGCTTCTCATGCAACAACGCCGACAACTTCCCCATACCGTGCTCAGACTACAAGGCCAGATTCTACTGCCAGTGTCCAGGTACAAAGGCTGGGGGGACACAGTCAGGGAAGGGGGGGGGGGTATACTGAGACAGGACAGAGGTTGGAAGTAGAATATAAGGACCAGGGCAGAGGGACCGAGGCAGGACGAATTAAGAATTGGACAGAAAGACTTGGGTTAGAACAGAGGGACCAGGGCAGGACGGGTTAAGAATTGGACAGAAAGACTTGGGGTAGATCAGAGGGACCGGGACAGGACAGGGGTTGAGAATGCATATCATATAGAAAGGGTATTCTTTTGCAGAAGGACATGTAAAATATAAAACTTTCAAACTGATTAGACAATCCTTCTCATATTGTAAAATTCTATATCAAAGTTTATTTTTGAATGATTTTTTATTGTGGAGCAAGAAAAATAAAGGAAATATCTTCTTGTCAAGGAAAAATAACAAACTTAAGATCCAGACTGAGTTTGTTGGAATGATTGATGGAAGTGAAGGGCAATGAATTGAGTTTTACAAACTGATCTCCAGAAATTACAATGCTGCAGTTAATTAAAATAGCATGAAAGAAAGTGACTTAGATGAGCATTATTATCCAAGGGGCTCTTCCTTATAATCGTGAACTAGGACCCCAAAAAAATAAATTGGGCTTAATTTTAGTTTGTCTCTCTAAAACTAAGCTTATCTTGACTTGATTTTGCCCGACTTTAAAATTTACACTTTAGAGACTTCACACTTAGGTCAAGGTCAAAGCTTTGACGAATAAAGGTCAAGGTCAAAGCAATATGACCAATAAGGGTAGTAACTATCCAATTTAGATATGCCATAATTGACTTTGGCCACCATCAGATGCATAGTGTTTCACAAGCATATCTAAATAAATTATATAGTTTTTGTTATGCAATCATATCAATATTTCATAGACAGGAGAAAAAAAGCATGCAGATTTTCTTATGCCTGGTGGACTTGCATTGTTCATAATTATGGTCATAGCTGCAAGGTAAAGTTCTCCTTGTTTGTCTCTGATTATGAAAATTTGCATTTAAAGCGACAACAGTTAAACCAACCGGAACTGCAGCCCTTCATAAAGGCACCACCCACCCTGTTCTAACAGATTCCAGTGGTCATCCAGTGGCATCCACAACCCCCACGCCACCACCGCAACACAAGGTCTGTAAGACAGGCTTCACTGATTGGATCAACAGAGATCACCCGTATACTGGTAATGGAGATCACGAAGCCTTGACCGACACAGAGAAGGCTGACCGCTGTCCGGGAGGAACAATGACTCGAGTGGAGTGTTACGCGGCGACTGGCGACATTCCATCGTACAGCTCTGGAGAAGTGTTAACCTGCGACATGGCTACAGGGCTGACCTGTAACAATGCTGACAATGTTCCTATCACATGCACAGATTACAGGATCCGCTACTACTGCCAATGCTCGGGTAGGCACTGAACTGTGACAGTAATTACTTGATGTAACAATGTGTCACAAGATTGAAATAAAACAGGTTTATAAAACACTTTATTTAATGATCAGGAATTTCGATGCTCTCTGATTGGTTCAGAAGTTCTTTTCTGGCGTGTACCACGCAGACCGAGTGAATTCACCTCGATATTAACTAAAGAAGGTTTATTCGAGAATTCCCTCCTCACAAAGTGTAGATTTGCCAACAGTTTTATCGACCAATTAAATTGTGTTTTTTAAAGCATGTATCATTAAGTTTGTGTCATTTGTAAACAAGTAAATGGTGGTTTAGGTAAATGAAGAGAATTAAAAGATCAATACAGTTTTTTACTCTTGCAGTTTCTAGACTTTGACTGTTGAAGTATTGTATAATGTGTTATGATGCACATGTGTTTATTTGTTGAAGAAATGAAAAAATATATTGTGAAACCTGTTGTAAAATTCCTGATCATTAAATAAAGCAGTTGTTGACTTTTGACTCGGCCTACAGCCTCAGTCAAACAATACCTGACCTGTCAGTAGCCAAATCAAATCAGAAGTCAATGATTGTATGATATGAAGTGTCGGGTGTTTGTATTTGTTACTTGTGCGTTGAAAGTTATTGTCCAAACTCTTGTGAGATGTATGAAATTGTTAGGAATGGATGGGTGATGTCTGATTTTTTTTTTTAAATATTTGCTCGACATTATGTGTTACAGACAATGGTAGTGGTGGCTCTACAGCTGCTCCTGTCACCATGACAACTGCTGCCCCCATGACAACGGCCCCAGCTCAGTGTCAGACACGATGGTCATCTTGGATAAATACAGATAATCCGACATCCGATGGAATGGAGTATGAACACTGGACAGCCGTGCAGAAGCTTCAGTTCTGTCCCGGTATGGTCACCATTATAGTGGTGTTTCTTCGTCATGTGTGTCCCTGCCATTTTTAATAACAATTTCTCACTTAAGTTTAAGAATTACAAAATGTTTACAAAATAATATAGAATTTTGAAATGTGTACAGTGATGCAAAAAGATTTGATATTTAGAAAATATTTCTTCATCAAGTGAAATCCTCAAACATTTTATATCTCGTTTTGCAATTCTTTTTTATTTTGAATATAAGGTGGACGGGTGGACAAAATCGAGTGTGTCACTGTCGATGGTGACATTCCATCGTACAGCTCAGGGGAGATGTTGACATGTTACGCTGACAGCGGACTTGTTTGTAGAAATGCGGATAACTTCCCAGTAGACTGTCAAAACTACAAGATCCGTTATCATTGCAACTGTCGTAAGTATTATCCACCCCCCCCCACCCCCACTTCACTACATAGTAGCAGGAAAACTTGTGTTGTAACAATCTTGTGTGTGTGGCTTAAATCTATTTTATAGATGAAGGATTGTCATAATTTATGAATGGACACTGTCATTGTTACTCTGAACTAGCACCGCAAGTGTTTAACTCACTTAGAGCTTTGTCACATTGGAAATACAGCATATGTGCCAATTAGTAATACAGTCAAACTTCTTTATCTCGAACTCAGTGGGACCGAGAAATTTTTTCGAGATATCCAAGAATTTGAGATAATTATTGAGGGTAAAATACTTAAAGAATAAGTGGTTGGGACTTTCGAATCACTTCGACATATCCATGATATTTGAGATATCGATGTTTGAAATACCGAAGTTCAGCTGTACGTGAAATTCCCTGTGATTACCCAGTAAACATTATCTCACTTCTGACTTCAGAATTTTCATGTGCATCTACATGTATGGTAAATATACTTCAGATTGTCTAAATGCTTGATAAGAAAATTCTGAATCAATGTAAAATCAAATTTGATAGCGGGAGCACCTGTGCCAGGCGGAAACCGGAGAACCACTCCAAGTGGCAACCAGTCCCCCACCACCAAGGAACCGGCCACTCACATCCCCACCACCTGTAAAGTTCCAATGGGAATGGAGGGCAAACAGATCAGGGATGAAATGATCACCGCCTCAAGTTTCCGAGATGCCAACAGCAGTCCAGAGAAAGCTCGGCTCAACACAAATGGATTCTGGATGCCGGCTATGGACAGGAAGTCGGAGTACCTGCAGATTGACTTCCTCCAGCAGGCCTACTTGACAGGAATCACGACTCAGGGTCGTCCAGATGCCCCGACCTACGTCACCTCTTACAAACTTCAGTTTTCCACAGATGGAATCAATTGGAACACGTACCAGGAATCGGGGGCCGAAAAGGTAGTTGGAGAACGTTACATGGTGACTTTTGGGAATGTGTTGTGGGAAGGGGGTGAGGGAGGGGGGTAATTGATGGGGGATCCATATCGAATTTCATTATTATGGATGTATTTGTTGGCTATGTATAATTTTTAAAGAAACAGCACGGTAGGTATCTTTTGTCTGGAACTTTCCAATCACTGCAAGGCACCTTTCACCTCTAAACATGGAAGTTTGCCAGAAATCATTAAAAATCATATGTCTTGTACAGACTACATGAATCAATTATTTCATTGAGTGGTTTGTTTTTTTCCTTCAATTATGTTTAATTTATTTATGATAGATAATGACTGTTTGCAACTCTCTCTATATCTTTCTTAAAAGACTGTATACATATACTTTCGGTAACTTGTTATAAATATGTTGTATGGGTTTTTTTGGTTTGGTATATATGGAGGAAAACTTTTTTTTTTTAGATAATATGTCAGGTACTTGAAATTGCAAAAATATCTGCTAAAAATTCTACGTCTTTGTAAAACACTATAATCTTTTGTATTGAAGGTTTTACGTCTTTGTAAAACACTATCTTTTATATTGAAGATTTTCAGCGGAAACTTTGACTCAACTACCCCGGTGACATATTACTTCACCGGTCCTCTTCACGCTCAATACTTACGTATCCTTCCACAGACATGGCAAGGGAAAATAGCTCTAAGAGTTGAAGTCATTGGTTGTCCCATGATTTATCCCAGTAAGTCTCCCAGTTTGTGCTTCAGGATTTCATGCTTAAGTGGCAATTCAAATCCAAATACAACAAAATACAAGTCATAGAAGTCTCAAGTACATATAGATTTAAAGACCGACTTTAACTTGTAGCTACCACCCCACTCCCGACACCCAAGCCTACAACAGTGGCAGCAACGCCTGCCCTGAAACCAGGAGTCACGTCAACCATCAGTAAGTCAACAGCCTGCTTGTCTTATTTTTGCATTGTAAATTGAGCAATTTCATCAGATGAATCCAAAAAATTTAAAGTCAAATAAAGCATTTTTAAAAGATTTCATTTCAAATCAATAGAAAGCAGCTAACTATAGATTGTTGAGTAACATGTCAATTCTGAATTTACATGTAATTATGAATTTGTGCAGGAGAGTCGTGCATCGAATACGACACCTGGGTGAATGTTGGGCACAACACACCGGGAAGCACAGGTGACAGAGAACCCATTGACAAAGTCAAGCAACTGTCCCTCCATTGCCAGCGGCCGCTCAGGATCCAGTGTCAGACGGTAGGGGGAGTTGACTATGACCAGACTTCACAGATTGTCAGCTGTAACCTGTGGGAGGGGCTGACCTGTAACAATGCAGACCAGTTTGATTCCAACGGCTGTATGGACTACCGGGTCCGACTTGGATGTCTGAAACAGACCCCAGAATGTGGTATGTAGTTATGCACACACACACACACACAGAGAGAGAGAAAGTCTTCACCCCCATACCCACCCTATTCCCAATGGGACGTGGTATACGATTTTAAACACAAATTTTAATGTAAACTACCTAAGATTACATCAGATGTATTATTTAAGTTATGTAATGTATAAATTAAGCTCAACTCATAGGGGAGATTTTCATAAATTGATTCAGTTAGAATAGTTGATTTCAGATTTACTAAATCATCACAACAATTTCAGTAGTATACACAGTTAAGTATACATGTATATTGTATAGGGCTGAAACGATTCACCGAAATATCGATACTGTTCAATATAAACGCTCGATTCAATATTTGATTCATTGCCTCGATTTTCGGTTCGATACATTTATTACAAACGGGTTCAGTAAAATACATCAGCCTCGGCCTGTACATATTTCAACCTGCATGAGGGACAAAATAGTGTCGAATAATGTTCAAACTGTTGTTTGCCTTGAGGTTGACGAAAATAATGATAATAAACTAATTATCAGTTTTAAACTACAGTGAACAGGCTTCTCACCGTTTGGCAGTTTTGCTTTTAAAATTATGATTTTGAATCTTGATAATTAATTTTTTCTTCAATGTTATTATTGGTTTCTTCTGTAAATTGTATTGAATCGTGGCTGAAGTATTGCAATATGTATCATATCGTGAAGGGGGCATATCGTTTCAGCCCTAATATTGTATGTATTAAATGTTGTGAAACATGCCATCTCTATTGAATGTTTTCTATATGTTGTGTCTCCATAGTGACTAGAAATTCTAAAAAGTGGATATAATGGTGATTATTTTTTCAGTCCCACCAACTCCGGATACACACCTGCACAAGACAGTGGCACCTGCCCAGAATCCCCACGTGGTTCCCTGTTTTGAAGGACTGGACACCTCCCATTGTCCTAACTGTTCCGCGGGACTGTACTGTGATGGAATGCAGTGTGTCAGGAAGGCCGACTGCACCTGTCAGTACAAGAACAAAATCATTGGGGTAGGTCTCTCAGTACAATAGAATGACTGGCAGGGTAGGTCTCTGAGTACAACAGAATAACTGGCAGGGTAGTAGATCTATCTCAATACAATAGAATAACTAAATGAATTCTGTAGAAGCCAAAAACTCACTTGTCAGTGTACGATAACATCACTGTAGGTAACTTTGTAACTTGTTAATGCCTGTTTAACTGCCTCTAACTGTAGTGCATTAGCTAATTTAAGTGCAGATTGTGAAGAAGTACGCATTTAGTAAGAAAAATATCATCTGAATAAAATAATTTATCAAGATTATTGATGTGTTTTAATGACAGCAGAGTCACATTCACTTAAAAATTACAGTTTGTACAGTTTTTGGCAATCTCAATTTCACCATGATGTATTTGTCATTGTAAACAGGTATTGTCAATACACACAGGTAAACAACAATATTTGTCATGTAGAAATCTGAGATGTGTCATGTCGTTGTAGAAATCTGACATTGTTACCACGGATACGTGCGAGACCTGCCAGTGTTACAGTGGAGAACTCCGATGTGTTCCGAAAGGCTGCCCGGCTTGTGCCAGTGTGAGTATGAAAACATGTTCAGAAAATCGGATAATTCCCGAGATAGGTGAACTAACACCGTGGAATAAAAAATGAGATCCTTATCAAGGCTTTATTAAAGGGAGACAAATATACATGTACATGCAAGATGGCTCTGATCAATATATTATCATACTGCTAATCTCTGCTAAGAAGGTAGGTATTTTAGTCGTGTTAGTGGGGCACTGTGTGTATGTGCTTTTGAGGATAAGAATACATGAAAGCTGATGCTGGAATTTCAATTCAAATTTGCAACAAAAAAGATGGGATCAGTTATGGGCATTTTGCTATGAGATTCTTGATTTGTAATGCCTTTGTTATGATGGGCTTTAAAAACTTTTTCCTCATTGCAAGAGCTCTCTACAATTTTCTTAATGTATAGGGTGAAACAAAAGTTGTCAACATGACAAGCTGTAGCTGTTCCTGCAAATCTTGTGGTGTCAATGAATTCCAATGTGGAAATGGACAATGTCTCCCAGCATCCTCTAAGTGTGATGGGGTCATCGACTGTGACACGGATGAAGTGGGATGCCGTAAGTTATTTTGTACCAATGTTCTGAGTTTATGTGACGGACATGTCAAACAAGTAAACAATCTGAAAAGAGTGGACTTTCCTTGTTTCAGTGGTAAAGCCCCATTTTACCCCTCCCATTATTCCCACCCTCTCACCAGTTCCCGGCTCTCATGCTGTGCCCGCCCACCAGTCAACACCCTATCACGACGGCCATCAGACGCACACCAAAAGTCCAAGTAAGTGAAACTGTTATCCTTAAACAGTCACTTCTCATTTTTCTGTAGTATCATCAAGCTGCAAATTCCTTTTATGTAAATCAGTAAGTACTATGGCAAAATGATTCGTATACGTCAAATTGCGTAAACATGAATTCACGTGAACATAAATTTGCGTGTTGGTCTGTTAATCAAGAGTTCTTACATGTATTTTAATGACAGAAAAATTAAAGGCAAGTACTTTTATTTCACGAGTGATATCTCCCGTCAAATTACGCGAAAATATATGATGTCTTTCGCAAAATTATGCAGTAGTAAATTCCTCGCGTATATTTAGGAATCAACAGTAAAACAATATGGAGATGGAATACGTCTTTAAACGACATGATTCATGGAGTCATTGTAGAGATGAAAGTTGCATCATGAATCCTTTAGGGAGAAAACCAATAGTTTTATACAAATGTATACAGGGGTATCCATGTCACAATCTGGTGATAAATCAAACTGGATTTCCTTTCTCTATACTTTCTAGTGTGTTGTTTGATATTTTGCATGTTGAGCAAGAAAATGAAATTCTAGTGGTGATTTCCTCAAGTAAGGTGGAGTGAATCAATCTAATTAAAATCAGATCTTCTCTAACCATTACACCTTCTCCAATGTAACGGTTAGAGAAGATCTGGTTTTAATTAGATTGTGAATGGCATATTAGCCCATGAGCTCAGGCCCCAAATGGGAATACATATAATCCTGGAATAACTTGATTTAAAAATTGTTGTGTATACTTTGTGTTGATGAGTAATACTTAGACTAGGGATGGATGGAGAGTGGGGGGGGGGGGGGGGGGGGGGGGGGGGCATTTTTTCAAACAGTTTGGGCATTATAAGAAATTCCACATCTGCTCTACAAGAATTTGATCTGTTGTTTAGCTTGCCAGGCACGTTGGTCGGGCTGGATGAACACCCACCACCCCGGGGATCCAGGAAGCAGCGGAGATCATGAACCCACTGCTGCCGAATTCATGAAGAGCAACCACTTCTGTAGAGGCGGCACTGTCACAAAAGTCGAGTGTTACTCCGTGTCGATGGACGCTCCTGCCGAGTCCTCCGGGGAAATCCTCACCTGTACTCCAGAGAGAGGCCTCGTGTGTGACGATTCTGACAACTTCCCCATTCCATGTGGCGATTATAAGATCCGATATTATTGTGCATGTGGTATGTATATCCATGGACGATCAATATAGACATGAACCATGTTTTGATTAGTAAATTCTTTGTATAGTTCTAGATCTTGGAGAGTTCTTTATAGTGATGAAAGATCAGGCTTGGATTGCTAGAAAAAAATCTCAAAAAATTTAGTTTTTTGTTTTCTTTTATTTGAGCAATCAAAATTTGAGCCGAAATCTCAGACTTAAGTCCAACTCTCGATTTGAGTTCTTTCGAGAAATCCAGACCAGAATATTGGTGTGATGTAATAATTTTTCCATTGATTAAATGATTTCCTTTCAGCAAATGCACCAGTTGTTTCCCCTGTCTCCACAATAGCAGCTCCACAGCCTTGTAAGTAAACAAAACTTCATTTTATCCAAATTTATTCAGGTCCACGTGCTAAATGTGGGACCGGTACTGCTCGTACTGTAATCAGTTTGTCCATCCATCTTTCAACTTTTTTTTTTTTATATGCATTGCCATCAAAGTTTTTTTATAACTATATATGCATGGGTACATACTTTATGTGCAGAGTATTTAAATGAATGATGGTTGGAGGAAGACACTCTAAAAATTTAGCACACAAAGGTGAAGGTCACAAGAACAGGTGACCCCAGTATGGGTGGATGAGGACTGTCTGCTTGATACAGTGTAGTTTTTGAAGATTTTCCAATTTTTACGTTAAAAAAAAAATATATGAGAATGTGAGCATTTTTCATCTTCCTAATTATTCTCCCTTATCTCCTTGGTTTCTTCAGTTCTAAGTTTTCAGCTTTCAAATTTTATAAGGATATGTTTCTATTTATAGCTTGTGATTCAGTCCACTGTCAGGCATTGGTCAAACCTCCCATGATGCCCGGTGAAGTTGCCCGCATCGTGAAGACAGCTGATGGCTGCTGCGATAAGTACGAGGTGATGTGTAAACCTGAGACGTGTACCATTCAGCCTCACACCTGTACTCCGCCCCAGCTAATGAAGAATGTCAACCCAGGGGAGTGCTGCCCAACGTTCAGATGTGGTAGGTATCTCTCAGGTCAGACAGAGAGAGAGAGAGAGAGATGGTAGGGATAAATGAAGATGGGAAGTGTGAAGGAGCAAAGATAATAGAAAGATGGGGATGTGAGAAAGAGGGTGGGGGTGAGTGAGAGGAAGGGTGGGGGTGAGTTAGTTAGAGCATTTCCACAAACAGCTTCAATTTTCTTTTTGTTGAATGATAAACTTATTATGCTTGTTTGTAGTAATAAATTAATATGTTTTTCAGACAAAAATTTTCGGGATTTTGGCAAATGATCCTTGAACTTAGATACATTTATTCCTCAAGAAATTCAAGATTTCACAAACTTTCTGAAATCATAAAAACTCACTCTTTTGATGTACATTGCCAACCTCTGATATGTCATATTTTGTTTTTTAGACACATGTAGGTTTGTTTATCGTAATTAATGCAGAGCCATGGGTTTTTTTAATTGCTTTATGTTTTGGATTCATATTGTTAACATTTCATGTACGGTGTCTTATAAGATTCATATTGTCAATATTTCATATATGGTGCCTTATAAGATTTATAATTTTGGTTTTTAGAATGCCCAGCTGTCTGCCCCACCCCAGTGAAACCAACATGTGAAGCTGTAAGTTTACCGAGTCAGAAGGGAACCAGTTTAATCGTTTATTAAGGATATGTATATCACACAGGAAAAAATTGTGATGAGTGGAAAGTGGAGGATAATTATTTGAAATAAAAATCTTTAGAATTTGACTTTATTTAGTCCAAGACAAAAATTTTCATTTTAGTAGAAATTAAACGGGAAAATAATGAAAAGCGCAGACTCACGCTCGTAATCTACAGATTAGCAGGTTTACATGGTGACACACTCAGATAAATCTGCTAGGCAGTGACACTTAAAAAGAATGAAAACATATTGTCGATATTTATTTTAACATTTTAATGTAATTGTCAAAAGGAATTGGGCAATATGACGATGTGTTATTTAACATTCAGGATGTTTTACCATCCTTAAAGGGTAGAATAACTGTTACAACAAATTGTCTCAATTTTTCAAAACAGCGAGAAGTCCATCAAAAATTAAATCTGAAATGTATTCTTTGTTCTTTTAAATTTCATCATCTGTTCCGTTACCTCAATGTATAAAAGTGTAAGGCTGGTAATCTGTAGATTGCTCATTCAAGTATCGTAGTTTAATTTTTTTCTTGGTTTTGCTCAAGAATTGCAATTTTTTGCTAGACAAAGGAAAAAATTTCTATTTCGAACACCTTAACACTTTATTACATACATGTACATCCTATAGTTTTCATTCTTGAGAGCTTTGACTTTAGTTTTACACCTCGTTCAGTAATTCTTCTCCATTATTCATTCAAGTTTCAACTGCATGACTTTGTATAATCATAAATCTTTTAGAAATACTATTACAAACAATCATTAGTAGAAAATCAGACAAAACAGAATTCTATAAACTCTGTAATAACTGTATACATCTATCAGTACATTGTAATTCATTGAGTCTTCTTTGGATCAGGACTTTCTAAAAGTAACATTGAAATGATTTTCAGGGGAAAGTTGCGGTCGCTGTGGATACCACTTGCAGTTGTACAAGTTACACGTGCGGTGAGTTCTCCATTGCAAGAAATTTCAACAACCTCAATCTATGAAACAATCTTGATTCACAATATTATGAAAAGTCCATGAATTGGTTCATTTTGATAATGTGTCAAACTTAAGGGGCTCATATTTTCTCCATAGTTGAGATCAAAAGAAATGTTTGTGTGTCAGTGCGTACAGTAATTAAAACCTGTCTGTATCAGACAAGTAAATTGAAACCCACACTGAACAGGTGCACGAATACCATGGATATGTCAAAGTGATTCGGAAGTCCCAACCATTTATTCTTTATTAGTATTTTACCCTCGATATCTCGGATATCTCCATGTATTTTCTCGGCTTTATCGAGTTCGGGATAACGAGGTTTGACTGTATATCATTAGTGGATTGACCTGTGGTTTTTGTTTTCAGTGAGTCGTGTCACCTTGGACTATGGACCACCAAAGTGCTGGTATCGACATTCGAATGGCACCAACCTATCCTTCAAGGTACACCATTTGTGTGTGTTTAGAGATTTACAGTTAAATGGTCAGAAAGACTAGGAGATTGAAGTAAAAAATGAAAACTCCGAATAGTATTTAAGACTGAACATTACATAGTAGGGGTCACTTTTGACCTGTGCATAGTAACTGTAAGTATATACGTGTAATTGATCAGTATGTAATAGGAAGGGAGAAAATGCAATGGACCAGACTGGGATTCAAACCCAGGCCCCCTGAATCTAGTCAGGTGCTCTACCAACTGAGCTAACTGGCCACAGGCGATCGAACACGTGTGATTGCTATATGCTTTCCCAATTCTTAAAATTTCTTTGCCCTCAAAGACACACAACCCAGATTCTTTTTGCCCCTGGAAGGACTTTCACCTGCATGTCCAGGGGTGGTCAACAGCACCAAATGTGACATAGGAAAGGAGAAAATGCAATGAACCAGGCCAGGATTCAAATCCGGCCACCCTGAATCTCCAGTCAGGTGCTCTACCAAATGAGCTATCTGGCCACCAGCGATCAAACCCATCTGACCGCTACAAGTATATAGTAGGGGTCAGTGTTAAACCACACATGGATATTTGATTTTATAAAGTTGATTTCTTTTCACAATATGCAACAGACACTTGAACATTGGTTGATTGATTGAATATTGTTTAACGTCCATCTCAAGAATTTTTCACTCAATGACATATGAAGACATCACCATTGCTGGTGAAGAGCTGCAAATTTTGGCCTATGCTCGGCACTTACAGCCTTTGAGCAGGGGGGATCTTTATCGTGACACCGAGCCCCATTTTATTGTCTTCAATACGACAAGCAAGAGGGACTAAGGACCTATTCTAACCCGGATCCCCATGGACCTTGAACTTTGACATTGATGTGTTTTAAAGCTATAGTGAGATTATCTTACTGTAGATATAAAACATTGCATGGTCTGACTATTTTACTTGTAGGTGAATGAGACGTGGAATGAGGGAGCCTGCAAATCATGTATGTGTGAGAGTCGAACGGAAGTAACCGTGGAAACTGTGTGTCACACCGAGAGGTGTAAAGACTGCCCTCTGGTGAGTATTAAAGTAGAGAGATGTGTGAGAGTGGAACGGGAGTAACCGTGGAAACTGTGTGCCACTCCTAAAGGTGTAAAGACTGCCCTCTGGTGAGTAGCGAGATGTGTGAGAGTGGAACGAAAGTAACTATGGAATGTGTGCGTCACACTGAGAGGTGTAATTAAGCCTGCCCTCTGGTGAGTATTAAACAAAGATAAACATGTACGAGTGGAATAGGAGGGACCATTACCCTTTGGTAAGTGTTAAACAAGGGAGATAAACGTGTATGAGAGTTGAATGGAATGAGAAGTGAAAGGCCTGCCACTTGGTGAGTGTTTATAGAAACAAAAGCCTGCTACCTGGTGAGTGGTATAGAAATGAAAGAAGTGGTATACAAGGGAGGGAAATGCGAGTGTAAAACACAGAAATATGTGAAGCTTGCTAGCTCTCTTTGGTGGGGAAAACGGATAAATGTGGTACAAATTTTGGATTCTGACAGTTTATCATGCATGTTTGATATCACACAATGTCATTCTATTTCTTTGTATACACAATGTCATTCTATTTCTTTGTATAGGGTTCAACATTAGACCACAGTGACCCCAACAGCTGCTGTGGAACTTGTAAAGAAACAGGCTGTGTAGTGAATGGACATGTGTATCGGGTGAGTAGATCAGTCAATGTAACCTAAGACAGGAGAAGGTTTGGTCTGTGTAGTGATTGGACAGATTATATGATTGAACAATTTCAAGCTTTCTGATTGGCTGAGATCCAATAAACTAGACAATATAGAATATATTATATTCAACTTCATGTGCCCTTAATGTGAATATAACATTTGATTTTTCCAACATTGTACCAAAACTAAATTGGAAATTCCAAAATTGATATTTTTGACTATCCATTGAAAACTTGAGTTTTTAATCACTTTCAAATATTAAGCCAAGTGCACTCTAGGTATAAACAAAGATGGCTGACTAGATCTCATTTTTTTAAGCTATAGCTAGTACCCGGTTTCGATGGTTTAAGTATTCAGTCGTTTAGTAAACAAAAACGCACAGGACTAAGTCTTGCAATCTTAAGCTAAAACAAAGAGGGCTAACCATGTATTATTTTGTGTATTAGGTAGTTTCAATGTTTTCAATTATTCATATGATAAAACAATTACATTTTCTTGGTCACTACAATGCTTTAGCTATCCTCTAGGTACAATATTCACCTCATCCTTTGTGAATATTGAACTACTAGGGAATCTAAAGGATCAATGTTAACCTAAACAAAAATGTCAATAATTGTCTAATGTAACATAAAATGGAAGGGTCAGGCTGTTTTATGAAGAGACATGTATCAGACAACTATCACTCCATGCCTAGCGAAACTAGCTTAGTTTGTACAAAATTAGAGAAATAATCAATTTTATAATTGTAAATCTGTAATAAGAAGAATGAACTATGAATCAAATTTTTTTTATACATGTACATACATTCTTTGTCAACATTATCTTAGTTAAGCATTTGACATATATCATAAGAGTTTTTGTTGACGTATCGTATAGCACTGATGTGATGTCTGTATTTCTGTAGGACGGAGAGTCTATTCCTGGAGCCATGAAATGCTACACGAAGACATGTTCAGCTAGTGCGTTTGGCTTCCTTATAAAGGAGACACAGATACAGTGTTCTAGGGACAATCTCCCAGCATGCCAAGGGGTAGGCATTGCCATTTTGGATTCAAAATCTTGTATTAACAATCTTCAAAGTGTTTTTGTACCTCCACCCCCTCCCCACCCCACAGTGGGTGCGGTAGATTTTCTTTTTCTGTCTGTCCTCTTTGTCCTCAACTCCATACATATGTACTGTGGAGTTAGATTTCAAGGGGGGCTCAATTTTTGTGGATTTTGTGGTTAACCTTACTCCACGAATTTCAAACCACAGTGTAATACACAACCTACATAATGTTTCAATGTACAGAAACCGTATATACGAATTTACATCCCAACCAAACTGTTCAACTTCAACAATCCACAAAAATTAGTCTCCATCAATTTACAAACTTGCATCCCAACCAAACTGTTCAACTTCAACAATCCACAAAAATTAGTCTCTCTCAGTGAAATGATTCCACAGTAATGACTCTGCAAGATAAGACTTCATACTTGGTAAACTGAGAGGTCAAGGTCAAAGTTTTGTGATAGAAAACATTAGAGGTCATGAATCAAAGTAAAGGTCAAGTTTTACACAGTTGAATCTGGCTGTGGTCGGAGGTATAGTGTTTCTCAAAAAAATCTTTTTGATATATTGATTGATATATACAAATGTATGTATATACATGTATATATATTTGTATATATCTGTGTGTGTGTGTGTGTGTTCAATACATGTAGCTGCTGAAGTATTTGGTACAATGCAAAACTTTGTTTTAGTTTAATTATTTTTTTTTACACACAGAACACAACAGAGTATGACCAGACAGGATGCTGTCCCACCTGTGTTCTTAAACGTAAGTTTTATTTATTTTTTTAAATTCACCTATATGTTCTAAAAATAAGTTTTATACTTTAAAAATCCACCTGTTTCCTAAAACACAAGTTTTGTATTTTGAGGTTACCCCAAGTCACTCGCTATTGGTATATGTCTGTCGTCATGCATTTACAATTGAAAATTTTCAATTTCTTATTCATAAATACTATTCCAATTCTTTTCAAATTTGGTATAAAGCACTTTAGGACAAGGGGGATGTAAATTTTGGGACTCCTTAGGGGTGGGGCAAAAACTGTCAAAAATTGACCAATTTTCAAAAATCTTCTACTCTACTCAACTCCACAATCATCTGTAAGAAAAATTAAATGCAAGGAGCAACTACGAGTCATGGAGCAACTACGAGTCATGTATCACTAAGTGTGTCTGTTAAATAGCCTTGTCATCATCCTATAAAATCATTTTGTTGATTATGGAAATTATCCTCAAAGACTTTCACCTGTCTTTTGATGTTTTATAAATAATATGATCTCGTACATGATGTTATGTTGCTTTTTTTTCCAGCCACAAGTTCAAACTTAGTTGCTGTCCATTCCAACAGTTGCTTAACCTGTCAGCCTGTTCGTCAGTTCGGAAATGACGCATTAAGTATTGGATATTTCACTCTCACTGACGGTGATGTCAAGTGTCAAAACAAAGAACCTATACTTGATCTCATGCAGTGCTCGGGACACTGCGAATCGCAGGCCACATACACCACAGTAATGAAAGGGTTCACCAATAAATGCAACTGTTGCCAGCCAACTCGAACTGTCACTAGGACTACTAATCTCACGTGTACAGACGGCTCCACTAGAACCAAATCGTACACCGTTCCCGAGGTGTGCGGATGTAGGGCATGTTCTGGTGGATCCTGATTGGACGATTAAATTCACTTCAGCGCAGTTTTCAACCAGTGTAGATAACTTTTTTACTTGTAGACATGTTTAACAAATTTATTATTGAATTTATCATGGCGAGTATATCGTATGTGTCATTTTGTTGTTGTTTACCTTAAATCTCATGTTATTCAAATAAATGCAACTGTTACAAACTGTACACTGTTGTAAATCTACGAAGGAATTTAATGGCTGCTACTGGTATATAGTACACGACCTATTCCAAAATCTAGAGACACGGATTACTGCAGATGTACATATTCGGTAATATAGAGACTAGAAGCCATAGCTGTACATGTACACATTCTGAAATATAGCGACTAGAAGCCATGTCTGTACATGTACACATTCTGAAATATAGAGATTAGAAGTCATGTCTGTACATGTACACATTCTGAAATATAGAGACTAGAAGCCATGGCTGTACAAATTCTGAAATATGGAGACTAGAAGCCATGGCTGGCTGTACACATCTAACTCAGATGAAGTCGCAACTTTTAAGAGAACTGAACAATGACGCAAGAATCCAGAGTGCTTGGCACTTCAACAGGAAAATCTTTGTGTTAGATCAGAGAGGGGTTAGTCACAAGTTTGACATCATGGATACAGACAGCAGAAAGCTTAATAAACTTTAGGTCGTAGTACTGAAGCAACAATTCAATCGGAATCAGAATACTATAAACTCTGACAATCTATAGGATCGGGGTCGCCATACAAAGTAAATGAACATTTGTATGTGTATTTGTTGTGCGAGTGTTTGTTTAAATGGTTCATTTTGTATGTGTATTTGTTGTGTGAGTGTGTGCGTTTTAAATGATATGCTGGTAAGTGGTTACTTACTTATATTACGTACTTGTTCTATTTTTACAATCTTTTCCCAGATGCCGTTGTCTGAAAATGTAACTATAGCAACAGTGAACTGTCAAGGGCTTGCTACACTATATACATATGTAAAGATGTTAACTTCTTAAAACAAAAACACTACTCTATTATATGTTTGCAAGATACATATTTTATCGCTAAGCACAAACCATATATTGAAGCTCAGTGGGGTTACAAGTGCATCTTTAATTCATACATGTGGAATTCAAGGGGTGTGTGTATCATGTTGAATAACAACTGAAATCTACAGACTAAAAGCCGAGGTTGGCTGTACACATTATGAGGCTAGTAAAAAGTGATTTACGACATCACATTGTCCTAATCGTCTGCTTTGGGCTACTATTAAAAACTTTTTGACACACACTAGTCCTGCACAGGTCATTGAAAAACAATACAAACTTCTCATTTCTTTGTACGTGATTTATTAAAATACATACAAAAATTACAAGAAACGATGAATACAATTGATCTTGAAAGATTTATACATAAACACTGGATGTACTCAATACATGTTCGATTAAAGGTTTCACTCTCATTCACTCACAAAAATTTGGTCACTGAAAGGGCTTTCACTTGCACACTTACTCTTTTAAAACCTTTCCAATAAAAATGTCTGTAGTTTTTCTCTGTATATTAACTATATTTGTATTTCTTCATTGCACAAAACATTTTCAGACTGAAAACAAAGAAAATATACAATGATTGTATATTTATAGGTTATGGATTGTGATAGGGTGTATGAGGTGTCTTCTAAGACATAGGAAATATTGGATATTTTTCCATTTTAACAGACTTCCAGCCAGAAGGGGATCTATTCTGCATGTGGGGGAAAAACATCACCTCTCAGCCTTGTACTTTCATCATCTTCATCTTGGGCTGTTTACGCTTCAATTCCCTGCGATTTTCTCGCTCCTGAAAAAATTGTCCACATTATATGATCTACAGATGCATAATAAATATGTATTTCATATCTCATATTCTACGATACTTTTACAACTAATCCAAACCAGGGCATACCATATATACATTGTATACTAGATGCTTTATTTTTGGTTTATATCAAGACTTCACAGGAAAGTCTGAAGAAATGCTGAATAGACCAACACAATCAAAGTCCTGTTAAAACTTCAAAGTCAACAAACCATGTGCACATATTGTAAAACAGTGGCGGATCTAGACCTTACTCTGGGGGAGGGTGGGTTGAGGCCCGAAGGGGGAGGGCATGGGAAGGAGTTCACCTCCCCCGGGAAAATTTTTAAACTAAGATTGATTGAAAATGGTGCATTTTAATGCATTTTCGACTGATATTCTTGTTCCTTCTTCCTTTCATTTATAGTCACCACATCCTTTATAGAATTTAAACAAAAAGAATAAACTTGACGTAATGGATAGGGGAATAATTTCAAGGGTTGTAATTTACATGGTTTTTTCATTCTCGAGACATTCACAGGTTCTTAAATTCGCGGATTCGAATCACTATAAGCCCCCTCCCTTTTTTTAAAAACACATTGTGTATTAAATAATAATAGAAATAAAAATATTCATGGTTTCTTAAATTCGCGGATTTGTTTACACCACGAATATAGCAAAAATTTCCACTGCGATTTATTTTCCCCCTATACAGTATTGATTCAAAATAATTCATTTTATCAATGCATTTCAGACTGAAATTCTGGTTCCTTCGTGCTTTAATGCATAATTATCACTATATAAAAAAAATAGAAGAGCGGGGGTGGGTGGTGGGGGAGGTTCCAACCCCCAACCCTCCTAAATCTGCCACTGTAAAACTAACCTGAATAAAAATTAAAGGTGTACAAAAAAATCAGTTATAGACAAGGTCTGAGGACAACATGATAACTGTGAAACTCTACCTCCAGCTTTCGTGCCTTCTCGTCTTATCATTATAAGTGTTAACTATTGGTAACTATTACACTACTATTGATGATAACTGTGAAACTCTACCTCCAGCTTTCGTGCCTTATCGGGGTCCTCCTCATTCAGAAGCCGCTCTTTCTCGGCGCGGCGTTTCTCTTCCCTGCGGAGTTGAGCTGCCTCTTGTCTCTGACTGTGTGTTAGACGTTCGTATTCTTCCTCCGCTCGCTGTCGGTTCTTTTCTGCTTTCTGCTTGGCCTATAACGATACAATAATTTTTGTTTCTCAGGATCAGTGATACTCATATAAATAAGATATAGTATCACATAAAAAGGAATTCCTGTAGACGTATCTAATTCCACGGATGCGATTCATTATTTCACGGAATACCATCTTTTTATTTTGCCCATGGGTATGAAATTCCGCCGAGTGGCATATGGCTTGCATAAAAATAGCTTACATGCCTCAAATCCACTAATATGAAATTTCTCGGATTTAATGTGACTGCGGACATGGCGGAAATAAGTACCACGCGTAATAATGTGCGTTTACAGATCAATTACTGTCCGCGTTTTTCAACCTCCAACATTGCACGTAGGGGAAAAATATGCAGTAACTGAATATAATATATATTTCACTAAACATGTACATCAAATATTTATAACTATGCGCATGGGGTAAATTTACGTGCTTATTACGTGACCGCGTACTTAGTGTAAATTTCCCCCACACGTAAATAACCACTTACAGCAGTATCAAGTGGACTCTGTCTTAATGAAACTAAAACCAAGAAAATAGGCAATCTTGTGAACTGATTGGCTCAAAATACTTTCCAGACTTAGAAATGTTGGCATTTAAAGCATTTAAAGTATTATCATGAAAAGTAACTGACCTCTCTGCTCAGCTGGAGACGGCTGATCTTATCAATGCAGTGGAAGACCATCTGGAGCAGAGGCTTCATGGAATCCATGTCGGAGGGCTTACTCTTCCCCTTCCCAGGAACTGAATTTGAAAATTCATCCACATTTAATAATCCAGCTTCATATCTTAAACCTGCTACCCAACTGGAATCAACTTCAATGCAATTGGATACAGTACTTTATGATTAATAAACTCTAGAACAAATGAGTAGAAATGTGTCGAGATTACAGGGAGAATGTCACTGGATTACTATCTGAACTTCATTAAGAATGTGTCGAGATTAAAGGGAGAATGTCACTGGATTACAATCTGAACTTCATTAAGAATGTGTCGAGATTACAGGGAGAATGTCACTGGATTACAATCTGAACTTCATTAAGAATGTGTCGAGATTACAGGGAGAATGTCACTGGATTACTATCTGAACTTCATTAAGAATGTGTCGAGATTACAGGGAGAATGTCACTGGATTACTATCTGAACTTCATTAAGAATGTGTCGAGATTACAGGGAGAATGTCACTGGATTACAATCTGAACTTCATTAAGAATGTGTCGAGATTACAGGGAGAATGTCACTGGATTACTATCTGAACTTCATTAAGAATGTGTCGAGATTACAGGGAGAATGTCACTGGATTACAATCTGAACTTCATTAAGAATGTGTCGAGATTACAGGGAGAATGTCAATGGATTACTATCTGAACTTCATTAAGAATGTGTCGAGATTACAGGGAGAATGTCACTGGATTACTATCTGAACTTCATTAAGAATGTGTCGAGATTACAGGGAGAATGTCACTGGATTACTATCTGAACTTCATTAAGAATGTGTCGAGATTAAAGGGAGAATGTCGCTGGATTACTATCTGAACTTCATTAAGAATGTGTCGAGATTAAAGGGAGAATGTCACTGGATTACTATCTGAACTTCATTAAGAATGTGTCGAGATTACAGGGAGAATGTCGCTGGATTACAATCTGAACTTCATTAAGAATGTGTCGAGATTACAGGGAGAATGTCAATGGATTACAATCTGAACTTCATTAAGAATGTGTCGAGATTACAGGGAGAATGTCGCTGGATTACAATCTGAACTTCATTAAGAATGTGTCGAGATTACAGGGAGAATGTCACTGGATTACAATCTGAACTTCATTAAGAATGTGTCGAGATTAAAGGGAGAATGTCGCTGGATTACAATCTGAACTTCATTAAGAATGTGTCGAGATTACAGGGAGAATGTCAATGGATTACAATCTGAACTTCATTAAGAATGTGTCGAGATTACAGGGAGAATGTCACTGGATTACTATCTGAACTTCATTAAGAATGTGTCGAGATTACAGGGAGAATGTCGCTGGATTACAATCTGAACTTCATTAAGAATGTGTCGAGATTACAGGGAGAATGTCAATGGATTACAATCTGAACTTCATTAAGAATGTGTCGAGATTACAGGGAGAATGTCGCTGGATTACAATCTGAACTTCATTAAGAATGTGTCGAGATTACAGGGAGAATGTCGCTGGATTACAATCTGAACTTCATTAAGAATGTGTCGAGATTACAGGGAGAATGTCACTGGATTACTATCTGAACTTCATTAAGAATGTGTCGAGATTACAGGGAGAATGTCACTGGATTACAATCTGAACTTCATTAAGAATGTGTCGAGATTACAGGGAGAATGTCAATGGATTACAATCTGAACTTCATTGAGAATGTGTCTACATATCACAGCCTGAAATTAATTCTATACTTAACGTCAGATCTAAAATTCAAAACCTACTAGTGGGGCGGGGGTGGGGGGGATAAACTAACAAATCATTATCAATTAAAGGGGCATGGACACAATTTTTGTACCCAAAAAGTCATTAATAGATATTTAATGATGTGATTATTTGATTTGTGTAAAACAAAGCAACAAACCTTAATTTCAAAAACTGTTGCAAGAATAAATTTGAGGCATCAGAACTTTTCATTTTCAAAACAAGGCACAAGCCCTGTTCATGTTTAACATTACAAAACCCCAACACAAAACAAGGCACAAGCCCTGTTCATGTTTAACATTACAAAACCCCAACACAAACAAGGCACAAGCCCTGTTCATGTTAAACAGACTCCACCACAAAACAAGGCACGAGCTGGTGTTCATGTTAAACATTACAAAACTCCACCAAAAACAAGACACGAGCTGGTGTTCATGTTAAACATTACAGAACTCCACCAAAAACAAGGTACCAGCTGGTGTTCATGTTAAACATTACAGAACTCCACCAAAAACAAGGTACGAGCTGGTGTTCATGTTAAACATTACAGAACTCCACCAAAAACAAGACACAAGCTGGTGTTCATGTTAAACATGACAGAACTCCACCAAAAACAAGGTACGAGCTGGTGTTCATGTTAAACAGACTCCAACACAAAACAAGGTACGAGCTGGTGTTCATGTTAAACATTACAGAACTCTACCAAAAACATGACACGAGCTGGTGTTCATGTTAAACATTACAGAACTCCACCAAAAACATGACACGAGCTGGTGTTCATGTTAAACATTACAGAACTCCACCAAAAACAAGGTACCAGCTGGTGTTCATGTTAAACATTACAGAACTCCATCACAAAGTTGAGGCTTAAATTTTATGAAAAGGAAAATAAAATTTAAAACAAAAATTTCTGTTCTTTCTTCCTTGTGTTTGCTCCCTAAATCGATTTATAATTAATGTACCTTATGTCAAAATGTTGAATGCTCTAGACATACTTTTTTAAAGAAATCTTGGTGTTTTCAAGTGGTTTCCTAGCTAAGACAAACGTGTCGGCAAACACAACTTTGGGGGCAGAATCTTATGTAAATACAAAGTACATCCTATATAAAAATATTTTCAGTCCACTTATTTATAACCAATCTTTAATTCTATAACTGAATACTGTCAATTTCGATCAAAAATCGTGTCCAAGCCTCTTTAAAATTCATGTATTTAGAGAAATTGAATGTGTCTGGATTAAAATAAGACTTTGTGTTACAAGGTTTGTTTTATGAGTTTGGGTTTGTTTTATGAGTTTGGGTTTGTTCTATGAGTTTGGGTTTGTTTTATGAGTTTGGGTTTGTTTTATGAGTTAGAATTTGTTTTATGAGTTAGGGTTTGTTTTATGAGTTAGGGTTTGTTTTATGAGTTAGAGTTTGTTTTATGAGTTAGGGTTTGTTTTATGAGTTTGAGTTTGTTCTATGAGTTAGGGTTTGTTCTATGAGTTAGGGTTTGTTTTATGAGTTAGGGTTTGTTTTATGAGTTAGGGTTTGTTCTATGAGTTAGGGTTTGTTTTATGAGTTAGGGTTTGTTTTATGAGTTAGGGTTTGTTTTATGAGTTAGGGTATTGTACCGTTGAAGACAAACATCAGCACAGGTTTCACATCTGGCATCTTGGAAGGCTGACCGTCACTACAAAACAACAAAACACCAAATTACAATCTCGCATTGATCATCACTAAGGTTTATTAAGGTGGGTCAATCCTCATGTGACTCATCAATATCAATGGTTGAAAGTTGAAGAACTGTGTTAATTTCCACTCAATGTGTAGTTAAATTTAATTAATAACCAAAGAAAATGTGTATGTTGCCACATTTTTAAAGATGTCAGAGATAAAAAAAAAAAACAGAAGTACTGTACATGTATATATGTTAAGATCAGAAAATCACACATTTTCATTATACAGAATAATTGAAATAGATCAAAACTTGTTGCAATGACAAATTTTAAATGTCAACAGTCTTAAAACAGTTTCTGCTAATTCATAAACAGAGTTCTTGAAAAGTGTTGGTAATGTCCAATTATCCGATAAAAGTAGTAAATGTCCGACACAAGTTACTTAATTGTCGGTCCTGATGGCCGATAAAAGATTGGGATTGAAGTCTGTTTTTTAGTGGGAAAAATGGTGGCCATGTGGACCATGAATTTTCAATCCGATGCTAAATCCGGCAAGGCATTGAAACGTAAATGTGAGGAATCTGTTGTGAGGAACTACGAGGAGAAAAGAAACTTATTGTTTCAACCCGCCTGGCAAGCTGGGAGAGTGTTTGATGCGGTTTTACCTACTGCTAGGTGACACCATCTGTTCAAAGTTGAAAGAACAACTACACCCAGGCCAAAGTGAGAGAGAAAGTAGTTACAACAATTGCAGAGGAAGATGAGAAAGAAGTTGAGAGGAATAGACAGGATAGAGAGAAAAGTGGAGGGTGAGAGAGAAGTAGAGCAAGAAAGTGACTCAGATAGTGAAAGTAAGATTCAGAGTGTGAGGAAGATGAGAAAGGGTGAAAGAAGAATTGATGAACTTATAGCTGAGATGGAGATCGAATACAATTAGCTGATTATAATAAAATTTATAAAAACCTCAAAAGCGATGCATTTTTTCTGGACTGACAAAATTTTGTCCGACACTTCAAAGGAAATTTGAAGAAACTTTGCATAAATATGTATAAATTGATAGTAGATATTGGGGAAATCATGCATACTAGACATGTAGTAGAAGAAATACCAGCATAGGAGTTATTGCCCTTGACAGCATTTTTAAAATTATAAATAATTGGAAAATATAAACTTTTTCAGTATCAATAGTTTACCAGATTTTTTATTTTATGCAACGAATAAAATTCCTTTGAAAGATATATTTCTATCATGCGCAAAGTTTAATTCAATAAAGATTTTTGCAAAAACCAATGACATCACATGAGGATCGATCAACCTTAAACTGAAAATAAACAGCTATCTGGAGGAGACTGTACTCCTAATAAAGAACTAGAGGGTTACATACTCTGTTGATTTGATCCCTGCGTATTGATCCGAAAAGTGAATGTATTCATAACAAACAACTAGAGGGCTATATACTCTGTAAATTTGATCCCTGCGTATTGATCCAAGAAGTGAATGTATTCATAACAAAGAATTAGAGAGATACATACTCTGTAGATTTTATCCCTGCGTATTGATCCGAGAAGTGAATGTACTCCACACTGGACTCATACTTCTGAAGAACCTGACACACCTGTTGACGAATACAGAAACTTTAATTTAAAACACACCTGTCAGTCTCAATGAGAGAATGTAGAAACTTTAATTTGTTGTGCATCTGTTGGTGAATGTATAAACTTTAATTTGTTGTGCATCTGTTGGTGAAAGTAGAAACTTTAATTTGTTTTGCATCTGTTGGTGAATGTAGAAACTTTAATTTGTATCTTTAGGTGAATGTAGAAACTTTAATTTGTATCTTTAGGTGAATGTAGAAACTTTAATTTGTATCTTTAGGTGAATGTAGAAACTTTAAAGGGACTGATTCACGATTTTACCCAAAATTTTGTTTTTCCCTTTTAATGATCAAAATCTACTGTCTAATGTGTTTGAAAGATTTCACATGAAAATTAAGGTTATACATCATCACAGAAGCTCATTATAGAGAGATTATTATTTGTTTTGTAAACAAAGATTGCGGTATGCTATTGTTTACGAAATTTTCAAAAGGAATGGATATCGATCCAAGTATTATTTTATCTTTCACATTTCAAGCATTTTTGGGGTGAAATGTGTCATCTACAAGTCAAAATTTGTGACCATGCAAAATTAAGATGCATTATATTTCAAAATCAATATTTCAATTGTTTGTTTGTTTACATAAAAAGACTCGAGTCTTTGTTACATAACACATATTAAGGCTAAAATATAGCTCTCATTCTTGCATTCAGAAGGTCAAAATTTTGGCTTTCAACAATAAATCAGTTATATTTCTAATGTTTAACATCAAAAATGGAAAATATTTTTATCAAAAATCGTGAACCAGTCCCTTTAATTTGTATCTTTAGGTGAATGTAGAAACTTTAATTTGTATCTTTAGGTGAATGTAGAAACTTTAATTTGTATCTTTAGGTGAATGTAGAAACTTTAATTTGTACATGTATCTTTAGGTGAATGTAGAGAAGATCTGATGTACCATGTGTACTTGTAATTGTAAGATTTGAAGTTTATCCTGAATGACCTCTGACCTTTTTGTCCAGAACAGCTGTAGTGGCTTCCATGATCTCACTGAGGACTTGGAAACTTCCTGGAATATCCAACTTCTTATCAACATTCTTTTTCTCCGTGAACTGATTCTGCAGGGATTAAAATAGCTTTATCAAAGTAGGATTTTAAAGCGATTAACATATTACTTCTAACGAATTGTAAACAACATTTCCAGTTTGGTGAGAAGGAAATGAACAGCTTCCAAGAAAATCTCCCGACAAAATGCATCTACAAACAAACAGATGAGGTGAAACCATCATTCCAAACTTCATTTGTTGGGATGAAATTAATCCCCAAATGTCCAGTGAACTATCAATACAGATCATTGTGTATTATAATTACGGATCATTGTGTATTATCATTACAGATCATTGTGTATTATCATTACAGATCATTGTGTATTATCATTACGGATCATTGTGTATTATCATTACGGATCATTGTGTATTATAATTACAGATCATTGTGTATTATCATTACAGATCATTGTGTATTATCATTACGGATCATTGTGTATTATAATTACAGATCATTGTGTACTATAATTACAGATCATTGTGTACTATAATTACAGATCATTGTGTATTATAATTACAGATCATTGTGTATTATAATTACAGATCATTGTGTATTATCATTACAGATCATTGTGTATTATCATTACGGATCATTGTGTATTATAATTACCGATCATTGTGTATTATAATTACCGATCATTGTGTATTATCATTACAGATCATTGTGTATTATAATTACGGATCATTGTGTATGATAATTACGGATTATTGTGTACTATCATTACATACCAGATCCAGCAGCTCCTTGTGGAGTTTACTACAGCTCTTCTTCTGGACAATGGCAAACACAAATTTATCCATCACCTTCTGGTCCAGGTCTACCTGTATTACCTGTAAAGGATTGTAAGATTGTTAGATTCTGCACTACCACAAAGGACAGGATTGTTAGATTGTTAGGTTCTGCACTATCACAAAGGACAGGATTGTTAGATTGTTAGGTTCTGCACTATCACAAAGGACAGGATTGTTAGATTGTTAGGTTCTGCACTATCACAAAGGACAGGATTGTTAGATTGTGCAATATCATTGGGTTCTTAATTCCAGTCAATTTGTTAAGGTAAATGTACAAAAAACTTTGTATAATAATAGTCTTATATATACATGTACGTCAAATTGCGTGAACATGAAATCACGTGTGGTCTGTTGATTAAGAGTCCTTGCATGTATTTCAGCATCAGAAATATGAAAGTGAGTAATTTTATTTCATGAATGATACCTCTCACGAAATTATGCAATAATCAATTCCTAGCATACTTTTAGAAATCTACAGTACTTTCTTGCACATTATTAGACATTTTGATAAAAAAAAACATTCGTTCAGCCCCGGTGACCTAAATAAAACTACTAAATTGTGCACAAACTTACAATCTGGTCTGAAGAAGGTTTGAGCATGTTGGAAATAGAGCTGATGAGGTCTTGTCGCTTCAAGAATTTGAGCTCCACCAGCATACCCTCCACACAAGTTCTACCGCTGCACCACAGGGCATAAACATTCTCCGACTCCTTCATAAGCGTTCCCGAGGCGGCATCTTTAGAAGTGCCGTCATCTCCTTCAAATCAAAAGATGATCATCACTTGATTGCCATATAAAGTTGTAATCAGCATGAATTGAAAGTTATGAAAAACAAATCCATGGTATCATTTTATGTCAGAGTCAATGAGAATTAAGCGCTGGTCTGTAATTAACTTAGTAATGTCATATTTCTCAATAGATCACTTGATAAAACAGTTTCTTTGGATGATACCTACCCACAATGCTGAAGTTCTGTTCCAGAATGTCACGATGTGCGTTCAACCATGACTGAGCTAGTTTGTGGTTCTTACTCTTGCCTTGCAGGAAATTTAAGAAATACACCCCTAACCCAGCCAGCATCAGAATCTCCACGTAGAAACTGTCCCAGTTTGTTCTCAGGTGCACTGGTACCTACAATGTAAAAACATAAGCATATTCTCTATTTTCTTTAGGTAAGACTAAACATCTCCAATCTCGACTGAAGGCAAACTTACATCTGCCATTTTAAGTTCTGGCTGGCCATCCTTTGGCTTGGCAGCCTGACTCTTCTCTTTTTCAAAACCTTCAAATTCATCTTCATCAATGAAGTGTTCAAATTCTTCATCTTCTGTCTAATAATGATAAATCAAATTATACAATGTTTAGGTCATTGAACAAACAAACAAAAACATGTCAATATAATATCTTATCGTCCATGTTAATTTCTGTAACTTAGGGCTGCATATTTGAGTTTTTATTACAAGCAGAATATCTTCAGCATTTTTAGTTACAATATATCTTATACAACATCTAAATATTTTCGACATTTCCACCTCAACACTATATTTACAGCATTTCCTACTCTACACTATATTTACAGCATTTTCAGCTTATCCACTAAACACAGTCTTCTTTACTGATTTAACACTATGTTCAAAGTACACCTTGCTTATCAACTAAATGCTGTGTGTTTACAGCATTTTCAGATTATCTAATACACATGTTTGCAACATTTATCAGTACTGCTTAATAATCGAACACTACCTTTACAGTACTTCCTGATTAATAATTAAACCCTACCTTTACAGTACCTCCTGATTAATAATTTAACTCTACCTTTACAGTACCTCCTGCTTATTAATTTAATACTACCTTTACAGTACTTCCTAATTAATAATTTAACTCTACCTTTACAGTACTCCCTGATTAATAATTTAAACCTACCTTTACAGTACTTCCTGATTAATAATTTAACTCTACCTTTACAGTACTCCCTGATTAATAATTTAAACCTACCTTTACAGTACTTCCTGATTAATAATTTAACACTACCTTTACAGTACCTCCTGCTTATTAATTTAATACTACCTTTACAGTACTCCCTGATTAATAATTTAACCCTACCTTTACAGTACTTCCTGATTAATAATTTAACTCTACCTTTACAGTACTTCCTGATTAATAATTTAACTCTACCTTTACAGTACTCCCTGATTAATAATTTAAACCTACCTTTACAGTACTTCCTGATTAATAATTTATCTCTACCTTTACAGTACTCCCTGATTAATAATTTAACTCTACCTTTACAGTACTCCCTGATTAATAATTTAAACCTACCTTTACAGTACTCCCTGATTAATAATTTAAACCTACCTTTATAGTACTTCCTGATTAATAATTTAACACTACCTTTACAGTACTTTCTGATTAATAATTTAACACTACCTTTACAGTACTTTCTGATTAATAATTTAACACTACCTTTACAGTACTTTCTGTGTATCAACTTAACAAAGTATATTCATCATGTTTATTTCTGCTTAATAATACAAATTAAATATGGTCTACCACCAACTGCTTGTTTTCAAAATAAGTGAAGTTTGATAAAAAAAAATTAAAAAAAATTGGGGGGGGGGGGTCCATTTTTGAAATATCAGTATTTAGACTTTGATCCTGACCTTAAATTAAGCAATACCTTGATACAAAGAGAAAAAGGGCAATTATTTATATTTCACACAGACCAATTTCAATATAAGTGGAGTAAGCTGTATGAAAACAATTTTTCTGCTTACCATGTATAGTATTTGCTATTTTCTACAACTTATAATCATATTAAAACAATATACAGTATCTTTCCAGCATTGCTTCCACAACAATTACACACACAGACAGCCACTCTCTGCTGTTATCACAAACTTAGACACTTGCTTATAAATATAAGCACTGAGAATAATAAATCAGGGCTCCAAGTCACATTTCCTATCAGGTCGCTAAATGGAGACCTAGAAATATTTCTGGTCGTCATTTCAAAATTTCTAGTTGCCATTTACAAAATTTCTACTCGCCATGGTAAAAGAAATCGTAAATAAGACTTACAAGTTGTTTTTTTTAATTTGAATATCTTTCATTAAAAAAATTAGCACCAATACACAATGTACGTGTTTGTGCTAAACCTTGATTTTCCACCATCTTGATTGCTTTCAAACATTGTTTTGACCGAGACTGAAAAAACATTTATTCAAACCTCCAATCCCGATTATAAATTTTAACTGGATGCCCAAATTTTCTTCACTTGCAAAAATGTGACTTGAATATAATCTCTATTGGCAAAATCAATTTTCAGATTGCAAATGCGACTGTTTTACTCGCAACCAGGAGCGCTGATCAATGTGATGAACTTACTTCCACTGTAGATTCGTCCTCCTCTACATCTTCCGTTACAGGCTCCGCCCCTTCTTTGTTAGTCTGTTTATCATTATCGCCATCGGCAGACCTCGATTTCTCACTACTGGGTTCTACAACAAACTCCTCTGAAAAGAAACAGTACGCTGAATATGATCTAGATCTTAGAGAAAGCAAACTGATGACCAAACAAAACCCCCGTAATCTAGCTACTACTACAATGCTGTACTGTAATTATATCAATGACTGGTCATCAATAAAACCCCGTTAGATGTTGACTAATTTCTAATTTTATTTTATTCAATTTTTTTTTTGAATAGCTCACTCCATTATGAATTCTTTAATATTACATGTACATTTGTGATATAGTGGTAATGAGTCAACTAATATTTATCCCAATGCATATATAGCTTAATGTTGATATAACTCTGGTGTCTATATATTAATCACTTGATATACATTGAACAAAATGTGTAACAATTTGTGTAAAAGTCAGGCTTAGACCTACATGTATTTTGTTTATCTGAGCCTGACCTTGCATGATGCAACCCACAGCAACCTTGACCTTTCGTCTGTGTAAATGTTTTACATAATTTTAAGTTATAAGCCATTATATATGTTCATAAGTCAGTAACATAGAGTGCATTAAGGGATTTGTTGCAAGTCAGTATCAAGAATGCCTGAATAAAGGGGAGATAATTCCCAACACATACTCCATAACTTTATATAGATAGTATAGCTCATTTTGGGGATTTTTTGGGGACACATGAATGATATTTATCAACTTTGAAATGATCGCATGTTTGTCAAAAGGAGATAACTTATATAAAAGATTGAATTTTTTGTCCACACAGCAAAAATTCAAGGGACGTAATTTGAAGAAAATATTAGGAATTGATTTAAAAATTTGAAATGAATGCATATTAAAATTGATATTATTTACAGGAAATGACTTGTATGAGTAAATTTTAAGAGAAGCTGTCAGTAATCATGGAGAATTTTTTGGAAAGTGCAAAAAAAAAATTATTGAAAAATTCTATAATTTTATGCAGCGTTATTGATAAAATCATTCAAAACGCATGTGTGAGTCACTTAAACTCAAATAACACAGAGTTATTGATCACTTTGTTGTTACCATGGTAACAAGGACAAAGTTCTTGAAAAAAACAGTGAAATATACCTCTTTAAAGTCCAAAATAAATACAATTAAGATAATAATATGCATATTTTTTTTAGTTTAAGGTAAATGGAAAAGGCTTATATAAAATTTTGTTGAAATAAGAAATTTAAATATCTCAGCAAAAAATGGTTTCCATGGCAACCAACATACCTTGCATTGTAAACAGTCAAAAATTCAATAAAACAATAGATTTTTGAGCTAACTTTTTTCAAAAACGCAACACAATCATGCAAGGTCTTTCATATAGAATTAAATAACAAATGTTAGATTTTTATTCAAAAAAATAAAATCAGTTAAACAACTTTTAGTTTTTTGTTACTGACCTTACCAAAAACTCCAATTTTTTTTCATGTTCAGCTACATTTTCGAAAATCTATCTAATTACTAGGCTAATGATCTAATTTAGGTCAAGAACATTTGCCTTCTGGGTGCATCAATTACTTTCTAATGACATGCTAAATTCTATTGAACCTTGTAAATGACCTTGTCCTACAATCTCAAGGTCACATACATTAACCAATGACCTTCATATTTAATCAGTTGACCTAAACTGCATTTGGATTTAATTTAAACTTGTATACTACTAACGAACCTGTGTATTTTTTTTTAAAATCACATATTGCTGTGGTTTATATATATTATAGTTTATATATGATTGCGCCCATGACAAAAGGTCTTTATGGCATATTCAAGAGAACAAAGAAATAACGTCACAAAGATTTGATGTTACGTAGGCCTAGCGCCATACGTAAAGATGCATATATCCCTATGTACACGCACATGATTCAAAACCACGTGTTAGATTTAGGCTAGTATGCACGCTTTAAACCAAACCAAAAAGACAATTTGGAAACAATACACAGGTTTGGATAAAATATTTATAGAATTTGCGATATTTAAGAATCTGGATGTTCCGCGTCAGTTTCTTTCGGCAGCGGACCGGCAAAAGTAAAACATGTAGGTAACAGCAGATATAGCAGCGCAAATCCATGAAGGTTCATCTAAGATTGTTATTTCTTTGAACAATTAATCCTGAATGAATCTGAGGTAAAAAAAAAAAATCATAATTTTCAATACAAAAGTTGAATCCACTTTCTAAAAAATTCATGATCCGCCTCAGCTGCAATATTTACACTGTCAAGTCGATGTTAAACAGAAGATTTGTGATACATCCCCCAATTTATTAGGTTATACCCCATCATAATTCATTATACATAATTTACAGACTAGTAAACAGTCATGAAAAACTTGAGTATTTTTGGGTTTAGTAGATTCTGTATGAAAAATCTGTGCGTCTGGTAATCCTATTTATAAATCCAAGAGAGATAACTCTGAGACAATAACTTAGTTACTGAGGTACCCCAAAGGAAAATGAAAGGTGAAGATAACGAACATCGAACAGTGATCATTCTCCTAAATCCCGTAAGCAATTAAATAGATAGTTGGTCAAACACGGACCCCCGGACACTGAATTGATGTGTTAATTTAACCAAATATGAAAAGTTCACTTGCTATTCACATGTTTATTAAACAATTATTACCAGATGCAAATATATCACATTAGGCAGCAGATTTGAAGTCAAATTGTGCAATCTTCGTAACATGATATGTAGGATTTATATCGTTTTCCGGTTTTATAAATTCATTTGAAGCCGACATTAGGGGTCTTCGGAAGATGAATAAGTTATTAACACATTTACAGTCATTGGTCTAAATTTGAGAGTTTCTGACACATATTAGGCCTATAATTTTCCAGGGGGAGGGGGGGGGGCAGCTGGAGGGGATGTTTGGGATAAAAAGAAATTTAAAAAACGCAGAGGAATTTCAAATAATTATTGACAAGCAATCCAAAAAAAAACCCCACCCCAAATGCATGGCTATAAGAATTGAAACCTAAATAGTGTTATCATTTCCTAACTTCGAATGCAAATTCTAGGGGGGGGGGGGTAAAAACAAAGAAAAAATTAACTTATCAAAAATAGGACACCTTCCCCTCACCACCGCCATCCTGGTTCTACATGCCTGGTTTTAAGAGTATAATTTAGGAAACATTGATTATGATATCGAAAACAAATACTCACTGAAAATAGAGAAATTGATTTTTTGATACATAGGCTACATGTAAGATGTTGGAATAAGTAGGCCTCAAGTATTTCTATATCGAAATCTCTATGAAGTGTATTGTTTTATTACATTTAAAATATGGATGTGGTCTAAAGTACATGAATTACAGAATTTGTAATTGGAAAACGTGTGTGCTATACCCATAGCGTAATGATATAGGGATGGGATATTTGTTAGAGGATCTACCAACAAAATACCCCCCCCCCCTTCCCCCTTCTCATCAGAACAACAATCCACATCGTTACGTATACAATATTTTGAAATATGAATTGCATTATAATAGAAATTCAGTCTTCGACGTTAACCGGTGGCCCGATGCCCGAGGCCAGTAAAATCGGGATCGGGCTTCTAAAAATATTTAACCCAGGAGTCCGGCGGGCCTTTAAATGTTTTATTGGATGTTTTGTATATATTACAAATAAAGCGTGAGATTGACTCAGACTTTGTCAGGATTCGCATCGAAAAACGATCAACCATGCTGCCTTTTCTGAAGTATATAGGGAGGCAAGGGCACTGGAAGTTAATGTAAATATATAGTATGTGCATGTATAAAAAATACACATACTATATATTTAGATTAACTTCCAGAGTCCGTGTAGGGAGGGGGCTGGTGTCCATGAAATTCCAGACCTCACAAGCGTATTTCGCAATCACAACCATCAGATCCAAAATTTATGCCCCACTGAACCGAGGGTGGTCCTTTGCTAAGATTTAATTCTGGAGAAAACAAAATGTTTTCTATGTGGTGTTTACAAAACAATGTAGAACATGAGCTACTGAAGTACATATCTTCGAGATTAATATGTTGAAAAATAAAATAAGATAATCCTTTTGATGTCAGTTGTTCTCTAACTATGATCATCTTGATATGTATTTCCCTACAGTCAGAACATACATATTACATGTATCTATAGTGTAGAATCAGCATGCAACACCTTGCAAATGACAAGTAATCAAATTAGAAAAAAACATTTTGGGCCATTAAAATATTGTTCGGGCTTGCAAAATTATTATACTGGGAGGCCCGAAGGGCCTGTGCTTCACAAAGTTTTTCGTGAAGACTGGAAATTACATTAACCATTTGATAGAAGATAAATTATTTCAGTGAGAAGGAAATACTTTGAATACACAAAAAGTGCGTCACAATGCATGTTGAGTATGACGCAATATGAGGTGAAAGTGTGACATCAGCATTGATACTGATTGAGTGTAGAACACGATTTAGATATTCTTTGGGTTTTTTTTAATGAGAAACAAGTGTTCTACACTAGACATACTTGGAATCTTATTTACCGGTGTTCACTATTAATTTACTAGATCTATCTGTCATTGGGGACAGTTTGTATGAATTTGGAATGATTAAATGGACTCTAACTCTGCTATTAACTAACATATCAAATTTAATTTACAGAAAAATAGGCTAATCTCTACACCACCTTTCAAGTTTCCTGTTAAATGAATTTCTTACTGACCATCCAGAATTTGTTATGTTGTCTGCAAAGTGATATTCATTCATTTCTTCCTTTAATTCTAGAGAGTTCACATCAAGGGGGGTAATAATTGTGTAAAATAGTAGGCCCTAATGTAGAGTTTTGAGGGGTTTTACAAAAAAGGGTAAATTGTTTAACTGTTTTTATTTACTATATTTGTAGTAAAAATAACTGTCTTAAAAACGGCATGTAGAATTAATGTCAGCCCTGCTGCGTTTCAGAGAAAATAGTGTCTGAAAAGAAGTCATAAATGCTCTTTTTTACCTTAATTTATGACTTATTCTTAAGAATAAGCAAGAAAATACACATTTTTTCAATCAGAAGTACAATAATCTAAGTGCCTTCTTGAATTTCTATTCACTGTACATTGCTGGGAAATTGTTTTATTAGAAATATTTGTGAAAAGATTAAAAACTCAACATCTCATGATTTAACTGTGGGTATGGTCCGTTGCCATGGAAACACGATGCATGGTTCCAGTAATTTTCACTTTTTTAACATTGATTATCACCATACACAAAAGTGTGAGAGTTTCATTCAGATTTGTGATTTTTGCACTTTCCACTTTTTTAAAGAAAATTCTCAATGGTTACTGACAGCTTCTCTTAATTCTTTAATTTTTTAAAAAACAAAAATGACCTTCCATATATCCCTTTATAATCCCATTCTTCCACGAAGACAACTAATTTATGATCGACATTTCTTCCACTCCATCACTAACCTTCATCTTCAAATTCTGCAAAATCGTTGTCTTCCTTTTCAACATCCTGTTGTTTCGCAGTTAATGGTGACAACCAGAACAACAAACAGAAAAAAATCCACGACTTCATCACCTGCAAAAGGAGACGAAAAGTCAAACCATTACACCTGTCTCCTTACATTGATCTCTTAGTATCCAATCTAATGCGAAGAACAATATATGCATGATAGAAGTCCATTTGAAGCATATTCTAGACTATTGTTCTCATTATAGTTGCATCGATCTCAAGTATGACAACAATAAATTTTTTCACTTATCAGCTACATGTATACTTTACTTATTTTCAGCATCATTCAACATTGATAGCTAGATATAAAACATATGGTCATTTACTCTTGAGACTATCTGAGTTTGTATCCATTTATCATGTTTATACAAATGTAGTGGTCAGCCGGGTTCGATCGCCGGTGGCCAGATAGCTCAGTTGGTAGAGCACCTGACTAGAGATTCAGGGCCCCGGGTTCGTATCCCGTCCTGGTCCGTTGCATTTTCTTCCTTCCTGTTACACAGATAAGGAGAGGAAGCCAATGTACAGCCATCTTGTTTTAAGGATATTGATTAATCATAACTTTCAACTCGCACAATAGCCCGAGAACTATAGCTCCATAATGATTTGTACGGACGACTAGGAGTTTCCTGTAATATGCAATTTCAGAGTTGTCCAATAGTTCTTTACCTATGTGAAAGTCGTGCGCACAGTGAGACGCAAAACATATTTTTGTCCACATGCGGTGGGCACAAATGCTTATCCAGCTCTTGCATTTGGCAGTTTATGCGAAAGTTTTTTGGACCACACAGGACAGTCGGTCCTGTGTAATCGATGAACACACAGGACCGAATCAAATTTTGTCAGACTGAAAAATCTAATGTAAAAAAGTGAAACACGTGAAAATGCAAAATCAAGGAAATTTTATTTATTATATTAGTAATACTATTGATTTCTTTTACCAGGATCGCTCCCACATAATACTTTAGACAGTCCATGTGGTTTTAATCACATTCATTTACGTATTTGGATTTGTGCAATATTTACATTTTAATGACTCCACATCAAAATAGTAAAGCTCAAAACCGGACACTGAGACATCGGACATTCCGGTCCGGTGTAAAAAATGATGCATCGGACCTGAGACACTGCACATCGGTCTGGTCCGACTGTCCGATGTCTTTCGCATAGACTGATTTGGTAGCATAAAGAAAGAAAACTGGGCTTTTCACCAATTGTGGTTTGACCCATAAAAGGAGATAATCAAAATTATTGGTTGAAAGGTGTATTAGAGTAAAAATATTTTGGACAGCAAAGTTTTTCATTCGGACATGTGAAAGTTTGAGTGGGGAACTAAGACTAAGACAAAAGTTAATGTCTATCTCTGCTGTACATTGGTGTAGCAGGGCTTGCACTGACAATTGCATTTACTGCTTTTTGTAAGTTTTTTTTGTTTTTTTTTTGGGGGGGGGGGGTTGTAAAAACTTGCAACAGAAATTTTGAAAAAGTGACAGACATTTCATATTATAGAAAGTGCAACACTTTCTGAATTTCAGCTTTTTGAATCAAAACAGACTCGAGGCTGTTTTGCCTGTGTAGAATGTGGATACCATGTCGCATCTTGCTTACTTAGAAGTTTACACAAGACAAAGGATATAACTATTAACACATCCAAATGGCCAAAATTAAGATGAGAGAAAATTCGAACGGACCATTTCCTGTATACACGTAAATCATAAAATCTCAATGTATAAATTACAACATGACGTGAATTTTCTTTATATCAGATACACAACACCATTTCATGTCTCTAATAAGCAATGAAATATACTGAAGGTAACCAATATGCGATGTGATTTCTTTAAAGAATCATGTTGATGGAGGAAATTCGAATTGTGGGACCGGTTTGTAATTTCCAGACTTAAAAGAAAGTTGGGAAAGTTCTTTTTTCATGCCATCGATATGTTGTATGACTCTTATCACTTCGTTTAAAAAAATCGCAATTTTTACAAACATTAATAAAGATATTTACCTGTCCTCACAGTCCTGTCTTCTGTCGCAGTCACGAGCCTCGATTTCGGTTTTTTTTCCCCTTGGAATGAATATTGTTAAAACCGTAATCGGATTTTATTTCCGGAATATGTATCACGTCCAGTAACCAGGGGGCGGATCCAGTAAAAAGTAAAGGGTGTAACTTGATGAAACAGGGGTCTGGGGTCCCATGGGATGAAAGCCCTCGGAAGCTTCTATATTTTATATAAATCTTATAAGGCTTGAAATATGTCACTGTCCTATTTTTACCACTCTCTGTCATTTTAATGAGAAGAAATTGCATCCAAACAGTTTTTGAGATTGTATATTGATAGAATTATGATGCTTATGGTCTTCAAGGGTGTTCATTGGGGGGGGGGCGCTTACATATATATATATATATATATATATATATATATATATATATATATAAAAAGCTTACCTAATTTGGACTGATTTTTTTTTTAAATGTAGGACCCCCCCCCCCCCCCCCCCCCCCCCCGAGCCCCAATCATTCTTTTTAGAGAAAAGTTAGAAATGGAGATTTATGCTTTATTTTAAGTAAATGAAAATTATTTTGAATTTTAACTGTAGAGAAATGTTAAATGTACACATTATCTATTGTGTATGGGTTTCACTTGAAAAATAGCTATTTAGAGGTACACATGTAGTATCTAACTTCACAACATGTACATGTATGTATAGATAAATTGATAGCAGATGGTAGGATCTTGTTAAAATTGGAATAGTTTGACCTTTTGTTGGTGTCTATGATGAAGCTGAAAGTTCAAGTGAGCTTTTCTGATCACTTTTGTCCAGTGTCTGTCTATCTGTCCGTCCATTATTTTTTTTTTATATTTACGACTTCTTCAATTTCAACCAAACTTAACACAACGCATCCTTTGGTGAATGGCTTTCATTCCTGCTCAAATAATAGACCAGGCCGCCTTTAAAGGGGAGATAATCATGAAAATCTAATAATTGGGTGGGATCATTTAAAAATCTTCTCAAGAACACAGTGTTACATCAAATTGACGATACCATTAGTGCACTTGACGAATCTGGAATAGTCAATGTCACGAGTAAATCACTAAGTTTGACTAAGATCGTTAGTCCTTGAAACGACGACGTGCATCAAATTTACTATTTATTAGAGTCAACTTGACAATATACAAAGTTCATATATTGATATCAGATAAAGTCAATTTCATTAAGCCAGTCAGTACCATTGACAAAGAATTCTAGTCCAATACGGGACTTTCGAGATACGGATCCACTCTGACTTTTATCGCGCGTAGGGCATGTCACTTCCGGATTACAATAACAACAACGTAAACAAACATGAAATATTTCAATTGCTATCAATTTCCTGCATTTAAATGCTATCTTTGAAAGAAAGCAATCACTACAACCATTTTATAAGATAAAACAATTGATAATATTATGCGAGTCGGCGCGGGAAATAAATCTAGGGAATATCTTGAGGATATCGGTAAAACTTCACGCCTTGCATCCAATGGTACGCGTCTAAATGCGCCTTTTCCCTTCCATCTAATTTACACCCAAGTACTAAGCACCAATAATGACTTGGATCGTCATCGTGGGACTGTGCATAGCTCTTTACGGACCGTCTGTTAGCGAAACACCATATGTATCGATGTCAACTTTGCCCTACAATTAATTATTATCACGTGACCGTGGTGTATAAACGTCAAATATAATCGGTCGTTACGGCATATCCCGAAAGTACTGCACTGCATAGTTATTGAGTGGACAGTCAACCTGACAATTTTACCTTGTCAAGTTGACTACGAATTTCTTTCAGTGTAGGAGTTACGAGATTGATCACTGTTCGTTATCTTCACCTTTCATTAAGATCATGACAGATATTTCAAAAATAATATAAGTTCTTACAATAATAGTAACAATAAATCCAAAAGATCTCGCCATTTATTTATTTGAGAGCGAAAAAAAATGTTTCTTTTATACCATGATTACGGTGGCATAGAGAGGCCAAATAAAAAAAATATATAATATTCGTTCGGAGCGATTTGTTCGGAAGAATTAGCAAATTGTTCGGATAAACTAGTAATTCTTTTGGACGAATTGGCGATTTGTTCGGACGAATTAACAAATTGTTAGGACAAATTAGTATAATTCGTTCGGACGAAATAGAAATTCATTCGAACAAATAAGTAATTTTTTTCCCGAACAATTAGCAACCTTTAAGTAACATTTTCGTCGTCTTTATAGAGAGTTCTTTAGATACATGTAGGTATATAAATATAGGCCTAAAGGGAGGGTCGGCAGCGGATACTCGTCAAGGACATCACAACAGGGAGGGGGGTAAGGGAGGGCCTGGTCCCCTCCCCACCTTCTATTTTAAATCTTTCCTTGTTTCTTCTTTTTACATGTAAAAATTCTTTTTGAGATTGATCACTGTTCGTTATCTTCAGCTTTCATTAAGATCATGCCTGACTCTTTATTTTGTATTCCTCAGTTTAATATAAGAGTTACGAGATGATAATTGTTCGTTATAGTCGTCTGCCATGCCTTCACCAGGCAATATTTCTACCAAGAGGAACAAATATCCGATCAGGAGAAAGGCGAACCAGTTAGCTCTTTGGTTGTCACAACACCAACTCTATAAAGATATGCTTCAGATCCTTGACAGACGGCAGTTTTCATGATAACAGTTGGTTGCCGATACAATGGAATCTTTAATCGTGAATCTTCTCCTGTCATATCAATGGTTAATTGGAAAGGGGTTGGTATTTCCAATCGCATGATTCTTGGACCTTTCCAACCAACTGAAAGACAACTTCTAACGCCTTACGATAACCTCCATTTTTATATCAAATCAAAATACGACAATACAAGATATCGATTGTATTTTTGCTGGAAACGAAGAGATCTCCATATTATAAGTTTAAAACATGTTTTAGATAATATTACTAATTAGTGCTCAACTTACACAGTGGTTGAAAACTTACATTTTGTACGAATTTCAGCTTGCTGGAAAGATCCGAGAAGTTGCGATTGTTATTTCAATTCAACTATGTACCATTACGAAGTTGACTGAACATCTAGACTAGCCCTACGTAGGGCTAACTTAAAATCCATATATAGTGCGTTCAATAGACCTAGATGTCTAGCTTAATATGCACTTACATGTACTCTCTCTCTCTACCCCCCCTCTCTCTCTCTCTCTCTCTCTCTCTCTCTCTCTCTCTGCTTTAAATATAAAGTTTAAACATGGATCTAGAGACATGTAGTACAGAGCACAACACTAGTATACATAATTTTTGTAGAAATTTATTTCCGTCATGGTGTGGCGGAAGTGGAAGTCAGACAATCTTGATGGGATTCGAATCCGTAAATGGGAATTCCAGTGCAGGCTTGTCTGATCTCCGAGGACAAGTGGTCAACACTGTGGTGACCCTGCTCGGTAACTGTAGAACTGCAGTTCAGTTTTGCCAGCATTTTAGTCTGAAATTGAATAACGCAGTATTAAGTCTTCCCCGGAAGACATGTGTCGCCTGCTAGTTCATTCTATATGTAATATATCACGTATAATGTTGAAAAAGTAAATTTTTCAAATGGTTTTTATCAGTTTAATACTCCTTTTAAAGGTTTTGAGAATTACTAAACATTCTTTAACGATAACTTAATTGAAATTGAAAGATGAGACATTATTATGCAATGCAATTTGTGGGAGAATCTGTTTGAAATTAAGACATTTATTAAATGTAGACTGAATGAAAACATATGTTTGAAAATATGTATCAACCTGTTACTGTGCTCTTCAAGACAATGGTAATAACCATAAGTAATTATCTGGTGGGTTTACTGCTTAGTCTTGTTGTCTTTTTATATATCCAATTTACTGTTTCTCAAGAAAAATCATAACTAGTGCTGTTCTGAAATCACATATACTGTCCTTCAGTATGGGAATTACAAATACTGTCCTTTTGTACATAAAAATACTGTCCTTCAGTTAATCATAAAATAAAATCTTCAGCAAAAAATTTTTTGCTGTAAAAAAATTCTAAGTCCCGGCAAAGAAGAAGTTGATAAGCGACAGATTCGAAAATGTCTTACACAATACAGTTGGCCACACTGATGCTCTGTGCCAAATATCAGGGAGTTGTCCCATGTGGTTCTTGAGAAAACTGTGACAGAAATTTTTTTGCTGTAAAAAATTCTAAGTCCCGGCAAAGAAGAAGTTGATAAGCGACAGATTCGAAAATGTCTTACACAATACAGTTGGCCAATACAGTTGGCCACACTGATGCTCTGTGCCAAATATCAGGGAGTTGCCCCATGTGCTTCTTGAGAAAACTGTGACAGAAAATTTTTTGCTGTAAAAAATTCTAAGTCCCGGCAAACAGGAAGTTGATAAGCGACAGATTCGAAAATGTCTTACACAATACAGTTGGCCACACTGATGCTCTGTGCCAAATATCAGGGAGTTGCCCCATGTGGTTCTTGAGAAAACTGTGACAGAAATTTTTTGTGACGACGACGACGCCAGACGACGACGCAGGACGACGCAAGACGACGGATAGTGATCCCTATATGTCGCCACTACGTAACGCAGGCGACACAACAATAATGAGATTTAGACGTGGAGAGGGGGAAATTGTGTGTGTTATTGACGGGTATTGCTAAAACGCGGAACGGAAAATAATTCGAGGCGGTCAGCATATTGTAAAATCAAAAGGCTTATATTATGAACAAGGAAGCAGAAATGATAGAGAGAGCGGGAAGTCATCCTAAACATCCATCTTTTTATAATCTTCATGCTAAGGCATAATTATGTATTTTAAAACTATTATAACATACTATGAAAAATATTAAGCAGACGCCTTTGGGTACCACGCCCCCTTTTTCCCTGTCCTTGTCATTTTCAGATCTCCCTCTACTAACGATTGTGACAGTATGTTATTTCACAAATAAACTATAATTTAAAGGTGTTACCTTAAGAACCGATTTAAAGAACCTCTCCAATGAATGACAGGTTCTCATCTCCCCGAAAAGAACATTGAACAAGAGGCCTATGGACCACATCGCTCACTTGTTGTTCGGCTATTGTGATTTTAAAAGATTTTTTTGCAATCTTTACTCCCATGAAAATATTTGACCCCATATTATGGCCTTAAACCTAGCCCCTTAGGATCACGATATAAACATGATACAATGTCTTTTTTCTCAACAATTTTCTCCTTTTTAAATTGAACTTGATTTTAATCGAATTAGAAATTCTTAAAATAATTGAACTTGAACTACACCTAGTATGACCACTTTGCCTCATTTGATGTAATCAAAGTGAAAGTGAAAGTTGGCATACAGGTATCCAATCTCTCATACAGAGTTGTCGATCCTTACAGAGCACTGTAAGGATCGACAACTCTGTATGAGAGATTGACAGGTATCCTGTGGATGCGAGTTGAACCCGAAGAGATACAGCGGACGAAAACACGATTGAAACAGAAGTAATATAAAGCAAGGTGAAACGTTTGTATCCCTAGTAAGAGGAATTAACAGATTTAATTTAATATATGAAATGATTAAAAGGCTAACAGAGAATTCATGTTTGAATTGAATTAAGGACCACAGACCTTATCGGTTACCTGAGTATTAGTTATAAGTATTACTAGTCCCTGGCAAGGACAATGAAATCTAGAAAAAAAATATCCTGTTTTGAATACTATATATAAGAAAAAGATTTAAAAGATCACATCTTTCTTTTAAATGCCTTCGAAAGTGCCTATAGTGATGAAAGGGTTTACATGATGCAACAGACGTAACCTTAACACAATACAACAAGGACCCAACCTAAAGTCAATACCCTGGGGGTGCAAAATTCACGACTTTGGCACATCCTTTCCTACTTTTCCTAAATATGCATTTAGTTTTTATACCATATCAGCAAAACTTTAAGAAGTGCATGTATTTCAAATGATAAAGAAATTATAATCACTGTAATGATTTTGGCTCAACCCTAGAACTAAACCCTTACCCCCAAGGATCATGAAATTTACAATTTTGGTAAAGGACTGCCTGCTCCTTGTTCTCTCTATTTAGTTTCAATTTTGTATCAATAGCATTATTAAAAGGGTGTTATTCAAATGTTTACACATGTTTGGCTATGAAGTAGTCGTAAAGGAAATATAGGGAAATTTCCAATGTGCAATATAAAAGTTGAAATTTAAAAAATTCTACAGTAGAGTTTTATACCAAATTAAAGAATGATTTTAAAAAGACAATAAGCTTACTAATTAAAAGGGAAAAAAGTATGGGTCATCGGCAATTCTTTTTCAGGGGAGCATGTCAAAGGACGATTTTTGGCCAGTTTTCATGGGAAATGGCATTAAATAAGAAATGGATAGGTTTTTTACTTGTAGTTTCATACTTTTCCTTTATCCTTAATAATCATATGGATTAGGAAAAAGTTCACCAATCATATGTAAACACTGAGTCATTGCATAATATTCCAGGGGTGGTGTCAAAATGTGTAATGTATGAACTGTCACAAATTCAATAAATCCGATATCACGCCTGCTAATCGATCAATTGCATAACAAGAGGTTATGTATGGAAATCAAAAGAGATTGATTTCCGGTTATGCAATCGATACCCAAATTTCACAAGCATAGATGGTAAATTGTTTAAATGCAAGCAATTATTGAGATTTTAATTAAAATGTAAGAATGTGATTCGATGAGTAATTCTATTTTCTATTGTTTTACACTTTTATAAAAAGCAAGGGTCATCGATTAGCAACGATTTTTGTTCTGAAGCGAGGGTCGGTGGAGCGAAAACGCTGTCAGAAAATCGTATTTACCGACAGAAATTTGTGTTTATTCCATTTTAAACATAATTGTCAATACTTACCATTAGTTCACAATATTTGCGAATTTGCAGCAAAATTTGGACTTTGATTTCTGTATTATTTAGCAAAAAAAAAATATACGAGGTAAATGACGTTGCCTATGCAAGTGATCCAAACGTTGTGAAGGAGAATTTAGGTTATGCATGAGAGTAAGAAATAAAAAGTTTTATGCCATATACATCTACGAGACTATCTAACTCTTGGCAATAACTTTTTTCTAGTATCGTTTCGACAAGGCTAACCTCAAGCCTCGACTCCGTTTCCCTTTAAAGACTCTCATATCTTTTTTTTCTGTTCTGAAAAAAAAAAAAAACTCGAACAATGAAAAATCATTTCATTTCTTCGGCACGAGTATTTATGTGTTACTATTTTAAATTTCCTAAAAAGCAGGTTTCTTTTGTAGCTGTAACACTAGTGCTAAGATGGGGGGGGGGGGGGGGCTAAATCATACTGCTAAAATTAAGAATTTTAAACTTTATAATAATCTATATTATTATAGAAAGTCTACATTTCTTTAATTCTAAACTTTTCATGTAACAAAATTTAACAGTACAATTGTTTAGAGTTGATCTTCCCAGCCCAACATGTAGAAACCGCAAAAGGATTTTGTATTGCTTATAAATTAGTAGATTCACATCTTAACACTAAAGGTTAAAAAACAAAATCAAAAACAAAAACAAAAAAACCAACGATTATCATATAATCGAAGTTTTTTCACTTTTTATGTGCATCGTGATCGCGATCTATTTTTCTTTGACATGCTAATACTACCTGGGCCGTTAATGATGATCAGAGAGGTTAAAGGCTAAGACTAACTGCATACCATGCCCGAGTCTACATAATACACATTTAATTTCATAGGGTTCTTTACCAAACATAAATACAGTTTATGAAGTAAATGAATAAAGTACATGTATGTTGCTTCTATTGTTCACAGTATACTTTGAACCGATGGACTGAAAAAGTACACACAATAAAAGCGGAATTACTTCAATAATTGATGAATCTTCTTTTTCTTTCAATTTTTCACACATTCAAATCGCATATCAATCTCTTGTACTTTGATTAAAAAAACCTTGTAGGTTAGTTCATAAAAACATTAACAGTTACCTTTAAATAACTTGAATTATGACTTTTGAAACTTTTTTTTTCTTACTCTCATGCATAACCTAAATTCTCCCTCAAAACTTTTGGATCGCTTGCATAGGCGACGTCATTAGTCCAAATTTTGCTGTAAAGGTCGCAAATATTGTGAACTAATGGTAAGTATTGACAACTATGTTTAAAATGAAATAAACACAAATTCCTGTTGGTAAATACGATTTTCTGACAGCGTTTTCACTCCACCGACCCTAGCTTCAGAATAAAAATCGTTGCTAATCGATGACCCTTGCTTTTTATGAGTGTAAAACAATAGAAAATAAAATTACTCATCGAATCACATTCTTAAATTTTAATTAAAATCTCAACAAATGCTTGCATTTAGACAATTTACCATCTATGCATGTGCAATTTGGGTATCGATTGCATAACCGGAAATCGATCTCTTTTGAGATTTGCTATAGAAAGTAGGTGGCGTTTCTGCACAAAGTAAGGGTAGAGGGGCAGAAATCGCCAATCTGCAGTTCTTATGAGAACCCTGTAGTGGTGTATTCTACTAGGGACTTTTGAAGTATCATTTCACCATCGAAAAAGTGATACAAGCTCTCAAGTATTTTATATGAATTTTTTGTGATTTATCCCGGAATGATAAAAAAGGTACTTTGTTTGCAAATAAGATGCTCTAGAGTCCAAATTTCGCCGTGATTTGATGCATAATATGAATATCTAATAAAACATCTCTAAACGACTCAGATAAACATTCTCTACCCACAGGTGTTCACACATCTGCCAAAGCCAAAACTGCAAACTTCTTGTAAAACGCTTTGTGAACTTTTATACAAACATTAAACTTACATTGTACCTTAATCAAATTATGGAGCAGAATTTTAAAATAGAATTATTTTACCGTTTGTAAACTAATTCCTAATCATTTGAATTCAATCAAAATAAAGCAAATTAACCCGATTTTTTATGGTCTTATCATGGCTACATTCTTAAATTAAAGTTCCGTCCCGGTGGTTTTTTTTTTTTACCCAACACCCATTAAAGACAAACTGTTAATGTGTATATCATCACAGGAGTCTGAAGTTTTTGTCAAAAAATATCCACCGTCTTCTAAGGATATTTTTTTCCGGATTGGATTCCACCCCCCACCCGGATTTTTATTTTTATTTTTAATTGATAAAACTTCAGATTCCTGTGACATAATAAATAGGGCAATCAAGGGAGACTATCTTACCTCCAGGCCGGGACGGAGGGCGTCATCCTGTGCGTCGCTCGTTTCTTGGTGGTTCATATGGTATTCATAACATCCAACACCTGGTCTCACGATCACAGCAATGTGCTTTAATTTGAAGAAGAAAGTAACTCCTTATCAATGATTATTGACAATTTAAAAATGCAATGCGAAAACCTGAACAGTTTATCGTCAGTTTGGATAAGTACAATCATTGAAGGATCTCCTATATACTGAAACAAGGAGGGTTAACAATTGTTTGAGTAATACTCTTTCACATTTTATGACTAATATTGTTAACTGTAAAATGGAAATAATGTCGAAAATATCTTGTTCTGTACGAGGTATATTTTGCAGAACATCGCTGCATAAAGAGAAAAATTCAGGTAGACTTGAGCGAATGTCATAAACATTCAGATCTGAAGAGAATTAATCTGAATTACCATCAGATAGAAAGATTTTATCATCCTATTGTGTCATTTTCATTACACTAAATATATTCCCCGTTTATCTTTCAGTTTTGAATTAGATAGGTGCGTACGAAAGGGGGGGGGGGGCTAAAAAAAAGAGAGAAAAAATTCTGGATCCGTCCATGTATGTGCAATAAAGTTGAATTTATCAATTTATCTAATTAATATTTCATCTACAGGAATGTATATCTAATGTTTTATAACTGAAAAGTATTGGAATGACTATTATTTAGAAAAGTCCACAAACAGTGCTGTTCACACGGTTATACAAACGTGAAAGGCTTACGACATTTTGAGGCATTTTGATCACAGAAAATAAAGAAAGCGGGGGCAGTCTAGAGCATACAGTTTAGATCAAGTCGTCAACGATTAAAAGATTAAGCAAGCCGCAGTGAAGACGCACTGTAGGGGATAGGGATGTTTGTAACTAATTACAAATTTTCATGTAATTATCTCAATGTACATGTATAATTGAGCTTCTTTTTTTCAGTTAAAGAGGTTCGCACCTGAGATTTGAAGTAATGTCAATTACAGAGGTTTGTACCTGAGATTTGAAGTAATGTTAATTTTTGGGGAAGTGTATTTTTAATTTCTACATTGACGGACAATTAGGAAATCAAAAAGAAAAACTGGGGTTGCAATGCTTGTGAGCTATGTGCAATGTTCTAAGCATGACCTTTTTGCACTTAAAATTCACTCAAGATTTATTCAATTAAACTTGATTTGTCTGTTGGTGTCAACACAACATAAGCAACAAAAATTAATCATTACATAGAATAGATACATAATCATGTAAGTTTGATACTAGTAATGGAAATAAATAATGACCTTTTTGCACTTGATACTAGTATACGAAAAAATTCATGATATTAAATTTGAGAGTTTAAAAGGACATATTAGGAGTAATGTCAATTTCTAAAATTTCATATAATTTGCAAGATTTTGTCTAAAAAAAAAAAAAAAGCAATTGTAATTTATCATTGATATTACCTATGTGTCGTGTAATTTCAATTACATTTCAAATATTTTTCATGATCTAACATAGAACTCTTGAGGGTTAACATAGGCTGTCTCTGCTGTCCAATCCCACTCATGTACGGAGTATTTCAGTGGTAAATAAATATTGTTTAAATTGAACCTGATCAAACCCTGAACTTTACGTCATATATATGTAGCTGCGCAATCGGAACATCACTCGGCCTATTCCGGAGAATTAACGTTTATTCTCCGGAATACGCCGAGTGATGTTCCGATTGGTAGCTGCGCTCAAATGTAGCACCGTCGGCATATAATGTTAAATGCGGAAAGGGATGGGTGTGAATAGAATTAAAAAGGAAACAAGTCGAAATAAATTAACCGAAACAATCAGTCAAAATAGATTTCCTTTTTTATCATAATGTCATAAGTTCAAACCAAAATATCAAAATAAAAATCCAAGAAAAAACTAAATTACAAAGTAACATCTCATATATGCATTTATCATTCAGTATCCCTTTCTCTATTCGTTCTACACTGAGTGCAATCCCTGTGGACCCTTGATTGGCAATCAATTTATATTATCATATAGCCTATGTATGCACTTAAATGTACCATGCAGTGAACTGTAACAGGAATCAGCTTAAGTACTAGTAAGAATATATACAGTACTTAAGTACTAATAAGAATATATACACAGTACTTAAGTACTAGTAAGAATATATACAGTACTTAAGTACTAGTAAGAATATATACACAGTACTTAAGTACTAGTAAGAATATATACAGTACTTAAGTACTAGTAAGAATATATACACAGTACTTAAGTACTAATAAGAATATATACGCAGTACTTAAGCACTAGTAAGAATATATACAGTACTTAAGTACTAGTAAGAATATATACAGTACTTAAGTACTAATAAGAATATATACACAGTACTTAAGTACTAGTAACAATATATACAGTACCTAAGTACTAATAAGAATATATACAGTACTTAAGTACTAGTAAGAATATATAAAGTACTTAAGTACTAGTAAGAATATATACAGTACTTACGTGTTTGAAGTCATACAAGACTTGTTCTGCGACGACACAGGTAACTACCTACAAAGATATCAATAATTCCGCCAATCAAACAAAGATATCAATACTTCCACCAATCAAACAAAGATATCAATACTTCCACCAATCAATCAAGGATATCAATACTCCCACCAATAAAACAAAGATATCAATACTCCCACCGATCAAACAAAGATATCAATACTTCCACCAATCAAACAAGGATATCAATACTTCCACCAATCAAACAAAGATATCAATACTCCCACCAATAAAACAAAGATATCAATACGTCCACCAATCAAACAAAGATATCAATACTCCCACCAATCAAACAAGGTTATCAATACTTCCACCAATCAAACAAGGATATCAATACTTCCACCAATCAAACAAGGATATCAATACTCCCACCAATCAAACAAAGATATCAATATGTACTTCCAAAAACCAATCAAACAAAGATATCAATATGTACTTCCAAAAACCAATCAAACAAGGATATCAATACTTCCAAAAAAACCCAAAAAACCAATCAAACAAGAATCGTCCAAAACCACCTACAAAGATATCAATACATCCAAAAAAAACCAATCAAACAAGGATGGTCCAAAACACATTTTCCAAACCAAAACATGTCGTTTCTGTGCAGATCTATATTAATTATGATCCGCACTTTTTCAAGTTGCTTAAATAAATCAAAATCAAATAAAAACACAACTAATGGAAGCGGAGCCCCCTCCTCCTTTACCCCCCCCCCTCCCAGATTTATCTTCAATCTGAATAATTCAATTACATAAATTTTATAACTGTAATCTGCTTTTGAAATATGAATGCAACAGAATGAAATATGAACCAATCAGATGGCTTGGCGATAATGTGCAAGTCTTACCACTGACAGAAACACGACGAGAGTCCTCATGATTTACAGATTGCCTGAAATATTTTCAGCGGTGATATATATTCCACTTTCTTAGGGGCCCATTGGGGTTGCTAATATTTCTAACGTTTATAACTTTTATATAACTTGGGTCATTTCAATTTTTCATGTCGCACTAATGATAATATAACCTTGATATTGATAAATACATATGCACCTGATAAATATATTTGTCCGTCTGAGTATTGTACACAGTACAGGTCTAATTACATTTTTATACCCCTCGCGAACGAAGTTCAGGGGGTATATAGGAATCACTCTGTCTGTCTGTCTGTCTGTATGTGGGTGCAGATTCGTGTCCGGGCCATAACTTCTTTGTTCTTTGACATAGGCATACCATATTTGGCACACAGGTGGATCGCCATGAGACGATGTGTCGAGTACCTTCATGACCTCTATATGACCTTGACCCTTGACCTCAAGGTCAAAATTAAAGGGTTTTTTTTTTTTTTTTTTTACAATGGATTCGGGTCCGGTCCATAACTTCTTTGTTCTTTGATATAGGCATACCATATTTGACACATGAGTGTATCACCATGAGACGATGTGTCGGTTACCTTCATGATCTCCATATGATCTTGACCTCAAGGTCAAAATTAAAGGTTTTTACAATGGATTCGTGTCAGGGCCATGACTTCTTTAATTTGTTACACTCAGGAAAGGGGTAATTTATAACAACACCCTTTGGGTGATTGAGGTTAGCGGGGGGTATTCTTAGTGAGCATTGCTCACAGTACGTCTTGTTTTGAATAGACTTCCTGCAGTCACGTGCACATTGAGTCATTGACCTCATTAATGTTTAGATTTTTATGTAAATATCACATGCTCCTTTCAGGTAGCATGCTCTATATTTGACAAATTAAAAAGAATTTAAATAAAATCTGGAATTTATATTGACATCCAGTTTCATTTGATAAAAATGCATGCCGAAACTTTATTTCCTTGAAATTATGAAGAGATTAATACTGCAACCTTGAACCTTGAATCACACAAGAACGATAAAATACAGCTGTTGACTCCTCTTATGAACCCTAATCTTCTCTAACGAGGAGTATTATTCAGTTAAATTTGTAAGTTCCCTCCTGCCCCTCCCCTCCCCCATAACAAAACTAGAATCCACGCCTGTTTAGTTCTCATTTAATATGCATACACTGTACTAGATAATCACAATGATATCTTTTAAACTTCAAACCCGACTTGACCAGGCCTGGAGGTTATAAAACCTTTTTGGAGCACGTTTTCATACTCAAACTCAAACTCCGTGCTCTAAATCGTACTCATAATCAAAAGTGAAGGTTATAAAACTTTAAAAAATCATTCTTATACTCAACTCAAATGGAATACAAGCTAAAGATTTTTCGAGTATTGTCGTTGTTGTTTATCAGTCAAAAGCAAATACAGCTTATAGACATAGTGTACAATGTAATAAATCAAAAATCACATAAAGGTCAAGAAAGAATAGAAATTGTGCTTATACTTTGGTATTGGAATTCTTAATAAATTTACCCAAGTTACATAATTCCTTTATATTCTGTAAAGTAAAGTAAAGTAAATTTTATTTAAAGTCGGCACTATATACATTCAACATGTCAAACACAAGCTCTGTAGAGCTTTTTAACCGACTATCTGTGTCGATAAAAGTTGACAGAGGGTCTGATATAATAATACTTTTTCAAAAATGATTCTTAAATGACTGTAATAGGTACACTTAAAGAAAAAATGAAACTCATCTTCTCCATCTAAGGTACATACAGGACATAAACGTCTTTCTAAATGAACATTTTTGTATCTACCGGTTTCAATAACTAACCAGTGAGACGATAATCTTAACTTACATATAAACTTTTTATACTGCATAGGAGTTCTTTTAGTTAAGTAAGATTGCAAAGTAAAATGGTCAATCAAATGTTTATGAATTATACTGTTTATAAAGCTTACTCAGAGTTGTTCTCAAAACAAGAATGGTTTGGGTATGAGTACGATAGAAAAATTAAATGATAGAATTTTACGTTATGCATGCATTCAGTAATCTTATCTGGGATTGTAAGCAGTACTTGTTCAATCAAGGACTTTGTCGATACAAGGTCTACGGCGCACATGACCAATGCTATATACATAAACTTCATTTCGTGACTACCTTGGCATGGAAAACAACAGACACAAACTTGACCAGAAAACCCTTCATGCCTTTAACAAGGTTAAAAATTGTCTCGAACTATAACTTTAATTCAATCCAACACAGTCCCCATTATCACCGCGAACCATCGTGACTTTGGTGAAAAGATTCAGTAACGCATTGCTACAGATTCAAATGAGGCCAAAACACGAGGTGAGAAAATTATGGTTGGATATAAAAGTATAAGCCGGTACGTTTTACACATACATGTACCAACCCCCACGGAATGAAGACATCGTTCCTTAGTCTGTATATCGCATCCAAATAGGAATTGCTAAGGGGCTTGATCAAAAGATTAATGTCGGATAAAAATCTAAATTGAAATAGTTGGGGGGGGGGGGGGGGTAAAAACTCCCGTAAGTTTCTGTCATCCGACATCGATTACACTTCAATGGAAAAAAAAAGAAGACGAGCGACTGTTAAAAACACATAATTTGTTATCTTCGCCTTTCATAATAATATTACATTGTAATGGACATTTGATAGTTTTAATGTACACTTTCATTTGTGAATAAACAGTAAAAAAGGTATACAGTGTTATTTATACTCGTTTGATTTTACTTGTTAAATGATCACATGTTGTTTCAACATTCATCATATTAGTTTTAAGGGAGGTGGGGGAGTCTTCGTGAAAACTATGTGAATTTACTTTTTTGTCGTACATTGAACTTTTGATCTCGCCCCTAAATGCACTTATAATCACATTAAATTAATTTATTGTTTCACCAAACATGTTGGCATACAATCATGTTACACAATATGAAATATATAATGATAATAAACCGCATGTAAGTACTAACAGTTAATATACATATTATGTAAATACATTGATATATATATATCATACATGTACATGTGACGTTAAACCTCATGTATGCAATTTAGTATTGCGTATAATATTAGTATAACCAGTGGCGATTTAAGGGGGGCGCCCCCGCCCCCACTAAAAGTTTCAAATTTAAGGTAAATCGTGGTATCTTGTTTAGAAAATTGTACTAAACGATAAAAGAAGCAATGATGTCTTCCATTCCTGGAGAAATAAATGACAAAATCTTTTGATTTCTTGAATTACTTTATTGGGAGAACTTAATTTTTTTTCCAAAAACCCTTAAAATTTGCGCCAAGACCCCCTGCCTCATAAAGTGCCCCCCCCCCCCCCCCCCGGTAACCGCAATTCCTGGATCCGCCTCTGATAACGGTAGCACTTTACTGTATTGCACTATTCAAAACAATGAGGTAAAATTGTACAAAACCTAGTATGAACTACATGCATTGACAGGGTTGCATAGTACTTCACAATGGTTTTCCATTGATATATCATCATTTGAATTGTAGATGTTGTAAACAATAACAAAACCAATATGGCGGTCAACTTCCGGGATATTCACTTCCGCTGACACATTGAAATTAAAAGGACCGTTAAGCTAGCCTGATGCACATGTGATTCTTACATACCAAAATTGTCCAATATAAAGCAGTGATATAAAAATGTAACTCATTTTCACAAGTCAAGGGTTATTGATTCGTTACTTCGATCTAGAACCCTTGACATCAGTCACCATTCAAAACATGGGTTTGGGACAGGGGATGAAGCAATGAGCTAAAATCAAATCATCCAATGAGATTCCTTGTTTAAGCTGCAAGTTTGGTAAGAGCAAAAACAGAAAGTAAACAATGGTCTTCGTGGAGTACTTTTCTCAACATCATGAACATTGTGTGTTGATTTTATACTTAGCATAATTAATAAACATTTTCGTCCCTTAAATGTTGTAGCTATTTATCAATTATTTCAATTTTAAATCACTTGTTCAATTTGTTAAAACACAATCGACAAACATACTTGGACAATCCATCGTTTTAATGGGGCTGGTATTTTAAAACTTCGTATAATTATTTCTTTTTACAAAAAATTCCAAAAATTGATCGACGGTCACAAATTCTACACCATGTTGCCGATGCCGCGCCATGCGTGTTTAGTTTCGTTTTCAGTCGATTATAAAAGCCGTTGTCTGATTGGCTCCACACTACACGCTGCAAACCAATCATATGCTCCATCTCGAGCCCATGTTTTGAATGGTGACTGATGTCAATGGTTAGGGAGAGGTCACGAATCAATAACTCTTGACTTGTGAAGATGCTTCATTAGCAGTTTTACAAAACTGACAAAATCGATATAATCAATCTCTCGTGTTCAGTGCATTAAAACGTTATACCTGAATCAATTTATATTCTGATCAGTAACGATATGAAAGAGATGTCCGTTGATGTTGTTTTCATCTATGAAATTAGTTCTAAAAAATTAAAGGACTAATTAAGGGAAATGCTGATCAAAATTTGAAGAAGAAAAAAAAAAAAAAACGCTGACAAATAACGTATGGTGAAAAGAATTAATGAATTGAATACTTTACTTTCAGATGGAAAGAAAAAGAAATATATTATGGTCGAATCGCCCCAAAATACTCAGCAACGATCTTGCAAAAGGCTTGAAATTAAAGGTTACTCGGCCCAAACAAGGTCGAGTCATAAACATACCGTTATTTAATTACGGTGATTTTAGTACATGTACATACCATTCTCTGAGTTAGTAAAAATAATACTGACTTCCATGGTAGTAGACCTTGTAGCGAGGGAGGGGCGGGGGAATAGAGAGATGATGTAATAATTGTTTGCCGTAACACATGTTCTAGAAGAGAATTCTCTAGAACATTATTTTAGTGTGACTGTAAATTTTGTGTTTAAAACACTCTACATGGAGAGGCATTTTATTTAATTACATTTGGACTTTTACACCTGGGGATTGGATTGGACTTAATGGTCGATTTGTAACAGTTTATATTCTCTTGTGTGAATTCAGCTCGGTGGTTAACCAGCATCGGACACTGTAAGTAAGTATGTTTCTCATTGTAATATTCTTCTGAAAATGATTATAAATAAATTGTTATAAATCTTGGAATTGTTTGTTATTGATTTCTGCTGGTCATCTATTATTCTGACCCACAACAACATACACGTTATATTTTGTCAGAACTCAGTAGCTTCAAAACAGCCCCAGCATTTTACAGTCCCCTCTCCCCCGTTCAATTTTTTTTTTTTTTTTTTTATCTATCAATGGTTTAATTTGGGCCACTGGATTTTTTTGATTATGTTTTCATAGCAGTCTGTACTTCATATTGCTATATGATGACTCCTAGTTTAGGTCACCTACACGTTTGTCAGTGCCGTGTTCTACGAGACGAGTGGGGAGTCAAACGGCTTGCGTGACCTAGGCTATTATGACCCCCACCCACTACGTAAGAGCTTGTTGGTAAATATCAAACGATACGGAATGAATCTAGGTTCACCGCGAAAAATGAATGGAAAATTTGCATTTATCATGCGCTACGAAAAACAAAAACAAAAATAGATTCATTCCTTCAATCAAAGTATAGCATGTGATGGAAAAACTCAAAACTGAGCATTTACTAGATTGTATTAAACAACATGGGAATCTTTGATATCTTTTTACCTTTGTTAAATCTATACCTATATACATCTTCCAACTACATGAAAACAAAACCAGTTTAATTCAAATTTATAGCATCACCCCCACCCACCCCCCCTTTCTCATCTTAGGTAACCCCGACTTCAATAAGCGCTTGGCAATTCAATTGCAGTTTGACGATTTTTATTTATACATGTAGAAGATCGTCTTTCTTCCTCAATATATAGAAGCCTATGTGATTTCTTTACTCACGTCAAACGCCCGTGTGTAAGAATGACATGGCATGGTGCATGTTTGATGGGAGGGGGACATCTAGTATCATAGTATGTGCGTACCGTTATTTCTCAGCGCTTCTAAAGTCGGTCCATCCACTTTAATACTCGTAGTTTTTCCATCGGAACCATTTATCCTCAGCTGGTGCAGTTCATTGTTACTGTGGGGGAAAATGATGCAATAAAATATAAATCAAAATTTGCACTTTTTTCTCATGCGACTCATCCAACGATTTAGATACGTGTATAATGTGCTTATTGTCGATTAATTATGCTTCAGTTGGCGTGTAAATAATTTTCAATTAGTATGAGTTTCAAAACGAAAGATTAACGCATTAATTTGCACAAGTTAAATTGCAGATATTGGTTTTCTACCTGTTTGACGCCATCTTGGAATCTGCAGTTGCCGATCCACCCGATCAATTCAAAGCGGCATACAGCGGCATAGCCCGGAATTGCATGCACATTTCCGGTCGGGAAAAAAGTGCCCGTGCCGCCTTGCCGGTGTTAATACCGGTACAGAAACAAGTACGCCTATATGTGTTACTTTCACTTTCAATCACCAAAATAATTAGCATTGTGAACCCCAATTTAGTAAGAAATCCAATATCGTTTTAGATTCTTATGGCACATTATCATGGTTCTTTCTCAAATAATTTCAAAGCTTGAATTCAGCTCATAGTTTAAAAACGTTTATGGTACTTTCTAAACAATCTGATTATCTTAATTACGGGTTTGTCCATGAAGTATACCGCAGTGACGGCGACATTTTTCCAGAAGCATTATGGGTAATACTCATCTTTTTTCAGCTGATGAAGAGCTAGTCTGGTCTCCCTTCCCACAATTCCGTTCGCGCACTCTCTACCATTCTCTACCCAGAGTTCCGTGCGCTCCTCGCACTACTAATATCCAACATTTATGTTTTGGACTAAATATTTAGTCATATTATGATATGTTTTTGGTGCAATCAAATTGATGCTTACTGTAAATTGATTAAAATCGCCGTTTTCTGATCATAAATTTGGAACTACTTCGTAATATGCGTATGAATGTAGGATATACACGTGGTGTAGATTTAATTGTAAACATGGACTCAAAAGTAAGAAAGGCTGTAAAAATACGATAAAACTTGTAAAATAAGAGACAAACAGCTAAATGGTAAATATGTACTTATTAAAGTGTCAGTTGGCTATGAAAAAAGCCTGATGTATCACCTGTTGCCTGAACTTTTAAAGGGAAAGGAAACCGAAAATGATTGTTTATATCATGTGATTATATGGTCACGTGATTCAAAGCGTTGACAGAGGTGTATGTGAAGCTTGCGTAACGCGGCCTCTGGTGAGAGAATGACTCTCTACATTGAGTCTGGTCCCCCTTCCCACAATTCCGTTCGCGCACTCTCTACATTGAGTCAATGTAGAGAGTGCGCGAACGGAATTGTGGGAAGGGGGACTAGACTAATGAAGAGCAAATCACGTGACTCATATGCGTAATCATTGGAGCGAGCTCGTCGCGACGCGAGCTTCGCTCGCTATTACCCCGGCAGACACCAATCCAAAACTTTCTCAGCTTCCTGGGAAGCATAAAGTGCAAGCTGCCGTTACAGGCGCTAGAGCACTAACATTCTAACAATATCTTTCACTGTCTATAGCCAGGCACCCCTTTTACATTTGGGTGGAGTGAGGAAATTCGTGTAAAGTGCCTTTCCCAAGGACACAACGTCGGCCCTGCCGCGGCCAGGACTCGAACCCACGACCTTTCGGTCGAGAGTCCGACATTCTAACCACTGGGCCACCGACGCCACTATTGATGTATTGTGTCCCCCACTTTTCAGAAACTTGACTACTTTTTACTGTATATGTGGATATAACTTGTGTATGCATAAGTCACTGAATGGAAAATATTCAAGTTATTACACTAGTATATTGTGCGCGCCAAATATAGTGCCTTGAATTTTGTACACATGCTATGTAACAGATGGGCATAAATGCTGAAAGCAATAAAGAACCATGACTTTTTTTCCGCGTTGGCTTTCCAGGTCTACTTGGTCCAGTGATTTGAAACCTGGTGAGCCACTAATACCTCTGTCAACGTCTAAAAAGTATATTAAAATGTACTAAACCTAACTTAGCATATCAAACTGTAATGATAATATCTAAGCAAATCAAACACTTGTCTGAATTTTTTAAAAGCAGAAGATGGTAAATATGAGACACATGAGCGAATAATAACAATAATAATGTCCTTTATTTAAACAGGATAGCACAATTAGTTTAAAACTAGTTTACATTGTGGTCCTGAAAACATATATACAGACAGCAGTATTATACAGATACAATATAAAATAGTATATGAAAGTATGTTGTATACATACATGTACGCTATTTACATATTTAAAACTGAAAATAAAACGTAAAAATTAAAAGGTTTATATAAATATCCATTCAATGATACTAAAACAATCATGGAATCCGTTGCTTTTGTGAATCTACTTTAAGATTTTAAGCTTAAAACTAAAATTTGTAAAATCATTATTTATTATGCAATAAGTAAAAGTAAGTTTTGCCAAGAATCTTGACTTTAACGTTAGATTAATTAAGCCAAGTTTCCATTGTGAAATGTTTTAAAACGTGGCCTAATTATTCTAATATTGAAGTCTATGGGAAAAGACATATTTTTCAATGGATTGAAAATAAAGAAATGAAGTTTTGGAGAAAGCCTCTCAATAAAAAGAGATCTGGAGCCAGTTGCACAAAAGTTAGTTAATTTTAACGGACAGTTAACGTTTGGTTAACACTATATAAATGTAAGAGTTAACAGAAAGTTAACTGTTAGTTAAAGTGGCGGGATCAGGTGTCTAGAATGAGTAAGTATTCCCTGTCGACCGGTCACACCCGCCGTGAGCCCTATATCTTGACCAGGTAAACGGTTATCCGTAGTCAAAATCAGTATGAAACACAATCCCTTGTCAAGAGTAGTGTGTAGTGTGTAAAACAAAAAAACCAGTCTAACAATTGGTATGAAACACATCAGACAACATTTGATCCAATTACAAGTTGTATTGACAAACTAGATCGTTTATTATAACGACCATAGAATTTGCGAAATGCTGACTTTAAACGAGACTGTTAAAACCCTGTAGCATCAACTTTTTTGTCAGTAGCCTGTCTCAGTTTAAAAACTGATCATACGCAGACCAATATCTTGAGTATCGAATCAATACGCAACTTCCGAGATATCAGCTCTTCTGTGATAGAGGTACGTTCAGTGTTCTATTGAACGCTTGGATGGGTACAAGACGTATACATATACTATAGACTAGCTATGTAAATACGGATAAAAGCAATGAAAGTGTATATTTTGTTGATATCAGCCGTTGGTATACATTAAACAGACAATATGGAGAATAATATTTGATTGAATTAGGCCATTAAATTAAATATGAAATTATTTGTTATTTCCTCTGAACTGCACGAGTGATATTTTAATCAAACAAAAATGGTGATTATCGATTTTTGTTTGAACTATTTTATTATTAGATACTAATAAACTTACTAATATTGTGTGTCCCTGCAGTTAGGGTGGTTGCATGATGTCTGATAATCGGCCTTTAAGCAATACAGGCTGTATATGAAGGCAGCGATATTTGTACCCACCGCGTGTGGACGATAGTATGTTTTGCGTCTCACTGTTCGTAAGAGTTCTACAAAGGGAAAGAAGTATTGGGCAACTCGGAAATTGCGTATTAATGTATCCTCACAACAACAGCATTCCAGGAGAGGGGCTGAAATCAATGATGTTGCAATTTTATTCAATGATTATATGTGAATGCTGAAAATTTCATCATTGTGATACAACTAGGATTATGAACAATATTATAAAAAAAATTCTAATTTTCTCTTTTGGAACATACCATTGCTACAAGGGGATTATCATATGAATTTCATTTTTGTAATTAGATAGGTTCGCATTTGGGGATTGGGGGGGGGGGGGGGGGGGGGGGGAGGGGGGGCATATACATGCCCAATAGAGTTGAATTTATCGATTTATCTTTAAATTTTCATTATATATTGAAATGCGTTTTGTGTTCAAAGACAATGCTGTTTAAATATAGTTTTACAAACTTAAAAGGTTTGTGCATTTTTATCATACAATTAGTAACTTGAAAAGATTGAGAGTAGAAAAAAGGAAAGTAGAGGCCGAGAGCATACAGTTCAGAACAGGTCGTGCATCAAAGGTTAAGCAAGTCACAGTGAAGGTAGCAGAAATAAATTGTATATACTGTAGATCTATAGCATAAAAATATTTCAATCACATTCATGTATACATGTTTTAATGATTTTTAATATAATACCCTGGGAGAAAATTCATGTCATGAGTATTTGGCAAATATATATTGTTTAAATTGAACCTGATCAAAGCATGAACATTATAAATGTACAACATGTACATACATGAAGCTGCGGTCGTTCAAACGGTAGCACCGTCAACATATTAATGTATTGTAAAGCACTTTGAGCAGCATACGATTTTCCAATCATGGGATTTGTCAATGTAAAACTTATACGGTACCAATTTTGATGCACCAGATGCGCATTTCGACAAATAATGTCTCTTCAGTGATGCTCAACCGAAATGTTTGAAATCCGAGATAACTATGAAGTTTTAGAGCTAAATATAGCCAAAAACAGCGTGCCAAAAAAGTGGAACCAAATTCGTCCAAGGATAAGAGCTATGCATGAGGGAGATAATCCTTAATTTTGAAATGAATTTCTAAATTTTATAACAGCAATTAAATAAACATCCGTATTTTCAAGCTAGTAACGAAGTACTTAGCAACTGGGCTGTAGAGACCCTCGGGGACTAACAGTCCACCAGCAGAGGCCTCGACCCAGGGGTCATAATGTAAAACTTATACGGTACCAATTTTGATGCACCAGATGCGCATTTCGACAAATAATGTCTCTTCAGTGATGCTCAACCGAAATGTTTGAAATCCGAGATAACTATGAAGTTTTAGAGCTAAATATAGCCAAAAACAGCGTGCCAAAAAAGTGGAGCCAAATTCGTCCAAGGATAAGAGCTATGCATGAGGGAGATAATCCTTAATTTTGAAATGAATTTCTAAATTTTATAACAGCAATTAAGGTAGTACTCTACATCGTCATAATGGCTGACTTCCTTTAAAAACATGGATGAAAAAATCAATATCAGCAATATTTGACTTTTCCTTTTCTATTTAAATACCTACCCGAGTAGCTCAGTAGGTTAGAATACCGAATGCTGAACTGTAGGTCGCAGGTTCGAGTCCAGCAGGGGTTTTAAATTTTTTTCAGATTACCTTCTACTAAAACTGTATTTTTTGACAAAATAAAGTAAATTTGAAATTTTTCAACTTCAAAATATTGTTGTACATATCCTCCACTTTTCATCTACATCAAATTTCTCTGGTGTAGCATACCTCCTTAAATATACATCCGTATTTTCAATCTCTACCCAGAGTTATCGTTCCCGCTACGCTCCACTATATAAAACCCAATCATTATTATTATCATATCATTGATACCGAGCGAAGCTCGGACGGGCCGAAGGCCCGTCCGCGAAGCAAGGCTCTAAAGGTAACACGTATGTAAAAGAAAAAAGTCAAAATCAGCAAAAGAAAAAGAGATAATCTCCATATACGTTCACTAAAATTTTCGTGATCCATATGGGCGCCACCATTTATTTTTTCATTACCTGCTTCAACAGTTATTCGTGTTTTATTTTGAATGCCAATAATAAAAGACTCTAACGTGCAATTCGTAATTTAAACACTCAGTTTCAAACTTCCGCCAGAGTTCGTTTGCTCACAAACGAATCTCTTCCAGTTAGGCATTATGGGATAGCGAATTCTTAGGCCGCGTATACTGTGTGACGTCACTGTAGAATGACGAAAAAACATAACGTCAAACGTAAACAGTTCAAAACAAGAACGTAAACATTAAACACTATAATTTGAACTGAGTAACCCTACCTTTTAATGATCTTTTGATAATTTTATGTTTAAAATAAAATCCATACTTTTATATTAATGCTCTTAATGTCAATATTTTCAAGCTTTTAACTACGAACTACTTCTTTATTGTTATTTGCCCGCGTGATAATCGCGGACTCACAATATACAAATCTGTATATTGTGCTGCGTCACATAGGAGAGGTCTGTACGTAGGTGACGTAATGAGGCCTCGACGGGGAGTTTGCACTCAGTTTGTTCAAAGTGAATAGTAAAATTATCATTGTAACAGGTTTTAGCAAATAAATACATATAAAACCGTAATACGACTAAATAGATGAACGAGTTCATGAGTTTCTTTGAATAAGAATATACGATAAAATTACGGTTACCTTTTTTGAATTTATTGGTTAATTTTGTTTAGTTTTAACGGCCATTTTCATTGCATATGGAATGTATTATTGTTGTTTATACCGAGCGAAGCTCGGACGGGCCGAAGGCCCGTCCGCGAAGCAAGGCTCTAAAGGTAACACGTATGTAAAAGAAAAAAGTCAAAATCAGCAAAAGAAAAAGAGATAATCTCTATATACGTTCACTGAAATTTTCGTGATCCATATGGGCGCCGCCATTAATTTTTTCATTACCTGCTTCAACAGTTATTCGTGTTTTATTTTGAATGCCAATAATAGAAGACTATAATGTGCAATTCGTAATTTAAACACTCAGTTTGTTCAAAGTGAATAGTATAATTATCATTGTAACAGGTTTTAGCAAATAAATACATATAAAACCGTAATACGACTAAATAGATGAACGAGTTCATGAGTTTCTTTGAAATACGATAAAATTACGGTTACTTTTTTTAACATTTTGAAGTTATTGGTTAATTTTGCTTAGTTTTAACGGCCATTTTCATTGCATACGGAATGTATTATTGTTGTTTATAATTGTTTGCTTTGAAAAGAGAAAAAAATCGAGGCTAAATGTGACGTCACAATGCACAATTTACGTCGCCTTGCGTTTTATTTCCCGCGTTCAATGAATAGGCGGATCGTGTAAAACTGTTGTCCCCATATAAACTCCTTTAATATTGAAATGTTACTGGGGGTTTAGCGCAAGGAAATTTCATTCAATATATATATTTTTAAATGAATAATATTCTACCGTACTTAACGGAATTATGATTACCACTCGGGACACGGAGATACGTGTATGCTTCGCTCGGCCTAACGGTCACACCGTATACATATTAATTGTTTGCTTTGAAAAGAAAAAAGTCGAGGCTAAATGTGACGTCACAATGCACAATTTACGTCGCCTTGCGTTTTATTTCCCGCGTTCGATGAATAAGCGGATCATGTAAAACTGTTGTCCCCATATAAACTCCTTTGATATTGAGATGTTACTGGGTGTTTAGCGCAAGGAAATTTCATTCAAAATATATATTTTTAAATGAATCATAATCTACCGTACTTAACGTAATTATGATTACCACTCGGGACACGGGGTTACGTACATGCTTCGCTCGGTCCAACGGTCACACCCTATACATATTAGCGAGAGAAGCTCGCGTCGCGACGAGCTCGCTCCAATGATTACACATATGAGTCACGTGATTTGCTCTTCTTCAGCTGAAAAAAGATGAGTATTACCCATAATGCTTCTGGAAAAATGTCGCCGTCACTGCGGTATACTTCATTGACAAACCCTTAATTAAAATAATTAGATTGTTTAGAGAGTACCATAAATCTTTTTAAATTCCAGACAAGCTTTCTCATAGCTTCAAACATTTTGTTTTTGCTTGGTTTGAGAGAAGAAGAAAAAACATTGCAGCTAATATAACGTCACACTGTAACTGTTTACATCCACCACGTTATATTTCCCGCGTTAAATGAAGAGGCGGATCAATCGGAACATCACTCGGCCTATTCCGGAATAGGCCGAGTGATGTTCCGATTGGAGGTGGATAAAATGTCTATAAGTCGTGTTGCAAGATGTTAATGGGCTTCGATCGTCTCAACGATCACACCGTACAACATATTAGCGAGCGAAGCTCGCGTCGCGAAGCGATGCGACGAGCTCGCTCCAATGATTACGCAATTGAGTCACGTGGTTTGCTCTTCATCAGCTGAAAAAATAAAAATGATGGGGACTACCCATAATGCCTCCGGAAAAATGTCGCCGTCACTGCGGTATACTTCATTGACAATCACGTAATTAAAATAATTAGATTGTTTCGAAAGTACAATTAATGTTTTTAAATTCCAGACAAGCTTTCTCATAGCTTTAAGGTAGAGACGGATAGCAACCACGTGATCAGTAAAAATCGTGTATATTCACGTGAATTTATTTTCCGGAATTCCGTACACCGTCATAGAGTAGTTGAAAAATATAAAGGGGTTCCGAAAGTACAAGTTGTTGCTGTGACTGACTCGATGATTGAGGGGGTCGTCTCGACGAAAGATAGACCATAGTTTAGATTAGGAATAGTCAATGTAATAATAGTGGACCAAATGTTTCGTCCGTGCAGAATGGCACTTTTTACCTCACGACCATGCATAGCTGCGCTACGTAAACAATTTTACAAAGTTGTTGATGTAGCGTGATCGTGATGTCCGACTCCGAGTGCTGCGAGTTTCAATACTGTTTATGTAGTCATTGAGAGTTTAAACAAAGTTTCTTCTGAGAACAGGGATTAGATGGATGCATTCAACGTGGACAACGAGGTTATAATTTCGTTTGGTAAGTGAAAAAATATGGCAAATTAAATTTGTATTCAACCCACTTTTCCTCTGCTATTTCACAACCTGATTTTATAATAACATCTATAAACACACAACTTGGAATTGTTTCATTTTCTTTGCATTTATGTATTCCATATGTGCCCAAAATATAACTCCTATATGCTCATGTAATTGTAAATGAATGTCATGTATATGCCACATTTAAAAAAAATAGGTCTCTCCCAAGTTTTTTTTTTTGGGGGGGGGGGTGCACTAAATTTCTATTTGGTATACATGATAGTACTTATAATATCTTGAAATTTCATTGACCTAAGAGATATTTCAAATCTGGGGTTTCATGTTTCACACAAGCATGCAAGTCTACAATTTAAAATATTAATATTTTCATTTTTTTGAAATCACAAGCCCTCTCATAGGCAAATGTATGTATTGTATGAACATAAGATATGTATGTCCTTCTCTTGAGCCACACTTGGTAAAGGAGACATGTCTGATAAATCTAGAGTTGACTTGTTTTGATATTATTAGAATGAACTGGCAGTTTATCGTATGAAAACATATCTGTCATCTCATATTGCAATATGATAATCATGATGTTTATTCACCTCATTAAGGGGGGGGGGGGGGTGTATGGGGTATGTACAGTTTAAATAGAAGTTAGCTATAACAATATAAAGTAAATAACAATCATTCAGATGTACTACTACTGCAAGAGTTCACATTGCTGCACTGCACACATTTAACATAGTGTTACATATGTAATACTGATTTCAGACAAGATTTTAAAAATTAACATAATAAATGTAATTTTCAATATATCAGTATTTTAAAGTTCACTGAAGATGCATTGAGACCCACAATTTTAAAATTGACATTGTCTGACACAGTATAATTAATGATTAATACTGACTGTGCAAATATTAATTATGATGATTTTTTCCCTAAGTGTCATCCTAAGGACCAGTGCAAGTTGAAATGGGCTTCGAGTCAACAACTTTAACAGCAATTTGCCTTGAAAATCAGCAAGAAAGGTACAGTATTTTCTAAGATAAATTTTTTTATTTTAACACCAGACATTTGTAAAGACAATTCTTAGTATATTAAATAATCATATTCATCTTTTTTTTTCAATATTTGAATATACAGAATATATTTTAACAGGTACTTCATTTACATTGATGATGTCATATCCCCTGGACCCCACAACTTTACAGGTTACAGAGCAAGAACTTCTGCACAATGTGGGACTTGGATAGAATCAATAATGTATTTGTGGGCCCAGATATATTGTGCAACATACTAAAGTGTGAATTTAATTGAAAACAAGTACATGTACTCATGTATACTATTATATGTCTTTCTTAAAGACAATAATATTGCATAAATGTAGATGAAGTGTCATTGTTGATTATTCTAAGTTTTTGATATATCAAAATCAGTAAACATTTCTAAATGAAAATAAAATACCAATTTTATAACTTTTAATCAATGTGTTTGAATTTCTCATTTTCTACCCCCCCCCCCCCCCCCCCCAACACATTCAGTGCATATATACCGTGAACTGGGAGAAATTAGAAATAGATAATGCAGTATGCATGCATTCTGAGTTATCCAATAGCGAGTTTTTGTTTCAGTGTGAGACTACAAGTAGGACTCATAAACTTATGAAGATACATATATATTTGTGAGAGCAAGATAGCTGATATGGGCCTCGGGATCCATGGGTCGAGCCACGGTGGTGGTCTAGAGGTTAGAGCATTCGCCCCGCATGCAGAAGGCCGGGGTTCGAATCCCGGCCGCGACAGACCTAAGCCGTTAAAACAGGTAATGGAAGTTCCATTGCCAAACACTCGGTATCAGGTGTGAATGTCACGGGTCCTCGGATATGACCTTAAAAACGGATCCCCAGTGTCACAGTAGGTGTGGCACGCTAAAGAACCCTCACTGCTCAATGGCCGTAAGCGCTGAGCAAAGGCCTAAATTTGAAGCCCTTCACCGGTCTTGGTGACGTCTCCATATGAGGGAAAAATGCTCGAGAGAGAGAGACGTTAAACAAGATACAATCAATCAATCCATGGGTCGCTTGGGTTGAAATCTTTCTATTGATATTGAATATAAAGTTGTTATTTAAACATATTTGGTGCACTATGCTGTATAATCATATCAATTTCTTCAAATAGGTATAATAGGTAAATCGTGGTATGTTGTTAAGAAAAATGTATACGATAAAAGAAGCAATAATTTCCTCCACTCTCGGAGAAATAAATGTCTGAAAAAACGTTTTGATTTATTGAATTAGTTTTAGACCCCTGCCTCATACAGTCCCCCCCCCCCCCTCCCCCAACCGATTACAGTTCCCGATCCGCCCCTGAAATAGCTTATAGAAACCTTCTTACTGTCATGTTCAATTCTCAGAGGTAATTTGGGATCGAATGCTCAAACATTTTAAGTTATTAAAAAGTCAGTAGTTTATCTCTGCTGGCTAAATCCTTCTTCTCAATGCGCCGAGTGCAATTCATGATGTCTATGTTCCTGCTCATTCTTTCTCTTCCATACCATGCAGTATATTAAAGGGGTTGGGATGTAATGGAGACATTTGTTTTAACAAATATAAATTGTATTTCTATTTTTTGTGGGGATTTTTATGTGGGAAAACTCTAATATTAATCATCAAATGTGATGACGTATGATAAATTTATATTCTGAATGTAAGTGCACAAAGGTCAACAACGAGAACTACAACAGAGTATAAGCTAAAATTTGAAATACATACTTTCTGTATTATATTTATTAATTTAAAAAAGGTATTACAAAGAATCTTCGAATTTCAGCAAGCTTTTTTTGATGGATTGTTTACAACATCTTTTAATAATCCTTTTTCTTACGAAAATGTGTAGTTTGTAAAAAGGGGGTGGGGTTAGGAATTTTTTGCTAGTTCCATATTGAACCCCATTATGGTGTATAATTTTTTTCTTATATTTAACTTACTAATAGACTAACCACTTAATGAAATAAAATAAGAAATTTGATGGGTAATTTTTTTGCAGCTAAAGCAAAAGTATGACCCTGTGTGCAAATATTGTGCACTATTTTAAGGCCAATGTAGCTTTGTTGAAGTAATGTTGTTGCATGTTAACAATGATTGCTGAACTTGAAATTGATGTGTAATATACAATTATGTGAAAGGTTGTTTGGAACCATATATGACAAGTTATGATCCTTTTTACAATAAAAATGTTATAGCTCTATTTGTATATTGCTCTCTACTTATTTTTCTTCACTTTTTACGCTTTGCAAAGACTAAAGAAGGTGCTATTAAAATTGCCATATTTCTCAAAAACAAGGTCGATTACCAACATTGATTTTTTAATATGTTTTATATCAAAGCTTCATCATGAACATATATCGAAATTAAAAAAATTCAATGGTTATTTTTTTTAGCATCAACCTATCAATCTCTACCTTAAACGTTTTGTTTTTCCTTGGTTTGAGAAAAGAAAAAACATTGCAGCTAATATGACGTCACAATTTGTAACTGTTTACACCAAGCGCGTTATATTTCCCGCGTTAAATGAAGAGGTGGATAAAAGTCGTGTTGCAAGATGTTAATGGGCTTCGCTCGTCTCAACGGTCACACCGTACAACATACTAGTATTAGGAACAAACCAGAGGGTAGTATTTTCTGGTGCATCTTTCTGATTGATCCTCGATGTATGAATATACAACCAATATGGACTATTTGTTGAAGGTATACACATGTACATTCTATTGAGTATAAAAGGGGGGATAAGAATTAGAAATAAAAATATAAATATGTTTTCTGCGTTACGTCAATGTTTGTAATGAGTTACCTTTCATTATCCTAGTCTAAATGTATCATTTATATAGGCGAATGAAGTTAGAAAGTCGTTGATTTCTCAGAAACTTCTGATAATAAAACGGTCGTGTATATTGAATATGCAATTATAACACTCAAAATTTGGTTAGAACAAAGCATACTTATTGCAAAGATGATTGCTGAATTCATTTCTGTTGTGAACATCGCATACAATTGCTGAGAGTGAATATTACATGTGTATGTACTTATCCCAAATGTTTCCCTGGTCCGGTGTTAAGTGTCCGACGCAGTTCCTAGTATTCGAATACACAGTGTGATTTAAATTGTTAATTTAAAAATTTAAAACTTTCATGGAAATTACTCAAATGAATTCGTTTAAATGATATACCCCCCCCCCCCCCCACAATTAGGAAATGATTAATACCTATTCAACGTGATTAGATTCTGTGCGTAATTTCTAGGATTAATCAATTTTATTAATAGGCTGAAACTTGAAATGCGTTCATTTTTATATGGACGGTCACTTATTCCAAGATTCAGGTTTATAATACATGTATTATACGAATCATCGGAAAGTTGGATCCGCTTGGGGACCCTTTCTACCCCATTAGTTTGTTCATCCTATCAAATAATAAGCTTATTGAAGCGTAAAAAAGACGTGGACAACATGAAAATCAGTGTTTTATGATTTCGGTCCAGACATACATGCATAATTATATGTTCAGATGTCCGTGTGTTAATTAAATTGGGAAATTGCCCCCACGGCTTAAGCTTGACGAAGGCTTTTACACCCAGGACGCACGTATTCTTATTTTCATTTTAGTTTTAAAAGTCCGTAACGTCCGCGGCGCAATGGAGCATTCAACACACGGTTATATCCTCTTAGCATGGATGACTGCTGAATATTAAATCTAGCCGACAGTCAACTCCAAGGAAAATCTAATACCAAAGCACAACAATTCGATATCGTGAATGGTCAATACCCCGATCTGCAGGAATTACACGTACATGTAGGCCACCGGGAGAAATATATAAACCCTGGCACAACTTTCAATGTAAAGGTAAGTTTTTTCTCTCCTTCTGATTATTGATACATTGTATTTTATTCGACAATTACTGATAGGCTACGTGAGACTCAAAACACGGACAGGCTCCTGAAATCTAACACTTGTCACTTATCCGAAAACAATAAAATCTATCCATCTGCAAAAATATGGGTGTGTTGTCACGTGGCTTTCTATCTATTTCACCTGCAAAAATCTATTTCTATCAACGTGGATTCTCTTCATGATTAAAAATATTGATTTCTGCTAACTTCCAGATGGATGTCGAATTCGACCATCCGTACACATGTTTTCATGGCACAAACAATGTACATTGAATGTGTAAACTTTCATCTTACCTGGCGTCCTGTAGACAATAGACTGTTGATTTTGTACAACAATGAGACTTTTGTATTGCCACACAGCAAAAAAAAAATTACATATATCCTTAGGGTAGCTAAAGGTAACACACACCGCAGACAATAGAACTGAATATCATTATTTACTATATAAAAGGTTGCCTTATTTGTGGGGAGGGGTAGATTGATAGATTGCCTTATTTGTGGGGAGGGGTAGATGTAAACAAACAAAAAAAAAAACCTAATCCTATCATAGATTTCATTGATTTTTTTTTTTTTTTGCATTTTTAACAAAATGTACACAAGATTTTAAATATTTATAAACATCACGGTCAAACGGTTTCACTGTGGATGATAACATCTAAAGCCAAACAAACAAAAAATTCCAAGAATTTATTGTGTTGGATTATTGTCACAACCCTAGACGGGCATAACGAGGTGGATTTGTGAATTGTGAAGTCTAAGTGTTTAGATGTGAGATGGATTTGTTAAGGTGGAGTCTCTCTTGATGTGAGCTGGATTTGTTAAGGTGAGTCCCTCTTAATGCGAGTTGGATTTGTTATAGTGAAGTCTCTCTCGATGTGTGGGTGTATCGTGGAGTTGGTCCTCATTTTGACTAGCATCTGTGCTGTACCACTTGGAATGTCGATTCAATATTTTGTGTTATTCAAATAAGTGTAAATTGGAGATATGCAGCGGCGGATTTCTCTTGTATTTATTTTAAAGCACTTACAACCAACATCCTGGTTAACAGTTGATTTTATCGCGCAGTGAAATGTACAAATGACGCGCGATGAAAGTTGAAACGTTCAATATCTAGTCGGAGAACCAAGGTGAGCACGTGGTTTTTTTTTGTTTGTTTTTTTTGTGGTTGTATCTTGTAAGCAAACCAATTAAACAGTTTCGTAAAAGCGTTAACTCGTATTGTATTGTATTGTTTATTGATCAAGAACCATACAGGTCATAGGTATAAAGTATATACAACAACTTATACAATGAAATGATAACAAAACATAATATATCATACTGATGTACATGGACAGGATAGATACTGAGGATAATCTTATAATAACTGAGATCTATAAGATGAACATTTATATAGGTATTTACCAAGTTTACATAATTCCGTAATATTTCCAGTTGATAATAGTTGGATAAGCTTGAAAGTGGAGGGGTGTTTATAATAATATTTCTTTAAATACTGTTTTCTACAATCATTATAAAAAGGACATACTAATATAAAATGATATTCATCTTCAATACTCTCTGAACATTATTTACATTTTCTTTCTTTTCTTGGAATATTGCTAAATCTACCTTCAGGGTTTGACACTAAGGCACGTCCGACCGACCGAGTCTACTAGATGATCGGTCCGGTCAGGTAAAATGTCGATTTACTAGTCCGACTGGTCGTGTTAAAAAAATAAACAAGGAACTTTACTTTAAACCGTAAGATATTTCATTTTTAACTGTAAAGAGTTTGCAAGCAATCTTGAACCGTGTGATGGGATAATCTCTATTTTTAGTTCTAATAAATAAGTCGCGGTCGGAAGTGATGTTTTACGACATCTACTCGATGTTCATTTTAAACAGTTTATTTGAATTGACTATAATAAAAGTGTTTATCAAGTTAATAAACTACATCGTAAACAGCTATTTATCGGTGTTGACATATGTGCGGGAATGTCTCTATATTTAAATACGACAAGGTTGGAAAGAAACAAAGCTTAGCAGAGCTTATGAAATATAAATTAAAGAAAAAGCCGGTTGAGGTCATTTTATACTGAATAGACTAAAGAATATCCGTGCCAGGTAGAATTTAAAGAAACAGAAAACGTATTTGAAAATCAAATTGAATGACGAGACCTGAGGTATTTTTGAGACAATTTAATACGTTTTGGTTCAAACTTAACGTTTGTCATTTCCATGGAGTATTAAAATATGGAGAAACTATAAGTTTTTTTCTGGAAAGTTGGTCAGGGCTAGTGGATATAAAGTCAGGTCTAGTAAAAATCATTTGAAGTAGCCCGACTGGTCTAGTGCTCAAAAATATAAATGTCAAACCCTGACCTTGTTCAATTTCTAATCTATGTGAGGATAGTCAGTATTTACTAATATTTTGAACATACATACTTGGAACAGATTTTGTAAGATACAATTGTAATTTAAATCCTTCATTGACATATTTATATAAGTTACATTTTGGTGACGTCTCAAAAACACTATAAATTTCTTGTATAAACACATCTTGTAGTCTTTGTTTTACTTCAGATAAAAATTTGTTTTCATTTATATCATAAGTACAATTCCATACATATCCAAATCCTAAAGAATATAATAAATTTCTTACATATGTCAACCAACAAGTATAAGAATTTGAGTCACAAACATCTAACATTTCCTGATAAATACTCTTTAAAATACAATTATTTGTCTTCAGTTTTAACCAATATTTCAATATTCTATACTTTCTTAGCACATGTAGAGGTGTCCGTCCTAATTCAGAAATCCCAAACCCCATGTATACTTTTCATATTTTTCTCGTCTGTTGAATATAATTCATACCAAACTGAGACACACCTGTGTTTTGAATTATGATCTTTATAGACGCAATATTGTTGATTCTCCATTATGTTCCTGTGGCATGCGTGAAGACGCACATCACTTTTTCTTTATTTGTAAGAAATATGTTATCGCTAGATACAAATTAATGGATAGATTGCTAAGATTTAATGTTTTGATTATTATTGATACAAATCTTTTACTTTTGGGGTGATAGTGTCCTATTTACGGAATTGAATAATTGTATTTTCTCTAATGTTCAGACGTATATTCATGAAACCAAAAGATTTGGCTGTTGATCATGTCATTTTCCATTGTTTATCTATAGAACACTTACCATTTATGTATTCTCTGTATATATTATCTTTAATGACAATTGTGTGTTGTAATATGTATTAGATTATAAGGAGAAGAACTCGTAAGTCGTACACAATACAGGGGCGGATCCAGAAATTTGCGGTTACGGGGGGCGCCACTTTATGAGGCAGTGGGTCCAGGACGAAGCCCTGGTGGGGGTCCATGGGGCGAAGCCCCCGGAAGCTACTGGATTTTACAGATTTTATGGGGCTTGAAATATTTCTCCTATTTTAGTCATTTGTACTATTTTCTATCATTTTAATAAGGTGAAAATAATAAAATGACCCAAATTTTAAGGGTTTTTTGGAAAAAATTAAGTTCTCCCAATAAAGTAATTAAAGAAATCAAAAGATTTTGTCATTTATTTCTCCGGGAGTGAAAGAAATTATTTCTTTTATCGTTTAGTACATTTTCCGAAACAAGATACCGTGATTTACCTTAAATTTGAAAATTGGGGGGGGGGGGGGCGGCTGCGCCCCCCTCTAAATCCGCCACTGCAATAAAATACGTTCAAATCAAACAAGCAAACCAATGATATGGAAAATTATTGATCTCACGAAATTCTACCAACATTGATACAAATATAAATAATACATAAAATATATAATATATTTATTGGTTCATGTATACTGTATGTTTCTAAAACATTTCTTGTTCGTTTTCTTTTCGTGATAGTTCTGTTATTCAGCTCTCGTACATGTAAGCGCCGTTCCTAAAAAAAAAATATCAGAATAATATCCCTTGTACGCAGTGGACTTTCGAGTAGCACACGCAGATATAATAGTTTTTTAAAATTGATTTTCTATCCGATTTGCATAGTATTATCATTCGAAATTAATTGATGGTTAGTTTCGTATTTGTAGGTTATCAAAAGATACTGAATTCTAGCAAACTGATTAATGTCGATTTGCATAGTTATCATGAATAAGTCAGTAGCGGAGAAAACAGGCTTAAATTTCTTGCAGAGGAGGTTTGTCTGCCCCAGTGCATATATATACAACAAATTGGAATAAACTTGTCTTATCTTATCTTATACAACAACAATGATACATTTTTTGTTCAATAATATGGTTGATATTCAACAGATACACTATTCATGATGAGATTTCGTTAATATGTAGTGCATTATTTAATGTTTAATCAAGCATTTGGATAGGCAACATACGTTTCTAATTTGAATAACGTAAACTCATGTTACCAACATTCTACTCAATGCAATATCTACATCAGAGGAAATTCGAGGTAATATCAATGGTTTTCCCGTGAGGATCCGGGTTAGAATAGGTCCTCAGTACCCCTTGCTTGTCATAAGAGGCAGGGGCCTCCGTGGCCGAGTGGTTAGAGCATCGCGCTCAATATCACACGGCCTCTCACCTCTGTCGGCGCGGGTTATACACTGATTTCATTAGACCTCCTCTAGAATATGCATCTGAAGTATGCATGGGGTGGGTGTTCAAATCAAGATTCTGAAAAACTACAGTTAGCAGCAGCAAGATTAGTTACTAGAGTAGATTAACATCACGGGAATCTCTATGTTTCGAAACTGGGTGGGAACCACTTATTGCTAGAAGATTGACAAAATTTAGAATAACTATGTACAAAATTTGTCACAATATGGTACCCAAGTATCTGAAAGAAAATTTACCAAATATTCGTTCACATGAATCAGTCGCAAAATTATGGCATTCCTAAATGCAAATCAAACATCTATAAATCATCTTTTGTAACAAGATGGGTACGTGAATGGAATTCCTTGCCCTCAGGAACAAGGCAATCTACGACACTAAGTCTCGTTTGAAAATTGTTTACGCTTCCAAAAATCGCACCTCCCATCCTTTTTTTCTTTCGGAGAACGGTATTGGAAAGTAATCTATACGAGACTAAGACACAACTATGTATTGAATATAGATTTATTTAGATGCAACAACATTTACAGTCCTTTGTGTACTTGTGGTAAAGTAGAAGATGCTTACCTTTTTTTTTTCTTATGTGCAAAATACACCGCTCCAAGAAATGACCTATTTAATGCTATTTTCAAGAATGGATAATTTGCATATACATGTAGTAGACACGCATGTTTTATTATGGGGAGATAACGCAATCAGTACCACAGAAAATGAAAAAATATTTTCCTGTGTTCAGTTCTGGTCGTGTTTAATTGATGGAATTTTCATAGCGATTACTTTGTACGCACTACATGCATATATTAATCAATTGTACTTACATGTATATATTAATCAATTGTACATACATATCTACAGATATGATTTATTATAATTGCTTTATGAAAGCAAATCATTTTTGACCTTTGATACATTTGTGTTTCGTTTCTTGAACATTATGATATGTAATTAATTGTCATATAGGAGGGGGCGTTCTAAGTTCTAAGAACTTGTGCTCAATCCTTTTGTTATAACATCTAGACAAATCAAATCAACATCAGGAATTTTTCGTAAAAAGTCGACTAAAAGATATACAATTAAAATATCTGAAAAGTAAAATAGATGCACTGTATAAATAAAAGTACATTGTAATTCAATTTTACCGTTTATCTAAATTCGAAATTTTGAATTAAAAAACCCCATTAATTTCTTCCTAACTTCACTATTTCAAATGTTAGATACTAGTAAATAATAATGGCAAAGACTTGAGATGTCTGAATGAATTTTGATATACCATTGCACGATTTGCATAATTTCCTTTTTTTTAAATCTAAGATGATGATTGTGATACAGAAGACCCTGCTCATGTAAAATGCTTGCATGATTGTGCATGCAAGTGAAATTAAGAATGTTAGATACATTACGGTCCTCAAAAAGTTCTGCCTCCACCCCTAAAAACACTCTGATTTTAAAGTGTTTTAGACTCGTCATTCTGAGTCCATCAAAGCAGTATTATTGTTTCGTAAACACAGCGCGTCGACAAGCCCTAGGCGTTTTGTAAAGTTCAATTCAATCAATTTATTCTCACAAACTTTGTATGCACCAGTACGCAAATCATAGAGAAACATAAGCATGTTAACATATATTTAAATGTAGCAATGTTTTTTTAAATTATCAAATTTGAGAAAAAAAAATTGACACTAAAAATGTTATTCATCAATGATTTGATTTTGAAAAGCTGTAATGGATAGAAAATACATCGTTTAACTTTTAAGATATACCCTGAAATCATCTGCATAAGTTAAATGTGTATCTCATTTGATGTGTGTCCAGTTTAATGTAATGTTTGACAAGAATATAATAATAATAATATTTTTTTAAAGAAGAAAAAAAGAGTCTATATATTTACTATAATACATATCGAATAGACTTTTGCGGGTTTCGAATTCTATATTCCATTGCACAATTTAGAAATTTACGAGAGTAAACAGATCAGATATATATACGTTTATGTGAATATGTAAAGAATGGATATTTATGGACACGTGCATTCGTGGGAGTGTAACAGACCATCGTCGCCAGCCTAGCTGAGTCCGGGAGTAATTACCCTCCATCACAATTAAATCGATCAAAGTGTCAGATGTTGCATTTGATAAGAAATATTACTTCATTGTACACAAGGTATATGCTAGGACACTGAGAGCATTGTATCATTAGCAGGTATGGTTAAAAATAAATGATATCGATTGAAATCCGATGTACACAATTCATGCCTAGGGAAAAATATATTGCAATCATTAACATAAAACAATATAATAAATAGTATCGGTGAAAAAATTGTGAAAACACCTTTCGGAGTAAGAAAAGAATTCAGAGACAAAGAACATCTCTACCATCCCCCCCCCCCCCCCCCCCATCCACACAATGTAAAACAATCATCAATACGCAAAGTATCATTTTAATTTTATGAAAATATATAAAGAAGTTTTGGAGTAGTTTTGATTTTTTTTTTTTTTACATTACTACATTGACATGTAGTATAAATAGGAGGATCCAGCTAAAAAACAGAATGTAAGATATAACATAGCTACAAGGAAGGGTTGGGGGGGTGTCACAGAGTACGTGTTATAGTTTTAATAAAGCTTGTATGAACTGTGGTGTATTTATTTTCTGGTGTTCTGTTTTACAAGTTTGTGAATTTGACACAAATGTCAATATAACGCCTATTTCGGCTGCATGTTTTGCGTCTTTGATCATAATTGTAATTTTTTTCCCATTTGCAATAGTCATCTGCTTGACCAGTCTTTGTAAAATTTGAGAGGTGTTTTTTACACCCATACGTTTACTAAGAAAGCGTTGATTACAATATTTCGATTTATATATGAATACGTATAACCTTTCTAAAACAGGTGTTTTTTCTGTTTGAGAGAATGGTTGTGCCGTTTGTAATTTATGGTGATGAAATAAGGATAAATGGGGTCGTATAGAATTTTGCCAAAAATAGGGGGGGGGGGGTATCCCAGAACATGTGTCGGGGTAACTTGGGAGATCTGTGTGTCTAATTAAGAAAAATATAGCGTACCGATTAAATGGTTTCGGTGTATTTGACTTTAATAAGGGATGGAGTGAAATGTATTGTATGCAGATATAGTAAAATATTTATTGTCTTGACGAAATTCCGGCGATTTTGATTGGCTGAAAAATTCGTTTGATTTCTGCATCAAAGAAAACCTGATTTTGACTTCATCTTGTGTATTGATACATCGTATGAATTTGAAAACAAGATAATATTTTATCATTTAAACTTAGTTTAAAGTATTTAGACATGAATCGTATGCATGTAAAATTCTTTTCTTGATGGCAGTATCATAGCGAAAATTGTATGGACAACTTTTTCATCAATGCGCTACGATCATTTGTGAAGTTTTCCGTCCAATTTTAATTATTTTTTTCTTTATTACTTACAGTTTTTTCTAACAATTTTTGTGACGAATAAATAACATACATTTACAAAAAATATCAAACACATTCATGTATGCAGCATATGTATTCAGTGAAAACCATGCATGCATGAATATGTAGCTTCCATTTGATAAAAAAAAAAATCAATCAGGATTTTAACACAATTTACGATACCTAAATAAGTAATGTTACGTGATTTTTAAACGGGGAAATCACAAGATCTATTTACATTCCTAAATTTTACGTTGTCATTTGTGTTTAGACCCACCCAAATTGTTTATGATAATTCGTGAAGGAGTGAAAGATTACAAACCGTGAAAAAAACCCGGCATGTTCAGTCGATGTTTCGGCATTCCTCACGACAAAATTTTGAAATACCCCATTCAGAAAGCATTAAATGTGACGTCTTTAAACTTTGTACAATAGCTTTTGTTGACCGCGTAACATGTTGTTAAATTCGATAAGAATTTTACCTTTGTCATCCTTTTCAGAGATGAAACTTGATAGTTAATTTTCCGGTCTATAGTTCGTAAGACATTGATGTTTGTGTGGTAGTGTGAGTGATATGGCATTCCTACTAGTTCTGGCTAGTGGGTTATAACCCTTTAGCTCGATTGGTAGAGTGCTGGGACCCGGGTTCATATCTCATCAGAGGCATACAAATGTCTCTGTTACATTTGTTCGATTTTTAGAGGGTCAGTTTGTCCCCGAGTCATCTGGAAAATTACATGTATCAAAGATGTTTTAACTTGAGATTTTCAGCGAGTGTAGAGTGGGGCTTATTGCACATCAGTTTTCCGCACTTTTTTGATCATGTTTGCAGATTATCATTTGATATTTTGTGCATTGGCACTTGGGCATTGAAAAATATGGAATTTAAATGTGTCGTACATGGAGTTTATGAGACCTGGTTATTCCTGTGCATTAACTGTTGACGTATAATATTAATTATTCACGCAGAAGAAAACTTGAATTGGAGCTGAGAGGGGCTGTGCACCGCTACGTCAGAATTCAATTCAATATTTTCAAAGTCGAGCGCGTTGAGTCATACCTTATGACTATAACAGATGACAATCACAAACGCTGGGATCTCGCAAGTCTAGTAGTGCGTAGTGGCGGATCCAGAAATTTGTGATCTGGAGAAGGGGGCAGTAAAAAGGCTGGAGGCGTGGGGTTGTCTACGGAGTTCGTTTATTGGACATATTTCTATAAATATATCTTGATCTGCCACTGGCCGGCGGTTTTAACCGAGGACCAGGGCCGAGTTTTCGAATAACTAACTGAACATTTACTGTAAATTTTATTTTATTCAAAATATTCAGATGCTGTCAGTTTTGTGCACTTTAGGAAAAATTTCAAGTCATTGTATGGAAATTGAACTTGAATTTACTTGGTTGGTTTAAAGGCATTCCAACAGAAAATAGATGTGTATTTTATGAAAGTAAAACTACAAGTTCCATTGAGGATAGAGAAAAATTTCATATCAAAGTATATACCTAACACGTAATAATCCCGTGAGGAACAGGGTTAAAATAGGTCCTCAGTACAGATCGGTAAAGTTGGCTACTAGTAACCAGCTACTAGTAACTGGCTACTTAAAAAGAGAAAAGTTGGCTACTAGTAGCCAGCTACTTGAACCAGGAAAAGTTAGCTACTAGTAGCCAGTTACTAGTAGCCAACTACTAAAAGTAAGAAAAGTTAGCTTCTCGTAGCCAGCTACTACAAAATATAAAAGTTATAATTACTGATAGCTCGCTACCAGATAAAGGTTAATGAGTTTGAAAATTATTATCTATCAGATTTATTTCTAAAGAGGACGAGGAGTCGTATGATATTTCATGCTCAATTGTCCCCAGTTACATAACGTTGCAATGCAAAATACGAATAAACTTTTTCAACTGAGTGTTTACTTTAAAAGTGATACGGATTGAATTCAGACGTTCAATCATTTGATATACATCCATTTTGAGATATCTGCTACTTTTACAATTTGATTCGAGTTACCCTGAAATTTCAACATAAGTGTGAATACCGTAAGAAACTTTATGTTTGACTTTATGTTTGTATTAGATATCTGACGAATTTATGACTATACATATGGCAAGAAGTGATATATGCTGTTTTGGTACGCCACGAATTTTCAGATATCGCTCTTTAGGAAATCAGTTACATATACATTTTGATTATCGGTACAATGAAATGAATACCATAAGGAACTCCGTATTTACATCATATATTTAACTAACTTACTACGATACGTATGGCGAGTAGTGATATTGGGTATTGTGACATATCATCAATTTTCAGATATCACCCTTAAGGAAGTCAGCTACATACACCTTTTGATAGCAGGTAAACTGAAATTTCACGTTTTTCGCAAATATCTTAAGGAACTCTGAGTTTGTATTAGATATATGACTAATTTACAATTATCAAAGTGAAGAAGAGTGATATTAGGTATTTTGACATGCCATAAATTTCCAGATATCACGCTTAAGGAAGTCAGCTACTTATACCTTTTGTTCCTGGAAAGCTGAAATTTCAAGTTTTTCATAAATATCTTAAAGAACTCTGTGTTTGTATTAGATATATGACTAGTTTACAACTATCCATGTGAAGTGGAGTGGTACTAGGTATCTTGATATGCCATCAATTTTCAGATATCACCCTTAAGGAAGTCAGCTACTTATACCTTTTGATTGCAAGTAACATGAAATTTCAAGTTTTCTACCAATATTTTAAGGAGCTCCTTGTTTGTATTAGATATCTGACTATTTTACAATTATCAAAGTGAAGAAGACTGATATTAGGTATCTTGACATGACATAAGTTTCAAGATATCACGCTTAAGGAAGTCAGCTACTTATACCTTTTGATTTCTAGTATCCTGAAATATTAAGTTTTTCATAAATATCTTAAAGAACTCTGTGTTTGTATTAGATATATGACTAGTTTACAACTATCCATGTGAAGTGGAGTGGTACTAGGTATCTTGATATGCCATCAATTTTCAGATATCACCCTTAAGGAAGTCAGCTACTTATACCTTTTGATTGCAGCTAACCTGAAATTTCAAGTTTTTCATAAATATCTTAAAGAACTCCTTGTTTGTTTTAGATATCTGACTAATTTACAATTATCAAAGTGAAGAAGAGTGATATTAGGTATCTTGACATGCCATCAATTTCCAGATATCACGCTTAAGGAAGTCAGCTACTTTTATACCTTTTGATTTCAGGTAACCTGAAATTTCAAGTTTTTCATAAATATCTTAAAGAACTCCTTGTTTGTATTAGGTATGTGACTAATTTACAACTGTCCATGTGAAGTGGAATGATATTAGGTATCTTGATATGCCATCAATTTTCAGACATCACGCTTAAGGAAGTCAGCTACTTATACCTTTTGATTGCAGCTAACCTGAAATTTCAAGTTTTTATTAAATATCTTAAAGATCTCCTTGTTTGTATTAGATATCTGACTAGTTTACAACTATCAATGTGAAGTGGAGTGGTACTGGGTATATTGATATGCCATCAATTTTCAGATAGATATGTTAGATATTTGACTAATCTATCTTTGCCGATATTACAGGGCTTTATATGAAGTGTCTTGATATGCAATAAATTTTCAGATATCATGTTGGACGAAGTCAGCTACTGATAGCTTTTTATTCCAGACATCCTGAAATTTAAAGTGTTTTGTATATAGCTTAAGGAACTCTGTGTTTCTGTTAGATATCTGACTAGTAAACTACTATCCACGTGAAGAGGTATGATAATAGATATCAAGATACCTAATATCACTCCTCTTCACGTAGATGGTTGTAAGTTATTCAGATACCTCATACAAATGCAGAGTTCCTCAAGATATTTACGGAAAACTTCAAATTTCAAGTTACTTAGAATCAAAAAGTATAAGTAGCTGACTTCCTTAAGGGTGATATCTGAAAATCAATTGTATATCAAGATACGAAATATCACTCTTCTTTATGTGGATAGTTGTAAGTTAGTCAGATATCTAATACAAAAGCAGAATTACTTAAGCTATTTATGAAAAAGTTAAAATTTCAGGTGTCGAGGAATTAAAAGGTATAAGTAGCTGACTTCCTAAATTGTGATATCTGAAAATTCATGGCATATCAAGATCCCTAATATCACTCCTCTTCACGTGGATAGTTGGAACTTAGTCAGATATCGAATACAAACGCAGAGTTTCTTAAGATATATTAACGAAAAACTTGAAATATTAGGTTACTTGCAATCAAAAGGTATAAGTAGCTGACTTCCTTAAACGTGATATCTCAAAATTGATGGCATATCAAGATACCTAATGCAACTCCTTCTCATATGTTTACTGGTATATTAATACGATATCTAATACAAACACAGACTTCCTTAGAATATTTGCTAAAACCTTTAAATGTTATGCTTCTTGGAATCAAAAGGTTTAAGTAGCTGACTTTCTTAAGCATGATATCTAAAATTTGATGGCATATTAAGATACTTAATATCACTCCACTTCACATGGATAGTTGTAAATTAGTCAGATATCTAATACAAACAAGGAGATCCTTAAGATATTTATGAAAAACTTGAAATTTCAGGTTGTCAGAAATCAAAAGCTATAAGTAGCTGACTTCCTTAAGCGTGATATCTAAAAATTGATGGTATATCAAGACACCTAATATAAGTCTTCTTCACGTGGTTAATTGTAAATTAGTCAGATTTCTAGTACAAATGACAGAGTTCCTTGAGATATTTATGAAAAACTTGAAATTTGAGTTTACCTGCAATCAAAAGGTATGAGTAGCTGACTTCCTTAAGCGTGGTATCTCAAACTTAATGGCATATCAAGATACCTAGTACCACTCCACTTCACATGGATAGTTGTAAACTAATCAGATATCTAATACAAGCACATAGTTCTATAAGATAATTATGAAAAACGTGAAATTTCAGGATACCAGGAATCAAAAGGTATAAGTAGCTGACTTCCTTAAGCGTGATATCTGGAAATTTATGGCATGTTAAGATACCTAATATCACTCTTCTTCACTTTGATAATTGTAAATTCGTCAGATATCTAATGCAAACTCAGAGTTTCTTAAAATATTGGTAGAAAACTTGAAATTTCATGTTACCTGCAATCAAAAGGTATAAGTAGCTGACTTCCTTTAGGGTGATATCTGAAAATTGATGGCATATCAAAATACCTAATATCATTCCACTTCACATGGATAGTTATAAATTAGTCAGATATCTAATACAAACAAGGAGTTCTTTAAGATATTTATGAAAAACTTGAAATTTCAGGTTACCAGGAATCAAAAGGTATAAGTAGCTGAATTCCTTAAGGGTGGTATCTGGAAATTGATGGCATATCAAGATACCTAGTACCACTCCACTTCACATGGACAGTTGTAAACTAGTCAGATATCTAAAACAAACAAGGAGTTCTTTAAGATATTTATGAAAAACTTGAAATTTCAGGATACCAGGAATCAAAAGGTATAAGTAGCTGACTTCCTTAAGCGTGATATCTGGAAATTTATGGTATGTTAAGATACTTAATATCACTCTTCTTCACTTTGATAATTGTAAATTCGTCAGATATCTAATACAAACTCAGAGTTCCTTAAAATATTGGTAGAAAACTTGAATTTTCTGGTTACCTGCAATCAAAAGGTATAAGTAGCTGACTTCCTTTAGGGTGATATCTCAAAATTGATGGCATATCAAAATACCTAATACCATTCCACTTCACATGGATAGTTATAAATTAGTCAGATATCTAATACAAACAAGGCGTTCTTTAAGATATTTATGAAAAACTTGAAATTTCAGGTTACCTGGAATGAAAAGGTATAAGTAGCTGACTTCGTTAAGTATGATATCCGAAAAATGTTGGCATATCAAGATATCTAATATCACACCACTTCACGTGGGTAGTTGTAAATTAGTCAGATATCTAATACAAATACAGAGTTCCTCAAGATATTTGCGAAAAACTTGAAATTTCAGTTTACCTGCCATCAAAAGGTATATGTAGCTGACTTCCTTAAGAGTGATATCTGAAAATTGATGGCATATCAAGATATCTAATACCACTCCACTTCACATGGATAGTTGTAAACTAGTCAAATATCTAATACAAGCACAGGGTTCTTTAAGATATTTATGAAAAACTTGAAATTTCAGGATACCAGGAATCAAAAGGTATAAGTAGCTGACTTCCTTAAGGGTGATATCTGGAAATTTATGGCATATCAAGATACCTAGTACCACTCCACTTCACATGGACAGTTGTAAACTAGTCAGATATCTAAAACAAACTCAGAGTTCCTTAAAATATTGGTAGAAAACTTGAAATTTCATGTTACCTGCAATCAAAAGGTATAAGTAGCTGACTTCCTTAAGGGTGATATCTGAAAATTGATGGCATATCAAGATACCTAATACCATTCCACTTCACATGGATAGTTATAAATTAGTCAGATATCTAATACAAACAAGGCGTTCTTTAAGATATTTATGAAAAACTTGAAATTTCAGGTTACCTGGAATGAAAAGGTATAAGTAGCTGACTTCGTTAAGTATGATATCCGAAAATTGTTGGCATATCAAGATATCTAATATCACACCACTTCACGTGGGTAGTTGTAAATTAGTCAGATATCTAAGACAAATACAGAGTTCCTTAAGATATTTGCGAAAAATTTGAAATTTCAGTTTACCTGCCATCAAAAGGTATAAGTAGCTGACTTCCTTAAGAGTGATATCTGAAAAATGATGGCATATCAAGATACTTAGTATCAGATTTTGTCATATGTGCATTGGTAAATTAATCAGATATTTAAAACAAAGACAGAGTTCCTTAATATATTTTCTAAAAACTTTAATTTTCTGGTTACCTGCAATCAAAAGGTATAAGTAGTTGACTTCCTTAAGCGTGGTATCTCAAAATTAGTGGCATATCAAGATACCTAGTACCACTCCACTTCACATGGATAGTTGTAAACTAATCAGCTATCTAATACAAGCACAGAGTTCTTTAAGATATTTATGAAAAACTTGAAATTTCAGGATACCAGGAATCAAAAGGTATAAGTAGCTGACTTCCTTAAGCGTGATATCTGGAAATTTATGGCATCTCAAGATACCTAATATCACTCTTCTTCACTTTGATAATTGTAAATTAGTGAGATATGTAATACAAATTCAGAGTTCCTTAAGATATTTGCGAAAAACGTGAAATTTCAGTTTACCTGCCATCAAAAAGTATATGTAGCTGACTTCCTTAAGCTTGATATCTGAAAATTGATGACATATCACGATACCCAATATCACTACTCGCCATACGTATCGTTGTAAGTTAGTTAAATATATGAAATAAACACGGAGTTCCTTGAGGTATTCACACGGATCTTGTACCGATAATCAAAATGTATAAGTACCTGATTTCCTAAAGAGCGATATCTGAAAATTCGTGGAGTACCAAAACACCATCTGTGACTTCTTGCCATATGTATAGTCGTAAATTCGTCAGATATCTAATACAAACATAAAGTCAAACATAAAGTTTCTTACGGTATTCACACTTATGTTGAAATTTCAGGGTAACTCGAATCAAATTGTAAAAGTAGCAGATATCTCAAAATGGATGGTATATCAAATGATTGAAGGTCTGAATTCAATCCGTATCACTTTTAAAATAAACACTCAGTTGAAAAAGTTTATTCGTATTTTGCATTGCAACGTTATGTAATTGGGGATAATTGAGCATGAAATTTCATACGACTCCTCGTCCTCTTTAGAAATAAATCTGATAGATAATAATTTTCAAACTCATTAACCTTTATCTGGTAGCGAGCTATCAGTAATTATAACTTTTATATTTTGTAGTAGCTGGCTACGAGTAGCTAACTTTTCATACTTTTAGTAGCTGGCTACTAGTAACTGGCTACTAGTAGCTAACTTTTCCTGGTTCAAGTAGCTAGCTATTAGTAGCCAACTTTTCTCTTTTTAAGTAGCCAGTTACTAGTAGCTGGTTACTAGTAGCCAACTTTACCGATCTCCTCAGTACCCCTTGCTAGTCGTACTAGGCGACTAAATGGGGCGGTCCTTCGGAGGAGATCCCCCCCTCCCCCCCCCCCCCCCCCCAAACCAACAACCGATACCCCGTTTCCCAGCAGGTGTGGCACGATCAAGATTCTTCCCTGCTCAAAGGCCATAGGCCTTGCAGCCCTTCACCGGCAATGATGACATCTCCACATGAGTGAAAAATTCCCGTTAAACAATTTACAACCAACCAACCTTACATGCAATATGTATGTACAATGCAAATTGTACATGTTTATTTATGGAAACAATATGGTTTTATGTTGCCAAGTATAGACCTGCCTCATGTTTAGAGCAGAGAAAATTCTGATTGAGAAATGTCATTACCTGTAAATGACAAAGTGTATTTCATTACGGTAGGTATACATCTTGGACTGCTGTTAAAAATCAGTTTTGTTTGTAATATATGCATTACTGAGTGTTTCTTTTTACATTTAATAAACTCTACTCAATACTCCACGCACGACGAGCAAGATCAATTGCATTGCCTTGCATTCCCAGAGGCGTAGCCTACACATTTTTTTTTCAAAACATATTTTTGTCCATAAATGTTTGCAAAATATAAAATGTTCATATTTATTTCTAGTTTTTAAAATCGGATATAAAATTATTATTCCATCAGACCTTTTCTTTTTACATTGTATTCTACATAATGGTTATATATTTTTTCTGAACTTATGGTCATCACAATGACTCATTCGACTGCAATCATTTTGATGACCAGAGGAGTGCAAATGAGTCCTAATATTTCCAAAATTTGTCGGGGTGACTCCCCTCCCCCCGCGGGAAGGGGCGACCCCCTCCCGCACATGCCCCCCTCGGTGAGACCTACAGTTTTATCTTTCTGGCCTACACATTGAAATAGTCCTAGCTACGCCCCTGATTCCAATGCTTCAATGAGCACGTGACGATTGTAAAAGTTTAAAAATCGACCAATCTGGGTAACTGCCTGCTCGAGAAGCTTGGTACAGCAATGTTACGATACACGTCAATATGAAAACAAACCCGTAATGGTTATTTATACAGCGCACCTGCATTGGTCGAGGCTCACTGTTGCACACCTCGTTCTGCATATCTTGATATATTTCACATTATGATTTCATGCATCAAACTGACCCCTAGCGGAGGAATTTAAAAAGAAAACGTAGTGTTGAAGACTCCGTGGTAATTAATTTAAATACCCCGATTAAACGTTGCACTGTGTCATTCATGCGGGTATATTTTTTTTTTCAATTTTGATAGCCACATGTGTATATAAAGTATAATTTGAACTTTCTTTTGTTAGTCGGCGGCTGGAATCATCACAATGAGTAACAGGCGGACAATGTATATCGTTGTACTGGCAGTGCTGGTCGGGTTCATCTTGGGATTTCTCTACACTTCTTCTTACTCGCGATTCATGATGACGAACAAGGCACCGTTATCACATAATGTTGTAGTCAACCGACAAAGCTTTGAGCAAAATGTAAAAGTTCAAGTAAATGCCAAACAGAGCACCGATCCCATAATTCAAAACGGGCCACTGTTAGTTCGGAGCGATTTCTGGGGAACTGTGATTTCTCGGAACGAGTCCGGCTGGTATAAAATGGAGAAGTTTTGTGATCCGATGGCGAAATTTGTCCGGACTCAACTGCGTGGACCACAACAAACTCCGATACACGTGTATACAGCACAGGAAGACCAATGGGTTTCCGGAAATATCATTCGACAAGGAATGTGGGAAGGACATCTTGTCACGAGGATACATAACATACTAAAAAATGACCCGGATGTAGTTTTTGTGGATATCGGTGCCAATGTGGGTGTATTTTCTCTGACCGTGGCCAAACTAGGACGTCATGTCATTGCCGTAGATGCTCTGGATGGCAATGTTGCTCGTTTGTGTCGGTCCGTACAGGACGGGAAGTTAAGCGATCACATGACCATTGTCCATAATGCGTTGTCATATCAACGGGAAAAAGTGGCACTTGGAACTCATAAAAAAAATGTAGGCGGGACTTACGTCAAAAAACTAGAAAAATTAGGACTCGATAAGAGTGGTCAACAAGCGCTAATAGTGGACGCTATACTTCTGGACGATTTGTTAGAAATATTTAACATCAAAAGGGCAGTTATAAAAATGGACGTAGAGACGTTTGAAGCCAATGTCTTAAAAGGAGGTGAAAAATTCTTTAAAAATGTGAAGGTAGAGTACTTGCTTATGGAGTTTGTATCTCATAGAGGAAAGGAAAGCGGGAATTTCATAGTGGATTTTTTGAGAAATCATAGCTTAATTTCTGAAAATCCTAATAAGAACCACGCCACGTGGTCCGGGGAGGTGATGTTCAAGAGAGTGTCATGATTTCTCCCACCTACTCCACGCTCATACAACAACGATCTCGTCTCTTCAGGTCCGACTCTAGAGTGATATACACCCTGAATCCTGAAAAATACTAGCATATCAAGTAAATTTTATAATGTGTGTAGTTCATGTAAACTAGAAAGTACAGACAATTTTTCTCGTCATATTACAAATTTCACTTGTCAATTTTGAGATACTGTGTTAGAAATATCATTAAAGAAATGAAGCAAAAAACATTTACACTGTATACTTGCAGATGTTACAATAATTAAATTGGTATACTAGGGGGAACACACACAGAGAGATAGATAGACAGAGAAATACGATCTCTTACTCGAAATTCATCAATATTCCAATTTAATATAAATGTCAAATTTGTATTATCGGAATATTTAAACCGTTCATTGATTGTTAGCATCACTTTCACGCGCACTAAAGCGTACAATTATAATAGTCCTGACTAAAAACCCATCGAAAGGCAATAAACGTTCTGATTGGTTCACCTTTGTCACAGCCTGTGTATGGTGCAGGGTAGAGGAGGACTGAAGCGAAGGAAGCAGGGAGGAAAATTGTATTCTACTAGACATTATATATAATGTGAATTTGGAAGTAAAAATCAATTTCACGTTCAAATGCAGTTTAATAAATTCTCCCAAACCAATATTGGTACGTGAGGTACAACAGTAACTCATATATATATATATATATATATATATATATATATATATGACATGACAAAAAGTTAATATAGATCTGGGAATAAAGGAGAGCAGACAACATCATAATGTTCAAAATAAACATTTTTTCATTTTTTCTTTCTTTTTGAGTTGACATAATTAGTCCTATGAAGTTTTAAAATAACATTAGATTATTGGTAGTAATAATTGCCCAGATAATCTTATCTAATATCAATTAATGCTTTACATTCTACAGTGGAATTCGTCAGCAATTTGAGCATTGTTACACAGAGTGCATCCCACGCCATATCTCAATCTCCACCGGTAGGCGATAATCTTAGAATTTCGGAGATAACATATTCATAGAGTTTTCAGAACCAACTTTTTATGTCCAGCCATGAATATGGCCTGGGAAGATGGTGTTTGTCATGTCCATCTTCCATCCTTCTGTCATCCCGGTACACCACAGGCACTTGTTTCATACATGGGCCCCTCCTTAATAATACTGTGGTATTATTAAGGAGGGGGCCCATGTATGAAATAAGTGCCTGTGCGTCAAAATTTGCGTTTAGCTCAGTTTCAAGGAAACTACTCAAGCTATTTTTATCAAACCTTACATGCTGATACATATTGGTGACATCTATTCAACTGCATCAATATTTTTTTTACCTTGGCATTTCCTTTGACCTTGACCTCACTTTTCCTTCTTTTGTGTTTAACTTAATTTCAGAGAAACTATTGACAATATTTTTATGAAAACTCTTACATTGTACTATACTTGTGGAACGAGGAATACATTAATGATTACGAGACATTTATGTAATTCATTCATGAAGAAATAAAAAACTCAAGTCAACATGGATAAAAATGTTTTGAAAAATTCAGTAATAAATTATCCAAGCAACTTCATAAAAAGAGGAAAAATTAACACCAAAGCATTTAAAAAAAAAAAACGAATTTAAATTCATACATCTACTTCAAGACAAGTAGGAATATGCAGAAAATACAAAAATAACAGCAGGGCTTTCTCAATCGGGAATCCACGTTGTGGTATTCGTACTAGGGTTTAAGGTGGCTCACTACACCCAGAAATAGTTTCTCAAATCAGTACGAATTGATTTAATCATAAAAGATATGATGATATATAATAAAAAAGCAGAAAATATGCAGATTTGGATAAAAATATTTTCAAAAATTAACACATATGAACAAAAGACTCAGCATGGCAGATTTGAACTCGAGATCTGCGATTCACCAGGGGCCAGTTTCACAAAACTAACTTACGACTAAGATCTAACTTAAGACATAAATTTTTCCTAAGTTCATTCCTTATCCGTTTCACAAAAAGTGTCGTATCTTAGGATTTTCATAAGTTCTTTCGTAACTTTACGAAAGGTAAGTAGGTGTCTTAAGTTCAAACTAAATATGGTGGCGGCCTTTATTTTGCTATGTCGTCGTCAACTTAGACGAGAAAGGCAGTTCAGAGATGGAAACAATCCTTTAGATTATATGAACGACATGGAGATTGTTTCAAAATTTAAACTACCACTTCATTTGATCATCGACTTATGCCAAATGATGGAAAACGATTTAAAAAAGACCCACTCGTAGGTCCCAATCATTGCCAACATTGTTACAAGTCATGGCTGCCCTCAGGTTTTATGCCACGGGGAATTTCCATTTAGTGACTGCTGATCTTCACGGCATCAGTAAGTCCAACGTTTCCAGAATAGTTCGAGACGTTTCTTCTTTACTTTCAAACATGATCCCTAACTACATCAAGATGCCAGAAGGAGATGCAGAGGGCTTAGTGGAACTTGAAGGTTCCTTATCGAGAGTATCAACCCCACCCGAAATCCCAGAAACGCACGTGTTTCCAATTATAGCTTGTCCTCTATTGGAGTGATTTCTACTTCTCTGGGCAGGGGGTCATCGCCAGGTTTTCGTTGTTCTCGTCTATTCAACGCTATATCCCTTTTCGTATCGCTCGTTAAGCAGCTCCATGTATAATATACACTTCTGTGAATACAATCCTTTTGCATACAAGACAACCAAACACAACTTTGGTGTAAGTCAGGCAAGCTTGTCGGGCAGCCGACGTTTAATAACTTTACAGCAAATTTACTACATACATGTTAACTGACGTGAACAAGTGTTATGCAAGTGCTGAATCAAATAACAAAATGTCAAGAAACCCCCATTATTGACGTTAAAAACCGCCCAGGAAAAACCATAGATAAAATATTTGAAAAAACTATGGAAACCTGTGTCCGAAAGCAAGTGTTATGTAACGTCTAAGAGTGAATATCGGACCTTATCCATAATTAAATATGATAATAAAAAATTGTGCTACGTGCACTTCGTGAGACTGGCTTAGAATGACCTTACTCATGATATCGACACTTTATATAGGCCTTCCTATGGCCACGCCTTGTATTACTACGCATAGGCATTCGAACACGTTCCTATCATACAACGTTTTCCCTCTATTCTTCGAAACGCGGGAAAACTACATTCTTTTTTAGCTCATCAACTGTCCTTTCATGGGAGGTATTAACTGCGTTTACCTTTGCTGTCATTTCTTCCCATTGTATTTTTTTAGCTGAATTTGTAACGCTGGAGTTCTGTTTGGAAATAACACTTCTTTTCTTTTTTCTACCTCCTCAGTTAAATCTATTTCTGCCGTTGAGGTATTAGGATTTCTTTTTGACTCCGTCATGTTTACATTTCGAGCACGGCATGGGTTGTGTGGCTCGATTTATTCGTTGAATTGGATAGTGAGTTGAACAATAAAATCATTGAAACATGACAGACCGTCAGTTATTGGAAATGTGTTGAATTTCTACATGTAGTTGCAATATCGGACTGAAACAGGTGATAGCGGAAACATGACAGACCGTCAGTTATTGGAAATGTGTTGAATTTCTACATGTAGTTGCAATATCGGGCTGAAACAGGTGATAGCTCCCCCCCCCCCCCTCTCTGAAACTATGTACTAATGTCACACTTAATTGCTTGTAGTGTGTATCTATTAAGGTTTTCTATCAATTATCTTTTTCAATGATTAATTTACACAAGCTGTTCATTCACTACCGGTATTTAAACTGTAAATGCAAAATCTGAAAACACTGATTTAAGATATATCTTAGGAAAAGAGATTTCTTATAAACGTTTCGTGAAACAGTTGTGGATATTCTTAGGAAATTCGTAAGTTAGAACTTAAGAATATCTTACGACATATCTTAAGATATATCTTAGGAAAGTTTTATGAAACTGGGCCCAGCCCAATGTTGTTGTTGTTTGTTTTTTTTCGGAAACCAGCCCAATGCTTTAACCAACTGAGCTGCAATGATAAACAAACAAATGGATTGATACCAATAATTTCATAAAACATTTAAATCTTAAACTGATGGTGAACTCATTGTGAGTTGTTTACAAGTAATATCACACATTTAAAAAACCATTTCAAACCCTCTCCCTTGTTAAATCTAATATATTATTTCTATGACAAAGTGAAATGTTCTAATTAAAAAATGTCACTTTTTTCAATTTTCGTTATCTTTAAACTTTTTTTTACTTAAGTATCACCCATTCATTTCACTCTGGATATTATTCAAATTTACCAAAATTCTAAGAAAAACGCTATAAAGAAAATGAAAATTTTGGCATTGGTTAAATGTTGTGTGACAATTTTGATGTTGATTAGATTTGAATTTAATTTAATTTAAACTATATTTTATTCACAAAGTGAATGGGATCGGGCAGCAGACATAGCCTATTAAAGCCCTCTCCCTACAAGAAGGTCAAGTGTGAAATGGAAATACAAGGCACACACATATACAATTAAATTACATATACACCAGAGAACAGTCACATGAATGTGCACATATATATATAAATAGGCAATAGCAATAGATAGACTAAGAAAAGTTTCGATATATATAGATTTGAATTACGTAGTTATTGCATATACATCGTGTCTTCTTTTTTTCCTCTATAATACTTTCTATTTATTTCGGAAGACATTTTTAAATTCTTAAAAGATTATAAAATCTATAAAGTCAATATTTCGATGTTTCATATGTTTACCTTTACCTTTCACTGTTCTATGTAATTCATTATACCGCCATTTTACCAGTCTTCTCGAACGTTATTTCTTTTCTGCAATTTCATTGGTTATGAGGTTTAATGCTGGCTTTTCAGATTGAGCGTTTAGTTTTAGTATTTAATAAATATATTGGTTTGCCAGTCTTATATAAAGCGTAGCACGATGGAGATTCGTTCTCTCTCTCTCTCTCTCTCGTAAAACTAACGTAGAGTTAAGGATCAGACTTTAGGAGTTAGATTTTTGACAAAATGTACTTATATCCTAGCAGAGTCAAGGTTCAGGGTAGAATTAGATATTCCTTAATTCCTTACCTAAATATTTTTCATAGTCAATAGTTATATATTTGGGCTACCTCATCATTTATATTCAGACCTGAACTGTATTAGCGGTGTGTAGGGGCACGCTGGTGCAGTATTACTGACTAAATTACTGTATGTGTTTGACAGTGTATGGAGACTTGTTAGTGTATTTTTCTTATTTTACGGTACATATTTTTTGTAATTCTGGTCTTTTATTTTGGGTAAATTTTACATTCCGCTTTGGTTATAATCATATTCATCCATTTTCTTTGGATTATTTATTATCAGCTATTCTTAAACCATATTTACTTATGCTATAATAAATTTGGAAACTTTACAGGTCTTTTCATTTCAAACAAGGTGTTGAACATAATCTACGAATCAATACCGAACCTGGGTAAAACACAGAAACAGTGTGTTTAATAAATTATGTAGTATAAGTCATTCGAATCCCAAGTACTATTGACAGTGAGTTCTTTTTATAAGACAATAGAACTTGTGTTTCGGGAGAAGCTAGACTTATTTCAGGCTTCCTGTTACATGTTTAGTGCATGCCGTGTGGATCAGGATTTGTTACATTTTGGTGCACGCCGTGTGGATCAGGATTTGTTACATTTTGGTGCATGCCGTGTGGATCAGGATTGACGTTACATTTTGGTGCATGCCGTGTGGATCAGGATTGACGTTACATTTTGGTGCATACCGTGTGAATCAGGATTTAAAATGCAATAATAATGCAGACAGAGGCTTGTCAAATCTAGGTCAATACAGTTTGATACAGATGGACAGACAGACATGGCAAACACTATGCCTCGGCCATATTGAGAGTGGGGCAAAACAATTCTTCATTAATTGCTTTGAAACTGAGCTAACCAATAAGGGAATATTGAGGTCAAGGTCACAGGAATGGTCAAGGTCAGGAAATAATGCCAAAATTATATAGCTACCTCTAATATGCATCAGTGTAAGAGTTTTCATAAAAAATATTGTCAATAGTTGCTTTGAAACTGATCTAAACACCAAATAGGAAAAAATGAGGTCAAGGTCAAAGGGAATGTCAAGGTAAAAAATATTCACCAATATCTATTATCATATGAAGTTTGATAAAAATATCTTGAATGGTTTCTTTGAAACTGTGCTAAAAGCAAAGTGTGACAGAAGGACAGACGGAAGGACGGAAGACGGACATGACAAACACTGTATGCCCCGGCTATATGAATTCATGTCATATTGGGTGGGGCAATATTGTCCTATGGACATATTCCCAGGTGTTTAAAGATTCTGTACACTAGCCCCTTTGAAGAATTATTTACACCACTGGACCACTTTTGTATAAATTGATCTTGCAATGTTTGATTATAATAACAGAAATTATCCATTTAGCATTTATATTGCGACCTTGATCATTCATGTCATACATGTATGTTTGATGCACTACCCATATAAAAATTGTTTGTATACAATCCAACCATGGATCTGTTAAAATTCCATCACAGTGCAATTTAAACAGATATTTGTACAATACATGTACAAGTTTATTTTCTGGGCTTGAAAAAAAAAGTTTGGTCCAAAATGAAATCATTCTACAGTATACCGAAATGTAACGGGGGAAGCGACATGTTTCACCATATACCATGTACACTGGCGTTGCACTTTTTACAATTAAATGCATGTTTTAAAAATTTCAAATGTATACGTTCGACATCAAGGTTTTCATAGCCCCATACTTCAGAACCGTATAGTAATACTGGTACTACAACTTTATCAAAAGGATCAAACTGGCAGTCAACTGGTAATTCAAATTGTCGAATTTGTCTAATGATTCCAGGCTTTTTATGCTTGTTCTGACATAGGTATTTTTCTGCTTTAGAAAAAGATTCTGTGTCATCTGCATAAAAAAGAATTAGAAGTTTAATTAGAATACAGTAGTGATTGATTCTCAATGGTAATACGTTGTAAACCTACAACATTCTTATCCAATAAAAGCTCTTCTAGATCATCTATATACATGGAAAATAAAAATGGTCAAAGATTTTTTCCCTGCCTTACTCCGACAAGACAACTGAAAAAAAAAAACTACGTGCATTCATTTTTAACATTGACTTAATACCTTTGTACATATTTTGAATAAATTCAAAAAGATTTCCGCTTATACCATGTATGTACATTTTGGTCCATATACATTTTGCCATACCAGGTTTACGTTAACTGGTCTTGGGCTGTCACAATAGGGGACCAGTTAAGAGAAACACAAGCTGGCGTAATCAGAGTTGTGATTTAAATCCGGGACAGGGGCATGTTGAAAATGGATTAAAAGCGCGTAAGTGTTGATTTCCTTGTGACAGTTTTGTGCATTGCTGTTATATGTTTGAAAACAATTTGTCTATTGAGTAATTCCAGGCACATTTGAGTCGAAATGTCGGTCGAAGCATAAACCGTCACCGACTCCGGCATTTACATGTTTTCCAGAATCAAAACATGAATGCTTGCGAAGAGAAGTCGATGAAGGCTATGCCTCTCGACTTCTCTAAAAGAATACCAAAATATAGAAAGGGGTCTAACTCTGACCCAGATAAAAAAAAAATACCCACTCGCTTCAAAAATAAAAAACTAGGTGTGGTATGCGTAATTTACCGGTCTCCTTGCATAGATTAATGTTTTAACTACTTGCATGCCAAATTTCAAGCCACAGATTCTAAAAATAAAAGAGATATACGTCATCGTTCTCTCGATTTCACCTGTTTATTTTTACTAGGAAATTTACCGGTCCAGGTTACTTGTTGGTTTCTTACCTACCTGTATAACAGCAGCGAAATTCAGACTAGTGTGGAAGATTTCAGACCAATCAATTAAAATTTCATTAAAGTCGTTAAAAGCAGCTTACGCTAGATATATTTCCTACTTTTATGGGAAAATAGCAAAATTTGTGTCTCGCTAAAAATTCTACTTATACGATGTCTGATATTATAATTTTATATAATCCTAATTTTTCCTTAGCTGCAGCAGTAAAGTCTATACTTATATCTTTTGCTACCTTGGATATATCGGCTCCGCTAAGTCAATGTGAAAGGACAATGCAATGAAAGTTTGATCACCTGTGTTTAAACGTTATAAAAAGAGCGAATAACTCTAAGGTTTGAACTAAAAAAAAAAAAAAAAAAAAAAACTAACGGAAAAGATACAGGTGTACTTGTGTCTAATTTGCTTTATCCATAGCTATGCCCCATAACCGCCATCTTGTAATGTTAAAACAACTTTTCGGTACTGGCCAGGGGATTTCAAACTTGCTACTTTACGTTTAAACTTGTAGTAAGACATTAACAGCTAGTGGCAGATGAAAAGAACAGTGATCATGCAATCTCATAACTCCTATATGCAATACAAAATAGAGAGTTAGGCAAACATGGACCCCCTGGATATACCAGAGGTTTGATCAGGTGCTTAGGATGAGTAAGCATCCCCTATTAATCGGTCACACCTGCAGTGAGCCCAATATTTTCATCAGGTAAACGGAGTAATCCGTAGTCAAAATCAGTATGCTAAGAACGGCCTAACAATTTGTATGAAACACTTCAGACAGCATTTGACCCAAAGTTAGGTTGCTTTGGGGTACCTGTAAAGTGCGAAACGAAATCGAAACGAAACGAAACGAAATCTACCGAAACGAAACGAAATCTACCGAAACGAAACGAAACCCACCGAAACGAAACGAAACCTACCGAAACGAAACGAAACAGATTGTATAACCGAACTCTTTTAATTATAATAATTGAAAATGGTATCTTAGGCCCATGTTAAAGTTTACACATATAAATAAAATTCGCCTCCCCTTTGATGTAGGCTTTCGGCTTGACTGATACAAAGTTTTAAGAGTTGGAAAAGGGGGGGAGGTAAGCACAAAATACATAAATACCATGTGCAATTAGCTTCGGATCCATAAATTTCAGAACGGAAGGTTACAGTCTCACAGGTCAGAGGTCTGGGGAAACACACTAAACGAGATGGGGTCGTCGGCGTTGAATCCGATTTTGGGCATAAATACATGTTTCAGTATTTTTTGCTCTAAAGACAAATATATGTATACATGTGGATATTGTGTATTTGTATGTAGTATATCAAACGATGGATTCTGAATATGTCCTCCCGTTCTCTTTGTGATTTCTGCTTAAAATCCCCTTGTTCATAAGCCTTTTCAGTTTACAAAATGCCCACCTCCTCCTAATATTATTGCATTAAAAAAATATCCGTTTTCCGTCCCGTTTTCAATTCCCCGTCTTAGCAACATCCCAAATGTATAGAGTTTTTCCATTATTGAAAGTACTCGCACCTCAGCAGTTAGAGATAAAATAAGAGGTTAAGAGCTCTTCCTGCTTTCAATTTTCTCAGACACCAGCTTCTTCAAACAATGTATCTATGCCCAAAGGCGGATCCAACGTCGGCGACCCCACCCCTCGTATAGTGTGTTTCCCCAGATCTCTGAGACTGTAACCCTCGGTTCTGAAATGTATGGATCCGAAACTAATTGTACATGGCATTTAATCAACTACGGATATGTACTTTGTTCTTACTCCCCCCTTTCCAACTTTTAAAACTTTGTAACAGTCAAGCCGAAAGCCTACATCAAAGGGGAGGCGAATTTTATTTATACGTGGTAACTTTCACATGGGCCTAAGATACCATTTTTAATTTTTATAATTAAAAGAGTTCGGTTATACAATCTGTTTCGTTTCGTTTCGGTAGGTTTCGTTTCGTTTCGGTAGATTTCGTTTCGTTTCGGTAGATTTCGTTTTGTTTCGGTAGATTTCGTTTCGTTTCGTTTCGATTTCGTTTCGCACTTTACAGGTACCCGGTTGCTTTGGCAAAGTAGATCGTTATAAAGAACACATAATTTGCGAAATGTCGACTTTAAACGAGACTGTTGAAACCCATGATACATCAACTTGATTGTCAGTAGCTTGTCTCGATTTAAAAACCGATCATATGTAGAACAATCTCTTATTTACCATATGTAGGTGATGATGGAATATTGCTACATAAATATGGGAAGTTGACGATGGAGAAGCTGAAATCATCATTCAGATCCGGAGGAGTTAGGGGTCAGTAGTTGCACCCCACTTTGGTTGACCGTTTATTTGGTTGACTGGTTTTGTTTTGGTTGACCCGTTTTTCGGTTGACCCGTTTTTCGGTTGACCGGTTTTTTAAATGCGCATTTGTTTCTACCGCGTTCTTTCGTTGCTAGAACGAATATTGTTGATTTTTTTTTATCATTATCTTGGGTTGTAAGACAAAAATAAGTGATAAGCCAGATTTATTTGATAGTGCCGACAGCAACACAGACATAGATTTGGGGAATATTCATTGCATTACACGCGCGTTCCCGCTACGGGAAAATTCTAACGAAACCCTAACTCTAACCTATGTTTTAGTTATATCATTTATCATTAGTTCATGGGGGGTTATTGATTATAAGGAAGATGATTGCAACGTAACGGTATATGTGTTAAAATGCGTGACGGCGAGGAAAAGGTACATGACTTGTATATTATTTATGCGTTAATCAAGATGCGCGATTGCGGTGGTCGGGGTTAAAACGGTCATATTGCAAATTTTGCGTCTCAATCTAATATCAATAAGCATCATTTAATTTTTCACCTGAAGGAAGATATAGTATATGTAAGTTGGATGACAGTTCAATTCACTATGGAATACAACCAATCCCGTGTGGATCCGGGTTAGAAGAGGTCCTCAGTACCCCTTGCTTGTCATGAAAGGCGACTAAATGGGGCCGTCTTTCGGATGAGACCGCAAAAACCGAGGTCCCGTATCACAGCAGGTGTGGCACGATAAAGGGAAAGAAGTATCAATTCAATTCCCATTGACCTCAATGCTAACCTTTGGCCCTCTCACTAATTGACTATATAAACTTTACACAAATGACCGCAAACATTTCAAAGTTCATTCCAAGTGTTGATAAAAAACGACAAAAATTATATAGGATCCCGTGCCTTTTATAGGCCATATTTGTACTTTTTTTTTTTTTTACAACAAATAACAATCTGCAGTAAATTACACCCCTCATCTTAAGCACACCCCTACCATGGTAATTTCCTCAGTCATTTCTCGATTTTGTGCGATAGTTTTTCATCCTGACAATTAATTTGAACCTCTATAATATTTCTTTCATTTCCAAATAATTTCACTCTTGATATTAGTCAATCACGCAACACCTAGACATTTATACCTCCCCTCAATCTTGGGTAAACTGCGTCCGGGTTACGCGTGTGGGGGTTTGGTACTCTCATTCCTAAAGATCCCTCCCTGCTCAACGGCCATAAGCGCCGAGCATAGGCCTAAATTTTGCAGCCCTTCACCGGCAGTGGTGACGTCTCCATATGAGTGAAATATTCTCGAGAGGGACATTAAACAATATACAATCAATGAATCAATGAAATACAATCGTAACTACTCGGTCATTTTCGTAGAGAACTGTTATCCACATAATTTACTATTAACACGATGGGTTTAAGATTAAATTAAATACGGAAAAAGAAATATGGCCGCCGAGCAGGTAACAGGTGTGTGAAGGTGCTCGGGTTTTTGGTGGTAGAGAAAGGTACAACGGTAATGTGCATTCAGAAAAAGTTTTGCATAAGGATTTAAAGGACTATTTTGTGATATATTCAAAACCTGGGGGAGAAATCTTTTATAGAAAGGAGTATTTTAGGGGAGATGTCCGGTAAAAATACTATCAAACAAAAACAGTCATCCGTAACACCCGTAACAAGTGCTCCGAGAACAACTCAGAATTCAAAGAACGCACGCACTGGAGAAAAATCTCCCGTTCAAGGATTGTTGAATGCTTCCACCACAGTGACAGTAGTTTTGTTTCGGGTAAGCTAACAGGAGAGCTAGATGAGATAAAACAACAATTGAGTGATCTTCCAACCAGAAAAGATTTTGAGGCACTTAAAAAGTCCATAGTGGGAAAGAATGAACTGAAATCTCTGGTAGTAGACATTGTAAAGAATCTTATTAATGCGTTTGAAGAAAAAATGCAAAATGAACTCTCAGAAGCAACAACAAATCTTAAAGAAGAATACGAGGAAAAACTCAATGCAATGACAATTGAAAATGAAAACTTAGGGAGAGAGATTAAAGCTTTGAAAGAATCGAACTTAAAATTGAAAACGGAGATAAATACAACCAAAGGGAGTATAAGGGACACAATAAGATCAACAAACTTTAATGAACAATACTCTCGAAAAAATAATATAAAAGTGTTCAATCTTCCCACAAAACAAAAACAAGAACTGAGGAAAGATTTCATGGAGATTCTAAGCAAAGATTTGAGGCTTCAGCTAGATCCACGAGATGTGACTGAAATTCACCATATTCCCACAGCCAATCAACACTCCAAAGATAAGCCAGTCATCGTGCGCTTGGCATCGTCAGAAGTGAAGAAAAAACTAATGAGAGAAAAGAAAAATCTCTCCGGTGACATTCGTATTGTGGAAGATATCACACAGAAAAACCTTGATCTATTGAAATCGCTGCGAGAAAACGATGACATTGAATCGGCCTGGTATTATAATACCAAAGTATATGGGAGATCCAAGGATGGCATTCAGGTGAAATTCGATGTTGGTGACAATATCAAACAAAAACTCAGAGAAGGGCGTTAATCTCGTTGATTTCAAACAAAAATATGCAAACATTTTTGAAAAATCACACAATTTCAAAAATATAATGATAGTTATAAAAAGTGTGGAACTTTGACACCTAAGGCTCCATTTAAAAATGCACTGACATATACGTATAACAGTTTCATGGTGTTTAAATACCCTTCGTTCATAAAAAATCTAGCCAGCAACTGGTTTGTTGATGCTATACTCATCTTGGGATACTGATTTATTAAGATGTATATGTGTATGTGTATATATATGTATATAATTTTTGATTTATAGCTGATGACAATTTTCTTGCTGGTAAACCGACAGTGAGTGTTTATTTCATGCAATTTTCGATCGGGATCGGGATAACAAAATTTATGTAAACAAGAAAGCATGAAATCATAAACTCGTTGTCGGTAAGTACGACAATTTTTTTTTTTTAGATATATAAGAAACCACCACAGGATTCATGTTTCAATGAGAATGATTTTAAGGTTTTTTGAAATTTGCTTTGTGTTCTGTGCTATCTTACTCTGGCTTACTTTACAACCCTTTGTTACATGTAATATGCATTTGCTAGGTATAGACTTTGTTTACAATGAATGAAATCAAAATATTAACCGTTAACTGTCAAGGATTAGGTTGTCAAGAAAAAAGGAAAGACGTTTTGAAATTTTTAAAGTCAAAACGATGTGACATTTACTGTCTACAAGATACACATTTTGTTGAAAATATACAAAATATCATTACAAATGAATGGGGATTTGAGAAGTGTTTTTTTTAGTTCATTTGTTTCAAATGCAAGGGGAACTGCTGTACTTTTTAACAATACCTTTGAATTTGTTGTACATAAAGAGAAAAAGGATAATAATGGCAATTATATTATTTTAAATTTAAGTATAGAAGGTAAAAGAATAACATTAGCTAATTTATATGGACCAAACAAAGATTCGCCAATTTTTTATAAGACTGTAGTAGAAAATGCACAATATTTTGGAAATAATCACTATATTTTCTGTGGTGATTTTAATTTTGTCATGAATCCCAATATTGACTGTAAATTCTATAAAGATAATAATATTAACAACCCAAATGCCAGAAATACTATGTTAGAGGCAATGAATGACTTAGATATTTTTGATATATATAGAGAATTATACCCAGATACAAGAAGATATACTTGGAGAAGAAAAAATCCCTCTAAATTAGCCAGATTAGATTTCTTTTTGATTTCCAATTTCTTATTTCACAGTGTACATGATTGTGTTGTAGAACCAGGCTACAGATCAGACCATTCTATGGTCATTTTGTCATTAAGATTTCAGGATTTTCAAAGAGGGAAAGGTTTATGGAAATTTAATAACTCTTTGCTTTATGATAAAGAATATGTCCAAAAAATTAAACAAACAATATTACAAACAAAAAAGCAGTATATGATTCCGGTTTATAATATCGATAATATAGGGTCTATTCCAGATAATGAAATTAATTTTATAATGAATGATCAGTTGTTTTTAGAGGTATTGATAATGGAAATAAGAGGAAAATCTATTTCACATTCAGCTTATATACAAAAATGTAAAAATCATAAAGAAAAAGAATTGGGTGTTATAATAAAAGACCTGGAAGAGAATGAAGAATCGGCAGAAAAGTCTGATATTAGTTTGGAAGATGCAAAGAAGCAATTAGAAGTAATAAGGACAGATAAACTAAAAGGTGCAATGATTAGATCAAAAGCAAAATGGCTAGAGGAGGGAGAAAAACCTACAGAGTATTTCTGCAATCTAGAGAAAAGAAACTTTACGAACAAAATAATTCAACGAGTAGAAAAAGAAAATGGTAAAGTAATTACAAATCAGCACGAGATATTGGAGGAGATATGTAAATATTATGAAAATTTATATGAAAATAAAACAACTGTGGGAAATTTACATGAATGGGAAAATGACGAATTATTTAGAAATGTTCCTATATTGTCATTAAATGAAAATTTAATCCTAGAGGGGGAGATAGCTTATCAGGAAACAACAAACACTATTAAAAAAAATGAAAAATAATTCAAGTCCAGGAAGTGATGGCTTCACTACTGAGTTTTTCAAATTTTTTTGGAAAGACCTTGGAATCTTCGTTACAAGGGCATTAAATTCTGGTTATAATAAGGGAGAACTGTCAATTACACAAAAGCAAGGGATCATTACATGTTTACCAAAACCGGACAAACCGAAACAATTAAAAAAAAATTGGCGCCCTATTACCTTACTCAATACAGTTTATAAGATATGGTCTGGATGTATTGCAGGTAGAATCAAATCTGTTCTCCCAAAATTAATCATTGGAGACCAAACTGGATTCATATCAGGAAGAAATATTTCAGACAACACAAGATTAATTTATGACATAATGAATTACACTCAAGTTAGAAATATCCCTGGCATGATCCTCCTCATAGATTTTGAAAAAGCATTTGATACAGTCTCTTGGGATTATTTAATAAGAGTGTTAAAAATTTTCAATTTTGGTGAATCTATTATTAAGTGGATCACAGTATTTTACAATAATATATCAACAACAATAAACCAAGGTGGAAATTTATCAAGGTGGTTTCAAAATAGGCGTGGTTGTAGACAGGGGGATCCAATCTCACCTTACTTGTTTTTATTATGTGTAGAAATACTTGCAATAAAACTAAAAGGTAATGTAAAGGTATTAAGATAGGTAATATAATTCACTTAATTTCACAATTTGCAGATGATACTTCTATATTCTTAGATGGTAGTAAGGAATCTTTAGAGGCTACATTAGATGACCTTAAAGATTTTAAAGAGATGTCTGGTCTAACTGTCAATTATAGTAAAAGTCAGGTGGTATGGATTGGTAGTAAGAGATATTCAGTAAAAAGATTAGTGGAAGATAAAGAATTGATATGGGACAATAATAAATTCCAAGTTCTTGGAATAGATTTTGATGTTGATTTAGGTGAAACAGTAAAAATAAATTTTGATAAAAAAATTATGCTATTCAAAATCTTTTGAAACATTGGGAAAGAAGGAATCTTACTCCTATAGGGCGTATTACAGTGATTAAATCATTAGCAATTTCAAAACTGGGACACTTATTTATTTCATTACCAAATCCATCTAAAGACATCATAGACAAGTTAAATCAAATATTCTTCAAGTTTTTATGGAAAAGTCCTGTCGCAAAAGTTAAAAAATCAGTCGTCACGCAAGAATATGACAAAGGAGGATTAAATATGATAAATATTGAAAACTTTATTGCAAGTCTAAAATTGTCATGGATTAAAAAACTTCTCTTTGATACAGCCAAGTGGCAATCTATTACAGGAGCAGAAGTTGATATAAGTAATGTTATTAAATTTGGACCGTTGTATGCTTTACAAAAACTTGAAAAATCAAAGAATATGTTTTGGAGGGATGTAATTAAATCCTGGAAATGGTTAATATGTCTTTTTGAGAAAAAAAAATCTTCTGAACGTATGGTTAATAGTGTTTTATGGTACAATGAAAACATAAAGGTAAATAGAAAAACTTTATATCTGAAAGAATGGTGTGAAAATAATGTATATACAGTTAACTCAATGTTAGATGAGAATGGAGATATCATGAATTATAATCAATTCATGGAAATGTATAAAGTAAAATCTCATTTTTTGGAATTTTTTGGTTTAAGACAAGCATTGAAGAAAGCAATGAGAGTTAATGGAATAAACCAGTTTATAAAAGTTCAAGAACCTACTATTCCCATACATATAGCCCCTTTCATATATTTTAAAAGAAACAAGAAAAAACTGTACCAAATTTTTAATCATAGTGAAGAAAAACCTACAGGTCAAAAGAAGTGGGATATACAATTTGATGTCTCTCAAGAAGAGTGGAATACAATTAATAAAAATGTTTTTACTATTACAAAGGATACAAAATTACAGTGGCTACAATATTGTATAAATCAAAAAATTTTAGTCACAAATTTATTTTTGTTCAAAATAAAGAAAATAGACAACGATTTATGTTTGTTTTGTGTAAAAGAAAGGGAATCAATAGAGCATGTTTTGTATGACTGTGAAAATGTTGTTTTATTTTGCAAGAATGTGCAGTCATGGTTTAGGGATTTTTTTTCAGTAAATATTGTTGTTGATAAAAAAAACCTTTTTGCTGGGTAGCTCAGAAAATGAAATGATCAATTTGATTAATTATTATTTAAAGTACTTTGTGTATGGTTACATATGTAGAGGCAATCCGCCTTTGTTAAATAACTTTATTACCACTTGGACAAATGTGTACAAAGTAGAAAGGCAGTTAGCATGTAAAAATGATTATGTAGATGTTTTTGAGAAGAAATGGAATACATTTCATAAATTAAAAGATTTATAGATTTTAGATCATCCAGAATATATAATATGTAATTGTATATATTAATTAGCCTATGTATATCATCGGAAGTTATTATCAATGTCATAACAGTACATTTGTTATACATTTAAAACCTTTAGTTTGTGACAACCTATTAGATTAATATTATTTTGTATAGTGTACATATGATAAGCTAGAGTAATTTCATTCCTTTCTAATTCTCTTCCTTTTTTCCTATCTTTGAATGAATGCCTATTAGAGTGGATGTGTGAGTAAATGGTAGATAAAATACCCTGTACCCCCTAGTCAGGTGGGTTTGTAAGGGCATGATGTTAAAACCCTGACTGTCATAAAGTGAATAAATGTTGTATGAACCTTAAATCCTACTTTTGTTGTCAATGATGTGGCATGTGGTAATTTAATTTAATCTCCGAGTTCTACATACCCCCAGAATCTGTAAAGGTATACACTTAGGGAACAGCGACACCAAAGCAAATGTAATTCATAGAATATCATTGGTATGGTAACATACATAAGAAGAGTGAGATATAAATCGGGGTGGATTATCAAGAATTCCCACGAGTTGGTCTGTAATCCTCATATCCAGATATTCTCTCAATCCAATTAAAATTAAATTCCTTGAAATTCAATTTCAATCAGATTTACCATAATTTTTCATGAGGAATGTACATGTAGTTTTATTAGATTATGTACTTTAATTATAAAATGTTAACATAATCACTATGGAAGAGAGTTCGGTTCACTGTCCTCAAGCAAGTACATGTACCGGGTATGCTCCAACTGACAAACTGTTCAACCTGACACCTGCTGGATTCTACTGAATATCAAATACCTACATGTAATAAAGGCAGCTGTAGATGTTTAATTTCTTATCAAGAGAACTGGGTAATCGGTGGTACAATTTATATAAATCTCCAGACTAAACATTGTCATTCTCTTCTACCACACAATGGGTCATTTAATACAATGTAATTCTGGGTTAATCGCATTAAAAAATATACATGGACTAAATTTAAATCCCTTTCATTAAACGTTTTCCATAGTCAGGTAAATATCACAAAAAACACAGGTAAAGGTACGCCCTATATTTTCTCTCTCTCTCTCTACCCCTCTCTTTCTTTCTCTTTCTCTCTCTGAAAAGTTTGAATCATTATATTTTTATTATGTCATACTTAAAGCATACATGTATCGCAGCGTATACAGATCTTCTAAATATCCCCAACATCATCGTCTCAAGCCACAGTCCGGTGACCGCATATATAGCTCTCTCCAGATGGAAGAGGGTCGTACATGTACATACTGGCCGTGGTTTGCGACGATGTTCTATTATATTCTCTTGTCATTCTTTTTATTCGTGTCTTATATAGAAAACCAGCATTCTGTAAGTTTTGCATGGCAATATATGGCATCTATCGGAGTCGTTAAAGTTTGGTTCTGGCCATGGGGTTTAACGTTTCGACCGGAACGCAAAATGCACATGATTTTGGTCTCGGGTTATAATCTAGATTACATCCCGCGACACGCTTACATGTAATATCCATTAAAACTTAGAAATACTAAAGTTTCACGAACATTTGATTCTGGTTTCGTCTTTTTCATCAGGTTATACAACAATGAAAGACTATAGATCTAATTATAGGTCAGAGCCAAAAACTGTACAAACAAGTTCTTTTTAGCTCACCTGAGCTATGAGATCGGGTGAATTTTTCTGATAATCTGCCGGCCGCCAGTTTCCTTGTCTCAACTTAAATTTTACAAATTTTTGACGTCTCTAGAACCACAGGGCCAATTTCAACCAAACTTGCCATAAAGCATCATTAAGTAATGAAAATTCAAATTTGTTCAAATAGAGGCACGCCTCTTTTTAAAGGGAAGATAATTAGAAAATTGCTAAAAAGCATGTCCCCGGGAGTAAGGTGGGGGCCACAAAAGGGGATCAATGTTTTTTACAATCTTCTCAAGAACAGCAAGGCTTTGATTAGTCATGTCAAAATCAAGCATCTTTAGGAACTGCAGATTTTAAGTTCAATGTGTGATCTCTGGGGCTAGTGTGGGCTACAACATGGGATCAATTGAAAGTTTAGATGGGAATAATGCGAGAGGCTCGTGGGCCACAACACTCAATTAAGTCACCTTGGCTCTGCTGAATAGCTTTTGAGAATCTTAAAAAGTTTGTTTTATTTCAAGATTTTTTAAAATTCCGATATTGTGCTCCAAGCTAGTCCCAAAGGGTAACGATGCTACCAAACACAAATGGGAATGTCCCAATAGCATGCCATTTCTGTTCTGGAGAAGAAGACTTTTCAAGAGATTGTTTTGTTTTTTTACATACATGCCAGGGGCGGATCCAGGAATGGGAGTTACGGGGAGCGCCACTTTATAAGGCAGGGGTCTGGGCCGCCTTGAGTGGGTCCAGGGCGAAGCCCTGGTGGGGGCCCAGGAGGCAAAACCTCCGGAAACTCCTGGATTTTACAGGTTTTATAGAGCTTGAAATATGTCTCCTAATTAGTCATTTGTACTATTTTGTACTATTTTCTATCATTTTTTATAAGATGAAATTAATAAAAATGACGCTACTCTTAAAAAAAAGATTAATATCTTGTATGATATAAAACTTTGATCTCCTATTGTGGTCCTATCATACTTCTCAGGACCACAATTTGAACAATCAATCGTGAACCCACTCTAATATGATCATAATTCTGTTGTTCTTGAGAAGAAGATTTTTAATTAAAAGATTTTTGCCATGTAAAACTTTGATCCCCTATTGTGACCCCAAATTACTCCTGGGTGCCATGATTTGAACAAACTTGAAATTAATGTAATCATAATTCTTGTTGTTCTTGAGAAGATTTTTAATTAAAAGATTTTTGCCATGTAAAACTTTGATCCCCTATTGTGACCCCAAATTACTCCTGGGTGTCATGATTTGAACAAACTTGAATATACGCTATGTTAGGAAGCTTTCATGTAAATTTAAACTTTTCTGGCCCAGTGGTTCTTGAGAAGATTTTTAAATGACTCCAGCCTACATCCACTATTTCTTAATCATCTCCCTTTTGAAAAAGATGTGGCCCTTCAATTGAACAACTTAAATCATCTTTATCCAAGGATACTTTTCAAATCCTAGCCCCTGGGGGTAAGGAGGACACAATAGGGAACAAAGTTTTATATAGGAATTTATAGGGAAAAATCTTTGAAATATATTCTTCGGAATTCCCAACCACTTATTATTTAAGTGTTTTATCCTCGATATCTCGAATCCTCGGATATATTGAAGTTTTTTCTCGGCCCCATCGAGTTCAAAATAACGAGATTTAACTGCCATACTATGCAAGCATTTCAATATAGTGCAAATTCATATTTGACTAGGAATGCCATAAATAGTGAATCAAAGTTTTAGACGAGAATATATAGAAAAAATGAAAATGAATATTATACTCACGAGTAGCAGTGTCACACGAAATCATATCAATATACAAATATACTGAATTAAGGTTTTTACAGACCATGGCGTTACTGTGCAGCTGAAACCAAGGGTCACATTTTATAAATTACACGAGTATGCCAGAGGAGAAAAATCTTTTAAAATTTGAAAAAAAATGTTCTCCATAACAGTGAGGCCCTGTTAGTCATATTGATATTGAGGGATTACCATTTTGTGAATTAAAAGTTTAGTTAAGTCACAACTCCATGGGGCTAGGTTGGAGTCATTTAATCATAGTATGATCCAGAGTCTGTCACCGGATTAAAGAGGTGAAAATGTTTCTTCTGAAGAACAACAGGGTCATGTTGGCTCGAGTGAGCGTTGCAGTCCACGGGCCTCTTGATTTGATTGTCATTGAGGGTATTATTCCAGTGCAAAGGATGATACATGTAATTCTCCCATCATCAACTTTGTTTCTTCGCCCAGATGCAGTTTTTTTTTTAATCTCCTACCCCATCTTTTTTGGGTGTGTGTGTGGGTGGGGGTGGGGTTGGTACTAACATGTTATGTAAAACGTGGAACAATTCTTGTTAGTTATTTTAAATCTTTTCCCTTGTGTGTTTCATTTAGGAAGATCATTGGAAGCACTTGTGCTATTGTACATATATATAATATGTTTATTCACCAATCAAGGGCCCTCGGGGGATGTAAAATTTAACTAACAATTGATTATAACAATATAAATAAATAACAATCATTCAGTGTACTACTACTGTCTGAGTTTACATTTCTGCACTGCACACACTTATCATTACGTATGTAACACTGGTTTCAGACAAAATTTGAATTAACAAAACGAAATGTACAATAATAAATAACCAAACTCCTTCACACATCTAAGGACAGTACCAGTTTCAGAGACAGTGGACCTATAAAATTGTAATCAATATCAGATATGTAAATGTATATTTCAATAGAGAGAATATCACCTGCAGGAAATAAGAAAAAATATCATGTATAATGAGTGAAACAGGTGTCAGAACAGGTGCTCATTAGTAACCAGTTTTCTCAGACTTCCCTAATTAAAATTGATTTATCAAAGAATCAATTCAGTGTAAAAGAAAAAAACCTACATGTATAGTGGAGAAGAGTTTTCCGGAAAATGTCACATGTATTGTCATATCAACTTATATATTTATATATTTTTCAAGTTGAACCTATGATTTATTATTTGCGATGCTGAAATTGAACTCGTTCAGTGTTTTCTCTATTTTAGCACCTATTTTGGCCTTGAAGTCCTTCAGAGCAAGCCGGTCCCTAAATCAAATTATGATACATGTATTTTGATAGGTTGTAGTCTTACAAACATTGTTTAGGAGACCCCTGCCATGGGATCGAAAGTCACACAAAACCCATAAAAAAATAAATAGAAAATTAAAAATAAAATTTAGGAACCTGTTTCTTTTGAAAACCTGGTTCATATGTAAAACTTATACGGTACCAATTTTGATGCACCAGATGCGCATTTCGACAAATAATGTCTATTCAGTGATCCTCAACCGAAATGTTTGAAATCCGAAATAACTATGGAGTTTTAGAGCTCCCTCGGTTAACTCAGTAAGCTAGGTACACCTCTGTCAATGTATACATACGGATTTCACACCCGTAGCCAGGGGGGTTCGTGGGGTTCGTACGAACCCCCCCCCCCCTTGAAAACTACTAAGCACTATTAAAGTCGGCATTTTCTTTGAATTGTGACTATTAAAGTCGGGATTTTTTATGAAAATCATGAAAATTCATAGTAAAAAAGGCATGATTCCAAAATTCAAATTAAGTGCCAGGAAATTGCTAGATTGCAGGATTTTGCACCAAATACCCCAGAGCTTCTGGGGGCCTTGAGCGGCCCCCAGACCCCCTGCCGTAGTGGCACCTCGCGGTGCGAGGTGATAGACTCGCGTTGCGAGTCTATGTACCCCCCCTTGAAAAATCCTGCCTACGGGCATTTCACGTCACACTTAACTTTTTTTTGTAAATTTCGCATTTTCAGCACCTTTTTTTATATTGTTTAAAAAGTGTATATTTTCCTTCAATCTGTCAATAATCTAGTTGATATGCATAATCATTCTTCGTATAAAAGGCTTTTTAAGTGGAAGGAAATTGTAAATCCCCTTTCCGCAATCAAGTGGAACTATTTCTCTGGTTACGTGCAGCCGACTTTGTTCCGCAGACAATAATCACTCATTCTGCACTACTCAACTTCGGGATCCAGTTGCACAAATATGTATTAAGTTTAAAGGTCAAGTCAGTAACCAGTTTGAAATGTTTACTTTTGTGCATGTGTTTTTTTAACGTCTAGTCAACGCTAAATATAGGAAGTTAATATTGTCTGTTAAAGTGCAACTGGATTCAGTACGGGCATAACAGCATGCCAAAACAAAGGCTGTGTTTGCCAATAGAGACACACAGTACTTAGACAGAGGGTCTAAGATCACTGGGACTAAGCCTGTTTTTGGGCCCGAACTCTATGATACCATAAAGATAGATTTGTGGTATCACAGTGTTCGGGCCCAAAACGGGCTTAGCCCCTGTGTCTAAGATATTGGTAAAATTTTGCATGTTCCAAAAATGTGGCGAAATTAAAGATCATAACTAGAAAATCAGAAAAAGTTCTTTAGAATGTTTACAAACACATTGGATACGATAGTAAATGTAATTACAAAATAATTCCGTTCTCATTTGCTTAAACTGGTATCCTGTTGACTTCGCATCTCTTATGTTTTTGTGTAGCCACCAATCAGTGGGGTGCCAGTTTAATATATTGTCCTCCAGACAAACATTTAATTAATAAAGGGCTAAAATGTCAAAATGACTTCAATTTCAAAACTCATAATTAATACTACATTTTTGTTGTTGTTGAGTTCTTACAAAATATTGTGATGTCATTTTTTAGATAAACGAAAGACTCTATGCATTTAACGTATATACATACTAATATAATGCAATAATTTGATTAACATATAAAGTATAACATAAGGAAGAAGACTATGCGGAATAGTAACATTAACATTAGTACAATTGTCTATTGATGAAAGCATCAGTAATGCTATATAAGTTCTACATAGTGTGGTAAATGATGTGCATTGAGAATAGTGAGGAGATTCCCCTAATGCTATATTAAACTAGGCGGATCCTCTGTCTATCTTCATGTGTCCCTCTTTCATATTTATATGTTACCTGGCGTTTAATTAGGGCAAGGAGAATTTCATAAATAAAATACATTTTTAAATGAATTGTGATTGATCGTACTTAATACAAATATTTACCCAATTTACACAACTCTGTAACATTTTTTGATGACCACAGTTGAACGAGTTTGAAGGCAGAGGGATTTTTATAGTAATGTTTCTTTATGTACATTTTCCTTTCTTCATCATGAAATGGACAGATCAGAATGAAATGAAACTCATCTTCAATCTGTGACAATGAACATAATCTACATAGTCTTTTATTTCTTGGAATGTTATAAAATCTACCACTCTCAATTTCTAGCTGATGAGAAATTCAACGATATTTACTGATATATTCACTGGTATTAAACTGATGATAGTAACGATCGTTACTATCATCCCAAGATGGCGGAAGGAAATTCCGGAAAGACCACATTTACTTATTATATCTATTTCTATTGTTTATTTGCGAATGATATGTAGGTAAGAAATATCATACACTAGCAACAATTACGATCAGGTGTTATTTTATCTTTTATACGGCTCATATGAACAGAAAATTCGTCGTTGAAAAAACAGCGAGGATGATAGTAACGAAAGTTTTACGTTACTATCATCATTCATTTCCGTTACTATCATCCTCGCTGTTTTTTCACATTACATGACATACTGATATCAAAGAAATGACAGAAAAATTCTTTCTTTATAATGATTTATGAATTTTGGATATACAGTAACATAAACTTACAAAATATTAATTAATGTTAGGAAATGCATTCAAGTTATTCATTGCATTTGGTAGCTGCAGAACTGTAGCTCTCAGAAAAAAATATTGTGACGGAACAGAAAAAATCTCTGTTCCGTCACAATATTTTCTCAGAGAGCTACAGTTCTGCAGCTATGCATTTGGTTGTCATCAATATTTCAAACGTTTCATCTTTCATAGAACATCAGTCTGGTGTTTTTGTTCACAAGATCTAAATGTCAATCACTAATATAACGAATTAATCTAAACCTCCAAAATATCATCAAATATTTGAAGTAATGTAAATGCAATGTGCACAGCAGTATATTTTTTCTACAAGTAATGCATTACATCAATTTACCATTACTCTGTAATGCAAAAAATGGCCCATTACACATCACACCTCCATTACACTGAAATTGGCACTTTTTCTTACGGAGTGGATGGGAGTTATTTTTTCACTGGGGAAATTCTATGCTGGACCCAATTTTACGGGCACAAGTCTAAACGGGACCCGATTTTCCGGGCTGGGGGGGGGGGGGTCTATAACGTAACGTAAATCATACGACACTGGTCCTAATTCACGTAAATTCTGCGCAACAAAGAGAAAAGAGAATTATGGGAAAATAGAATTTCACGAGTGTAAACATATTGCCAAGACCATGCCCAGTCTTGATGTCAATGGTATCGTTTTTATTGCTTTTTTTTTTTTTTTTTACCAATGGTCATCTAAGATGTCTTTATCGCCGCATCCAAAACACTTCATTCGTGTCCTCAACCTTGATACAGGTTCTACTGTTGTGCTAGAACAACCTCAACACAATACAATTTAGATCAGAAGCATAAATTTAAGAGACCATCAATTTTGCTTCAACCTTTAAGCATAGCAGAGTTATCTTTCTTTGATTTTATTACAATCACACAATGATTTCTATATATTACAGGCAATACCGTGGAATCATTTCAATTCGTGGGAGCCAATGTTCGTGGGTAAGCAAAATTTTGCTGGTTCGTGGGGACGTAATTTCGTAAACGATACGATGTCACTAGGAGAGATAACTCTACTTGGTTTTAAAAAATGTTCGAGGACACATAAATTCGTGGGTGACCCACAAAATCCACGAATATTAATCCCCCACGAACAATGAGGATTCCACAGTGTACACAGTGATATGATATGCGACAGTGCACGACCGTATATGCGACAGTGCACGACAGTATATGCGACAGTGAACGACTGTAGACAATGTATTCATATTCCTGGGTACTAATGACAGCCTTTATTTTTTTTTCACAAGAAGTGTCTTGAACCATGAAACCGGAATTTGGAAACCACCTCCTTTTATGTTCAGTTTTTGCCTACAGCATTAACACTAAAGACAACTTGTTTTCCCCGTTTCGTATATTCACTGTCAGCATTCGTGTTCTCTGTTAATATTTTTTTTGTTTTATTTTATTAGAATTTAAACTAATAAATTATCGAATAAAGTATGACTACCATCGCACTTTTTAAGATGCGAGACATATATAAATAGAATCATCTATCAACCTCAGAAAATTGCAATTTTACTTCAACAGCATTATCAAAATTTCAGAAACAACTGGTTAAAACGCACGATATAATAGTATTCATAATAGTTTCATGAAACTGTTTCTTTACAAAACTATTCAAAGTTTCTGTAACAAATAAAGAAAACCCATCGCATAATGAACTTGATCACGTATTCAATGAAAATACAGTTATCGCCCTTAGATTCAATATTTTGAAACATATATTAATTGATTATTCATAAAATATCATTTAAACTTTTGAAATATTTTATGTTTAACAAAGTGGTTTTTTTTTTATATACAATAACCACTGTAAATGACTTCAACAAAATTTATGGTAATACCATGCATAAATCTAAATGAATAATTGATTTTACAAATCTTATGACGTCACAGGAGGGAACTATTTCATGCAAGGATTCTAACACAACACTGTGACATCATAGACTGTCACAAAATAGTGCACAAGATGTCAAGGTACGTTATAATTTCATTAAAAACAACTTACGAGCTCTTACTAATTTTAATATGAAATTTTATTTTGTTTTTCAAGGTAAAAGGAATTTTGCCTGTACTTGTATTATTACTGAGCGCAGAGATGTAACGAAGTGTTTCTTCATGGACCAATGAAATTTCTAAACCGAGCAGTTGTTTATTCCATCATTTTCTTAGGATTCCTGTATTTCCTTTGGTATTCAAAATGTATGAACGGTAAAAGAAGACTCCTTGATGACGATGGCATCAGTGGTAAAGTTTTAACTTGTGAGAACGGCATTTGGTACGTTGAGGATGACATCTGTCAGAGACGTGAGGATTTCGTGCGCGCGCAGCTGAATTGGGAAGAGTCCCCGGCAATTTTTGTGTACCCTACTTCCATAGACAAATGGGTTTCCGGAAGAATAATACGGGAAGGCAAATGGGAAGAACAGCATATACAGAGAATTCATAAAATTCTCAAATCAGACCCCTCATTGATATTTCTCGACATTGGAGCAAATGTTGGAGCATTTTCCCTGACAATGGCAGAGCTTGGGAATCGGGTAATTGCAATAGATGCTTTAGGTGACAATGTTGCACGACTTTGTGCCTCAATGAAGATTAATCAGTTGCAGAACAGAATGTCAATTATTCATAATGCACTGTCATTCAAACAAGAAAAAGTTTCTCTGGGAAAATTTCATCTCAATGTCGGGGGAACATTTGTGAAACGAATGGGCGTGTCTGCAAATGATGACGTAATAGTAATCGACGCCATTTTATTGGACGACCTTCTAGATATTTACGAATTTGAAGGACATGTCATAATCAAGATGGACGTAGAATCTTTCGAAGCAAATGTTCTGAAAGGTGCATCAGAATTCTTTCATCGTGTTCGTGTAGATTGTGTTTTAATGGAGTTTATGGCACACAAGGGCAAAGAGAGTGGCGATTTCATTGTGGAGTTCCTAAAGCAGTTTGGTTTGGAATCGGAATTCACTAACAGTAATCATAGTTCTTGGCCGATGGACGTTATGTTTACCAGAAGAGTAAAAAAAAACAAACAAGGAAGTCCTTAACAGACTTCAGGATGAATAAACAGTTAGAAAATTAATCTTTTTGATTTCTGTATGCTATATATAATTCACATACCTCAGTTATGCACAGGAAGTGAGCGATAAGGATTATATAGTCTTGAATAAGATATCAATGAAAGGTGATGATAACGAACAGTGATCAATCTCATAACTCTTATAAGCAATACAAAATAGAACGATGGGCAAGCACGGACCCCTGGATATACCAAAGGTGTGATCAGGTGCCTAAGAGGAGTAAGCATCCCCTGTCGACCGGTCACACCCGCCGTGAGCCCCATATTTTGATCAGTTAAACAGAGTTATACGTATTCAAATCAGTGTGCCAAAAACGGCCTAACAATCGGTATGAAACACACCAGACAACATATGACCCTTGATAGGTTGTATTGACAAAGTAGATCGTTATAACGACCGTAGAATTTGCAAAATGTTGACTTTAAACGAGACTGTTGGAATCCCTGTACCATCAACGTCTTTGTCAGTAACCTGCTTCGATTTAAAAATTTACCATAAGCAGAACAAGCTCTTGCGTATCGAATCAGTTGAGAGATATAAACACCATATGCAGGTGATAATGGAATATTGCTACCGGGACAAATAGGGGAAGTTGATGGAGAAGCTGAAATCATCCCGTTTGTCATAAAGTTGATTTGTTAGTTTGCCCTTGATATCTACTTTCAATTAAATATCTAAGTATGAAGCAGAAGTGGACGACTCTGTGGTGTCTTTTATTTCGAGTTCACTGGGATATATCTCAATATGAGTGAAAAATTCTCGACGGGAAGTAAAAAACAAGACCAACAATATTATTGATGCTATTCATGTTTGTGTGAATCCTCGCCAAGCAGGTTGTGTTTTCAGACGAGTATGTGTTCGTACATGTGAGTGTGTATGTAGTGGTGGTGAAAACAAGATTTGTGCAAACACAGCCTAAGATAAAATTTACTTGGCTTTTTGTCATTTTTTTTCCAATCAATCTCCACGACCCCTACCTAGTTCCTACGCCAACTCATTTTTCAGAATCGCAGTGATGCTATTTTGTTACTCTAAATTACACTTTGGGTTGTTAGTTGTATATTGTGTAATGTCCCGCTCGAGAATTTTTCAATTATATGGAGACGTCACCATCGCCGGTGAAGGGCTGCGAAATTTAGGCCTATTGCCTAGCGCTTATGGCCATTGAGCAGGGAGGAATCTTTATCGTGCCACACCTCTGTGACACGGGGCCTCGGTTTTTGCGATCTCATTCGAAGGTCGCCTCTTACGACAGGCAATTGGTACTAAGGACCTATTCCAACCCGGACTTTGGGGATTGAATAAGACAATTTCCCACCTTATTAGAAGTTCATAATGCTAAGTTTCAGATGGGAAACATGCTAAATGTATGTATTTCTCTTGGAAAATAAATTTCTATTCCCTGTGTCAACGCAAAACACGCACGGACCGCCTTACTGACAAAAGACATTAACCACAAACGTTCCCGACAGTCGGATTATAAGGACGCGAGGAGTTGGGAATATTCACATCGTTAAGAAAGATAACTAAAAGGTAGATCAAATAATATCACTATTTTAATTTTATTTTCGAGATCTTTTCTCGTTATCGATATGATGGAAAGTGTTATAAGGAGTTTGTTTTTGTTATCAGTGCTTAAAACAATGGGCTGCCCTCAGGCGGGTTTTGTACCGTCATGTTTTGTGCAATGATCGTAACAACGAAGACATTGACACGGGGATAGGGTCCTCAGATTATAGAGCATTTCATTGTTTTTTAATGTTTACATGCAGATTCTTTGATAATTTAAATGTTATTTCCTTTAACTGGGACTTTTTGCAAAGATGAAACAGTTCACAATCTGTATTCTCTTAATCACTCAGACGAATATGCATATTAAGTGATAAAGTGACACAGGTAGCACCATTCATAATCACAAAACACGTCAACAGCTATAAAAAGAATATACACACCAGACATTATTTATCATAATTCAAATTCCATTTACACTGTGTGAAATGGAAAAACAAAATTAATTTTGTAATTAACCTACATTTTCCCTTTCTGTTTCAGCTTATTGTAGACAATCATGCTTCTCACACACGGTATATTAAGTGTTGCGTTTGTTGCACTACTTGGCTGTTGTTTCGCGCAGCCTTGTCCCAAGGAATGCGTCTGCAGATCCACACTAGTCAAGTGTCCGGCAGCTGTCGATTTCCCACAGTCCTTTCCCGCTAATACAGAGAAAATTGTTCTGGACGAGCTTACCGTGGTAGAACTTCCCCCAAAAGCTTTCGCAAAACTCCCAAACCTGACTTCCATCCATTTCAGTCGCTGTAATTTCGGTCAAATCAGCACATGCGCATTTCCTGAACGTCATTCAAAGTTAAAAACTGTAGCCTTTGATTTGACCGTTATCGGAGAAATAAAAGAGGGTGCATTTAGAAATCTGGGTGTTACCTCCGTCGCTTTCTCCAGTTCCAGAATAACTACGGTGAAGGGATACGCTTTTTGGAACATTGATACTGATTTTAAACTAACTTTCGTAAAGACCACGGTGCACGAAATTCAACCATTTGCGTTTTATAATGTTAATTCAAAGCAGAACATGAAGGTTAGCGGTGGCAATTTCAAACACATAATGAACTCTGCTTTTTCAGACACTGTCTTTAAATCCGTCGTATTACAGAATGTAACTTTTGAAAACCTAGAATGTAACGCTTTAACGGGACTCGAAAAAGTCCAAACTATACAGATATCACACAGTGAATTTCTGTGTAACTGCGACATAGAATGGATGAAGGGGGCCACTAAATCTTCGTTTCTTACCTCGATAATCGAATCAGGAACTTGCAAAGCCCCTTTGACGGGTGCAGTTATGAAGGATGTTCTTCAAAACAACGAAATAAAAAATTGTCCTGAAGATAACAAGGCACATGATGGTTGTCAAGCGCTTCCTCAAGAAATTCCCGAATTTCTTTGTCCAGGGAGAATCGAGATGAATCCAAGCGGATCACAGAGCCCCGGATCTCACAAAACGCCACCTGGCGGTGGGTGCGACAATACTCGGTTTTGTTCTTGGACTATGGTTGGTGTTATTGCTATTTTCACACTTAATTTTAGATAAGCAAAATAGATAAGAAGCAACCGACAAGCAACCACTGAATATGAAACAATCATTGGATATGAAGCAACCAATGAATATGAAGCAACCTTTGAATATGAAGCAACCATTGAATATGAAGCAACCAATGAATATGAAGCAACCAATAAATATGAAGCAACCAATGAATATGAAGCAGTCAATAAGAAATACGAAATACAATCTCTATTACTTACTATACTCTTTTTTATTATTTCTTTTATTATCTAAGCAGCAAAAACGTTTATAGACATTGTTGAATGTAATAAGTGTTGCATACAGAATGCCTGGTACTAATGCTTAGAATGCCGCACATCCATCTCATACATACCTGATCTTATTATTATACCTCAGTATGAGAATTCTATGCAACGCATAATCTGATTGGTTTAGACAGTCACGTGCCAGGCCAGGGAAGATAAAACTTCATATCTCCTTCTCAAACATCATATCTCCCCATCATAGTTCACCCCTTGGACAGCCTCGTGCATTTTCCACAAATTTAACGTCAAGGTAGACGAAGTTTATTGTGATTGATTGATTGATGTTTTCCGCCACACTTAACAAATTTTCAGTTAATCTGGTGGCGCCCAGTTTTTATTGGTGGAAGAGAGAACCCAGATACAATGTACCTGGGAAGAGACGACCGACCTTGCGAAAGTTAACTGGGAAACTTTCTCACTTACCGGCTCGAGCGGGAATCGAACACGATGTCACAATAAATCCAAGTCGTTGTACTTTCATAGTTCGTAAGGCACAAGATTTGCGGGTATCTGATACAAAGTTAAATCGTCTAATTTTGGTTGATACAAGCAAGTAAATCAGCATTCAAGGATAATGGAAATACAAAAACTGGTTATCATGTCACTGTATTTCGTTGTTTGTACCTTCTAATACGTTGACAGCGCGGTGTTACCGTTAGGGGATCTCAGCTACATGCAATATATAGATAAGCGGGCTCCATTTTCAAATGCATTTTTGTAGTCTTGTTTTGTTTCGGTATAATAACCAATTTATTGCATGGATGTAAACACGGACCCCTGGATATACCAGAGGTGGGATAAGGTGCCTAGGAGGAGTAAGCACCCCCTGTAACGTTTTAACTTATTCTTGATAAATACCATTCCAATTTTTTTCAAATTTCGTATAAAGCATCTTTGGACGAAGGAGACATACATTGTAAGATCCAGGGCTCATCTTCTCTACAACCGTACATCTATATGAAATACTAAATCCATACTGAATATTTTGTGATTGATAACAAATAACAAACAAGTTTCCAAAATTACCGCAAAATGTATATAAAACAAAAATAAGGTAGAAAAATAAATCAATGATTGAATAAAAAACATAATATATAGAAGAAAAATTGAGTGTGATATCCTAGGAAAAATATATCACAGAAGATGGGAGTAAGCTTCCGTACAAGACCTATTAAACCTGGTGGAGAGCTATGTCAGTGAATTATACAAGTACACTGTAAATTTCTAAAGTCCAAGCTAATCACAAGGGATACGGTAATTTATTTTTAATAAATAACACTATAAAGGCCTAAAATGCTAAATAGATATCCAATTCATCCTTTAACCAATGTGACTCCAGCTAGGGACTACATGTATAGATAACGTTCTAAAGAATTTAGAAAATAAGGCTACACGAGCAGTCCGGGATTTAACCCTAGAGGAGAAGAAGAGAAAGATTACCTGAACAGGATATAGGGCTCACGGCGGGTGTGACCAGTCGACAGGGGATGCTTACTCTTCCTAGGCACCTGATCCCACCTCTGGTGGGTCCAGGGATCCGTGTTTACTAAACTATCTTTTTTGTATTGCTTATGGGATTGATCACTGTTCGTTATCTTCACCTTTCATTGAACCTGTGGAGTCTTTAGCCCTAGCAAAAGTGATTGATTTGAAAATACCGCTCTCGCTGTTTATATACTGACTATGACCAATGAAAATTACTCTAACTAACAGGCTATGAAACTGCAAGGTGAATGTCTAAAACGACCTCTGATAAGTTTAAAGTTCTAGCTTTAAACCAATTAAAAGTAGGAAAACAAATTAACTTCGGAATAATTGACAAGCTGCAGGTAAATTCAACAACGGAAAATAGCACATGTGGAAATAATAAAGTAAACAATTTACAACTGATCTGTATTTTTTACACAAAAATAAAAAGCAACAAAAAGAATAGAGATGTAAGTAAAGGTACTAAACATTCAAAAGAGGAACAGAATAGACGCTGAATAAAACCAAAACCATTACAGGACATTTTCCAAATGCAACTGTACAAAAAGACGAAAACGCAAATCCGAACAAGATACAAAACAAATATCGTGAACATAGATCACCACATTGCATACCTTACTTTACCTGCACGGCCGAATATGGGACAGTTGACCGCCGATGCTAACATTGAATTGCGCAAGAGATTGCACTATGAATTAAACTAATTGCATGTATATGGCAATGGGAAAATGTGAACATGTATATGTAGAACTGCTTACGCGTTTCCAAGCAGGGTATTAACAATTCAGAGCAGGCAAAACAATTTTAGAATATCTTCCTTCGCCGTAGTATACATACGTAGTTCACCTGCATATGGTGTTTATATCTCTCAACTGATTCGATACACAAGAGCTTGTTCTGATCTAGTTGGTCGATACAACCTTTCATTGGGTCAAATGTTGTCTGGCGTGTTTCATACCGATTGTTAGACCGTTCTTGGCACACTGATTTTGACTACGGATTACTCCGTTTACCTGATCAGGATATAGGGCTCACGTCGGGTGTGACCGATCGACAGGGGATAATTACTTCTCCTAGGCACCTGGTTATAACGACCATTAGAATTTGCGATATGCTGACTTCAGTCGAGATTGTTGAAACTCCTGTACCATCAATTTGTTTGTCAGTAGCTTGCCTCGATTTAAAAAATGACTAGATACGCAGAACAAGCTCTTACGTATCGAATCAGTTAAAGATATAAACACCATATGCAGGTGATAATGGAATATTGCAACTTAGATATGGAAAGTTAAGAATGGTAAGCTGAAATCATCCCGTTTGTCGTACACTTGAGTTGTCAGTTTACCGTTAACGTCTACTTTCAATAAAATATCATTTTATTTTATTTACGTAAAGAAAGTCAGCAAATGTTTAGACTGATCGACAATGTTGCGGGAGTGAATCACTCCCGCATCTGCACCATTGCGGAGATCTTGAGGAGTTGTAGCCCTCTCCCACAAAAAAAAAAAAAAAAAAAAAATTCGGAGTGGGCTGCGTTATTGCATCTAAATATATACAAGCTCAACAAGTTTGTTTTCTATTTAACTAAAGAGTAGAAATGTACTTGGTTGGTGATTAATGAAGACAAACCATTAATTGTCAAATTGAGTGAATATTTAGTTAAAACTTTCAGAAAAAGAAGTGATGCTTTAAAACTGCAAAAGTCTTATAATTTATTATTTATATGTTGATATAACACTGATATTGTCCATTTACTTATGTATACACCTGGTTTGCAATTCATATATGTCAAATATGTTTTAATGGTATATATAAGCTCAACAAAAATTTTATCTATCTAACAAATAAGGACAAATTTACTTGGTTGATGATTAATGAAGACAAACCAGTAATTGTCAAATTGAGTGAATATTTAGTGCAAACTTTCCGAAAAAGAAGTGATGCTTTAAAACTGCATAAATCATTATAGTTTATTATTTATATATTGGTATAATACTGATACTGTCCATCTACTCCTATATATACATGATTAGCAATTCATATATGTATGTACTTGTTTCCCCAACATGCTGCATCCACATGCAGTTTGCAGTCTATGTAACCTGTAGTTAATGTTGTAAACTTTCTTTCTTTTTTGAATTTCCTTCTTTATAAACTGTCTTACTGTTATGCCCTCTGGGTCCAAAATTGGAATAAACTTATCTTATCTTATCTATATGAATGTACTCATTCCCCCCATTTGATACATCCACATACAGTTCATGTAATCTGTAGTCCTGTTTAAAAATTACCTTCTTTATAAACTGTCTTGCTTATAATATTATAAGACATATTTCTTTGATATATCTTCTTTTTCTAATTGACATGTGTTTTAAAGATTTTATCCGTAGATTAGCAAATAACGTTTTAAATTTTCATAAATATTTTTTTTTTAAATTTAAATTCTGAGTAGTTCAGACATCTTTTCTTAGATGTTCATATCATGTAAAACTTATACGGTACCAATTTTGATGCACCAGATGAGCATTTCGACAAATAATGTCTCTTCAGTGATGCTCAACCGAAATGTTTGAAATCCGAAATAACAATGAAGTTTTAGAGCTTTTATAAGGAAAAACAGTGTGTCAAAAAAGTGGAGTCAAATTCGTCTAAGGATAAGAGCTATGCGTGAGGGAGATAATCCTTAATTTTGAAATGAATTTCTAAATTTTATAACAGCAATTAAATATCTATCCATATTTTCAAGCTAGTAACGAAGTACGTCGCTACTGGGCTGTAGAGACCCTCGGGGACTAACAGTCCACCAGCAGAGGCCTCGACCCAGGGGTCATAATGTAAAACTTATACGGTACCAATTTTGATGCAACAGATGCACATTTCGACAAATAATGTCTCGTCATCAAATCACAACGACTCCAGAGTATCTTATTTGCAAACAAAGCACCCTTTTTTATCATTCCGGGATGGATCACAACAATTATATGAAATGGTCGAAAGTTTGTATCACTCTTTCGATGGCGAAATCATACTTCATAAGAGGTCTTTTAACGAGCCATTAGATAAAATTCTAGTGTAATGAGATACCTAAATAAAGATTTTTGCAACAATCTATGACATCACATGAGGATCGGTCAACCTTAATAGAATATAGTAAGCCGGGTGGTTGCATGTAATTACAAGTAATTAAAGTAGAAAAAATTAAGTTGTGTCACAGACGAATTTAAGAATTCATCTTACAATTGTAATCATCAAATAGCAATTTTATTTCATGGAGGAAAATGAGAATTCACATTTAACATTTTAGCTTTTAGTATGTTTTTTTTAAATGTCAATTTTCTTACCGTTCTGCATTCACACTGCGTAATTGCTACTGAGAACAATTGTTAATTAGAAAAATTTCTTTCATCAACACCTCCCCTAGATCTGCTATCACACTGATCCAATATATTTCACACCTTTCGCTAGAGGTCAAACACTTGACGTGTTAATTTTAAATACCTGTATTTAGATTACCCCCACTGCTTTTATTGTAGCGAAAAACCCTTCAATATGTGCATGGAATCTGCCAGTCGTACATAGATCATTATATTACATAGACACTTTCAATGAACTTTTTTTATTTACAAAAATAAATAATGAAGGCAGAACTGCATGGATCTAAAACATCGCAATTGAGAGAGAGAGAGAGAGAGAGAGAGAGAGAGAGAGAGAGAGAGAGAGAGAGAGACATACAGACAGAGAGAGAGAGAGACACACAGAGAGAGAGAGAAAGAGAGAGAGAGAGAAGAGAGAGAGAGAGAGAATGAATTTGTAATGAATATCTGCTTTTCATTTACTGTATATCAATTCACATTAAAAATAGGAATTTCCCTTATTACTCATCACTATTTTAATAATAAGTATTATTGTTACTATTACTAAACACTGAATTTAAGAATATTGAAGAAATTAAGGAAGGAAATTAAAATGAAACTTTTCAAAACCAGGTTTTCTCAAGTTCCAGTTACTTTATTCGCTCTTCAGCAAAAAATGAAATATTCATATCCGGTGATCACTTATTCAAAAACACCACTCTGATTGACAATATCTTTTTCCAGAATATTGTACGTTTCGTTTTTATTATCTTTTTTTGTGTGCTGAAAACCATCACCTTTAAGAAAAAACCCAAATAAAAGCAAAGCAAAATGATGATGTTTTATTCATCTCCACAACACGACTCTTTTAATGTATTTTCAATCCACAAACTAGAAGGAAAGGAAAGTACAGATATGATATAATACATTAAAATGACCAACGATACGAACCATTACATGGTCAATTTTTTTTGGTCGACCTGTCCCTTCCTCAGGAGAAATGATGTTTGTTCCAAAAAGATGACTGACGATAGTAAAAGATATACAAAAACCTAGCATTAAATTTACAAAAGTATTTACATTGCAAATTGCATGTTTAATGATCTGATCTGCTTTTTCAAAACATAGTTTACCACATTGTTCCATAACTTTATCATCATATCTATTAAAAGAAAATAAGCAATAACAGGAAATTTTCACATTGATGTAAATATATACAAACATTATACATCGGACAGATCTTCACGAAGTATTTTCTTCAATGTTTATCCACATATACGAATAGTGAATTTACGGGAAATATCTCTCTCGTTGACTCAATCACACGTCATCAATGGCACAATTGTGTACAAAACACAGAGTTCCTAAAATACGGAACATTTTCCTTGTCCGGAACTCGAGTAAAAACATCCATAGACTTCAACTTCAGATGCGATCCCTGTTGTCAGGAAAGAATAGGATGCTTTAGTGTTCATCCTAAGATTATCCTGATTAAAACGGGATTTCACATTGCCTGTCATCCTGCTTTCATCTGCTTCGACCGTCAGCTGGAGGGAGTACCGGGGTAGTACAATGGCCATATCGACGTTCTGAGAACTGACAAAAATGATATCGATGTTCTGAATAGTGACCAAAATCAGATTGATGTTCTGAGTAGTTACGAAGATAGGAAAATTTATATTATGAAATCACTTAGCGCTAATTAGATGTTTGATTTCAATTGGTTGAAAGTAAATAATTCTTACAGCCAATCCAGAAAGAGCTTCAATTTACCACGCTTATGAAATTCGCTAAGAAAACACAAAGTAATAGAATACAGTACCGTATACTTTATTTCCAATGTCTTACATTGTTTGCCATTATTCCCCTTACACCGAAAGTTGTACACACTGGTGTTCATATGAAAATGGTCCTAAGCTTCAGATGAATAGTATCAACAGAGTAGGGCAAATCTTACGGTGCCAAACTCATTATTCTACTAAAGAACCTTCCCTGGTCAAAGGCTGTAAGCGCCGATCATAGGCCTAATTTTGCAGCCCTTCACCAGCAATGGTGACGTCTCTATATGAGTGAAAAATTCTCGAGTGGGATTTTAAACAATATACAACCAACCAACCTACATTTTCCCATTAACTCACTTTATACCGGAAGTTCTGCATGTGGGTGTTCATAATGAAGCGGTCCTCATTTTCCGATAAATAGTATTAACAAACAGATTATAGTATAACTTGCGATACCAAATTCTTTATTCGATTGAGTTTTAACAGATTGTATCATATCTATGATAAAACAGGTTTAGTTTCTTCGTTTGTATGGAGAATATTCTTTTAAATGTATCTTTTGTCGAATGGTAGTATTGGGGAAGAAAAGTGTTACAGCTTTATTTGATGTTTTTTGATACAATAACTAACAGGAATTTCAGAAGTGATTCGTAAAAAGAAATATCAGACACCTAGAAATAAGACACGATGAAAGTATGTGATAATATAAATGAATAAGTGAAGTTAACCAGCAGTTATCAAGCTCATATCTCCAATATAGAGCACAGCAAACACAGCCCATATACATACCAGAGGTGGGATCAGGTGACTAGGAGTAAGCGCCTCCTGTTGACCGGTCACGTCCGCTGTGAGTCCTATATCTTGAACACGTAAACGGAATAGTAATTCGTATGAAAAATATAATCAGACACTTAGTATCTTTTCTCAAAGGGTGTATGTGGTGGGGAGAAAAATATAATCAGATACTTAGTATCTTTTCTCAAAGGGTGTATGTGGAGGGGAGGAGTGTTGTAGAAGAATTTAATCTCAAAATTGATAGGAAAATCGTGACTTGGAAGTGTTAAAGAATCCAAAGCTGCAAATCCTAAGGGAAGGAGGTAAGGATTGATCCTAGGCACCTGATCCCACCTCTGATGTGTCCAGGGATCCGTGTTTGCCCAACTCTATTTTGTTTTGCTTATAGGAGTTATGATATTGATCACTGTTTGTTATTTTCACCTTTCATCCACTCACCTAGACACACACACACCCATCTATTAATAACAAAATTGACAGGACGTAAATAATTACACACACACACACAAACACACGCAGAGAGAGAGAGAGAGAGAGAGAGAGAGAGAGAGAGAGAGAGAGTCCATTTAAATGAAATTTGAAGATAACGAAAAGCAATCAATCTCATAACTCCTATAAGGATCGATACAAAATTTTTAAAAAGGGCAAACATGGGGCCCTGGACATACCAGAGGTAGGATCAGGACCCTAGGAGGATTAAGCATCCAATGTCGACCGGAAACACTCGTCGTGAGCCCAATTTCCTGTTTCATCGATCATTTTCGGCATTTATTAATTTCTATACTACCTTCTTGATATATTTTCTTATCTTTTCTACAGCAAAATCTTACTGCATTGATATCATGAGACTTGATTACTTTTGCAGAATATTGAATGCAATGTTTCTTTTTCATTCAATTTTGCTTTTGTTTTGCTGAATTCTTTGAAAGGTAATCATCTTTAGAAAATCAAACACAAAGTAAAGAATTATGTTTTATTCATCCCCACAACATGAATCTTTAAGTGTATTTTCAATCCACAAATTGCAAGGCAGATGCAAGGCCAAGTACAAAAATTATATGATACAGTAAATGACCAACGGAACGAACAATGACATTATCAATTTTGGGACGACCTGTCCCTTTCTCAGGACAAATGATTTTCATAAAAAAGATGACTGAAGATAGTAACAAATATACAAGAACGCTATTTGCATGATTAATATCTGATCTGAGTTTTCAAAACAGTTTATCACATTGTTCCATAACTTTATCATCATATTTATTACAAGAAAATAGGCAAGGCAGGAAGTTTTCACATTGATGTAAATACATGTATATACAAACATTATACATCAGACAGTGTGTTGGTGGTATATACCACAGGGTAGTGATATGCGTCTAGTGCATGTATTTGCCGCTGACTAGCATCCTTTTGCGAAAAGAGAGCCGAGTGCGTCAGCCTCTCCTGTCAGTACATAGCCTCTACATTACCAAGACTCCATTAGTGCCTCCACGTTGGCAGCACACGGATACTGGCCTCTCTCGGGACCAGGCCGAACTAATGGGGATCTGGGAACAACAAGGACCCCATAGATGCAGTGTGTAGGCCCACCGGCGTGTGGACACGCCCTAGCACTCATCAACCTTGCCCCAGCTATGGGAATATAGCCGCCAAGACATGATGTCGATAATCAGGGATGATTATCTGTCTAGGAGAAGGAAACCTCCGATGTAAAACCCGGATAGGTGAGATTCGCAACCAGGGATGGCAGCTTACCTAGGAGAAGGACACTCCGATGTAAAACCTGGAGGATGGCATCCAATAGTCTTAAAAAGACCGTCATCTAAGGGAAGGAAAACCCCAACAGAAAAACCACCTCAACGAGGTTGAGCGTAGGGCTAATCACCCGACCTCATAAAAAGAAGTTGATTACGGAAACTATGAACAAGTCAATAAGAAGTCGTGGGGTAAGCATAGCTATCGAGCATACTCCAAAGGATGATTTCATAGCGGACAGAGATGCAAGCATGATGTCTACGGGCCAAAGCCGAAAGAAAGTTCGCGGACAGAGGGATATGCTAGCAAGCCCCAAAAACATCGTCAGGTTGGGATCATGGAACGTAAGAACTATGTACTCCACTGGAAAAACTGCACAAGTAATAGCAGAAATGAAGAGATACCACCTAGATATACTTGGAATAAGCGAATGCAGATGGACAGATTCTGGAAACATCAGAACCCAGACAGGTGAAACGATACTGTATTCTGGAAGGAAAGATAACCATCACAGTAATGGAGTTGCTATTGCTATATCAAAGGAGAAAGCCAAGACATTATACGAATGGTCACCCATTAACGACCGCATCATAACTGCCAGGTTCTGGTCAAACTATATAAAAACAACATTAATACAAGTGTATGCACCTACCAATGATGCAGACGAGGAATCAAAAGATAATTTTTACGAACAACTACAGGGAGTCATAGACAACACTCCACGCCATGATATTATAATTCTAACTGGCGATATTAATGCAAAAGTAGGTAACAAACAGGAAGGAGAGGATGGAATTGTTGGAAAGTATGGTTTACACTCGGAAAGGAACGATAATGGAGAAAGATTTGCATCATTTTGTGCCATCAACAACTTGGCAATATCTACAACAATGTTTAAACATAAAGACATACACAAGCAGACATGGACTTCACCAAATGGTCAACACAAGAACCAGATAGACCATGTAGCAGTCAATGGGCGCTTTAAAAGATCTGTATTGGATGTCAGAGCACACCGAGGTGCAGATGTCGGATCTGACCACAATTTAGTCATCACAAAAGTAATGCTTAAACTACACAAAATAGGAAAGAAACCAACATCTTCAACAAGATTCGAGACATGCAAACTTAAGGTACCAGAAGTTCGGAAACAATTCCAAATAGAACTGAGGAATAGATTTAATGCACTCAGTGAAGACAACACCATAGGTCCCAATCCTGATGATATAGAGGAAAGATGGAACAACATTAAAACTGCATATAATGAAACTGCCATAAACGTACTTGGGTATAGAAAAAGGAAAAACCAGGAATGGATAAGCCAGGGCAGTTGGAAAAAGGTAGAAGAGAGGCGAGTTCTAAAGGGCAAAGTAGAAAGTGCAAGATCAGAGAGATTAAGAGCTAGACTAAAAGAAAAGTATGGGGACAAAGACAAGGAGGTGAAAAGAAGTTTTAGAAAAGACAAACGACAATGGGTAGACGACATGGCGAATGAGGCACAAGAGGCAGCAAACATCGGAAACATGAAAACTGTATATGATGTAACCAAATTATTGTGCAACGAACGTCCAAAAACTGTTGAGGCGGTAAAAACAAGGAAGGAAATCTCTTGAGTAAATAGGAAGATATAAAAAAAAGATGGATGGAACACTTCAGCGAAGTGTTAAATAGACCAGACCCTATTGATCCTGCTGAAATACTAACAGGGGAGTCCATCGAATTAGACATAGAAACAGGTCCACCAACAGAAGATGAGATAAGGAGAGCATTGAAAGAAATGAAATTAGGCAAAGCCCCAGGTGTAGATAACATCACTGTAGAAATATTGAAATCAGACATAGAAACAACTGTCAAGGAACTACACAAACTATACAACATTGTCTGGACAACTGGAAAAGCTCCCAAAGATTGGAGAAGGGGACTTATAATAAAGTTAGCAAAGAAAGGTGACCTGACAAACTGTGGAAATTGGAGAGGAATCACACTAATAGCAACAACTGCCAAAATAATGGGGAAAATAATAATAAAAAGAATTGTACTTGGTGTAGACAGACATTTGAGAATGGAACAAGCTGGATTCAGGGCAGGAAGAGGCACTACGGAACAGATATTTGTCCTACGTAATATTCTAGAACAAGCTATAGAATGGAACTCCAACCTCTATTTATGCTTCGTCGATTTTGAAAAAGCCTTCGACAGCGTACACAGGGAAACCCTTTGGAAGATCATGAAATCTTATGGAATACCAGACGTAATAATCAGTATGGTTAAATTAATGTATGAAGACAGTGAATGCGCAGTTGTCGATGGGAATGGTACAACAGAATGGTTTAATGTTAAATCTGGTGTCAAACAAGGATGCAACATGTCGGGTTTCTTGTTCCTCCTGGTAGTTGACTGGATAATGAAAAAGACAACAGCAGATAACAACTCAGGCATAAGATGGAATATGACAACAAAATTAGACGATCTAGATTTTGCAGACGACATCGCTTTATTATCCAGCAGCAAAGATCAAATACAACAAAAACTGAACTCTCTAAACAGATATGCAGCTAGAACAGGTTTAAAAATCAATACAGGAAAAACCAAAGTTTTGCGTCTAAATGCTGCAAACATCACACCAATAACCATCAATGGGAACAACATAAACGATGTGGATGAGTTCATTTACCTCGGAGCAACAGTAAGCAAGACAGGAGGTACTAATGAAGATATAAGAAGAAGAATTGGCCATGCAAGAGTAGCATTCAATAAGCTACGTAAGATCTGGAGCAATAACCAACTCAACAGAAAAACAAAAATGAAGCTCTTCAGCTCAAATGAAATAGCTGTGTTATTGTATGGCAGTGAGACCTGGAAAATGACAAAAGGGGACGAAAAACTTGTAGATACCTTCCAGCACAAATGTCTTAGGAAAATCTTAAAGATCTACTGGCCAATGAAAATATCAAATGTAGCAGTTAGAGAGATAGCAGGAGTAGCAAAGATCAGCACTATGATAAAAACACGCAGATGGCAGTGGATTGGACATGTGCTACGGATGGATAAAAGAACACACCCATATGTAGCCCTTAGATGGACACCAGAAGGAAAAAGAAAGAGAGGAAGACCGAAGGAAACGTGGAGAAGAACAATAGAAAGAGAGAGGAAAGAACTAGGTTTTGGGTCATGGACAGAGGCAGGAAGATCAGCCCAGGATAGAAGTAAATGGAGAGGACTTGTTCATGGTACTATTCTCCACGAGGAGAGAAGGAATTAAGTCAAGTAAGTCATACATCAGACAGATATTCACGAAGTATTTTCTTCAATGTTTATCCACATATCCGAATAGTGAATTTACGGGAAATATCTCTCTCGTTGACTCAATCATACGTCATCAAGGGCACAATTGTGTACAAAACACAGAGTTCTTAAAATACGGAACATTTTCCTTGTCCGGAACTCGAGCAAAAACATCCATAGACTTCAACTTCAGATGCGATCCCTGTCGTCAGGACAGAATAGGAAACTCTACTGTTCATCCCAAGATTACCCTGATTAAAAAGGGATTTCACACTGCCTGTCATCCTGCTTTCATCTGCTTCGACCGTCAGCTGGAGGGAGTATCGGGGTAGTACAATGGCCATATCGTTATTAGGAGTAGTGACAAAAACGGGATCGACGTTCCGAGTAGTAACAGGAATGAGATCGACGTGCTGAGTAGTGACCGAAATGAGATCGACGTGCTGAGTAGTGAGCGAAATGAGATCGACGTCCTAAGTAGTTACAAGATTACTTATACTACAGTATCGTTTAGTGTTAATCAGATGTTTGGATTCAATTGGTTGAAACACGACACTGGTAAATAATTAACCTAGCCAATCCAGTAGGAGTATTATTTTACCACGAATATGACATTTTCAAAGAAAATACACAGCAATAGTCTAATATACTTTGTTTCCGAATTCCTACATTTTGAACTTACTTCCCTTACACCGGAAGTTGTTCATGTGGGTGTGCATATCGAAGCGGTCCTAAGCTTCAGATAAATAGTATTAACAGAGTATGGTAAAGCTTAAGGTGCCAAATTCTTTATTCTAATGCGTTTTCTGGTTCACAATAGGGTTTCAATACCCTTTGCTTGTCGTAAGAGATGGCTAAATAGGAGGTCCTTCGGATGAAAACTTAGGTTCCGTGTCACAACAGGTGTGGCACAATAATGATTCCTCCTTGCTCAAAAACCGTAATCACTGAGCATAGCCTAAGTTTTGCAGCCCTTCACTGACAATCGAGACGTCTCCATATGATTGAAAGATTTTTGGGAGGGACATCAAACAATATTCAATAAATCAATTTACTGCTTTTTAACAGGTTCTATTATACCTATGATGAAAAATGTACATTTCGTCAAATTGTAGGATTGGGGAAGGAATGTTAAAGTCGATTTCTGTCCAAGTTATGATACAATAAACAATCAACAAAATAAATTCGTAAATTATTTTCTTTTCTATTTTTCAAGTATCCTAGATAATGCTTCCATGTACATTTTGCCTGATTTTATTACGGTGTGGAATTGATTCCTACTCAGTCCGTCACATTAAGAAACATTTTGAAGATGTATAACCTTTGTTAATAATTATTGAATATAGGGGGATTTTTCATATGAAAAGTTTTGGAACGGTGAATTCTGTATAGGGTGGCAATGTGTAACAGTTTCGTTTACAATATCGCTCACTTTCTGAGCAGCATTCTGGATTTGATGAGATAGTTTGGATAATCTCCATTCCACCAAATAAAATTTCCAGTTCTGAATTCACCGTTGAGATTAAGATGGAAACAGATTCTGTACCACCACGCCCCTCTCCAATAAATCGCACATGATCCTGTTACGTCTTCATCGTTGTCCATATCGAATGTGGAAAACATCATGTTGTCATGGCAATAGTCACATCGTCCACCTAGACTGTCAGCTGCAAGTATGCATTGAAACATGACCACTAAGTTAAATCATGTTGAAACGCACAGAAAAAGATGGGATCTTATAAACATAGTGTATGAGAAAGACATTTCATTTATCAAAATGGGATTTAAATCACATATCGTAAATCTGGTTATTTTTGCTGTCGATTAATTTGTAGCGTTTTTGCAAGTCAGTTGGATTCGCAAAAATATTTTTTTTAAAAATAATGTTTCACACGTTTTTAAATATGTTTTGACATAAATTCGCAAAAATAAGAAACACAAAAATAAATATATAGGCTTTTTACTCAAATTCACAAAAATAAATCGACGCAAAAATATCCAGATTTACGGTACAACTCATTCAGATAATTTTCCAATCAAGGGATATCAACCATAATGATCTATACAGTTCATCATAATGGTAACCATGTCTGTATAATTGTATTTATGAAAATCTTAAAACTATTACAACACTTTATCGAAGGGATATGTTGTTAAATTGACTTGCTAAACTGTTTCGATTTTGTTTGCCCATCCCAAAAGACATTCCATACATGATACACTATTGGCTTTGATTTATTTAGTTAAACAATCATATTGTATCGCTTTATGTTCTATTTCTGTTCATATATAAACAATCCATGAGATCTGAGTGTTTTCGCAATCCACATGTCTACGACATTGTTGACGTTCATGTTTACAATTTATGGATTGAACATTTCTTTGAATTATTTCATGTTATATTCAAATCTGAAATGAACAATTATGTGTGCCTTAAGATTATCAATTAACTCGAGATTAAGGGTAAACTATCCTGTTAGGAGCGGCCAAGCGATGAAAGCCTGACATACGAGCAATGTGGTCAATTACTAATAAATGGATCAAAAATGGTTTCTGTTACATGTAGCATCCTTTGCAGAGGTACGAACGCATAATTATGCAAAGACTGTTTTGAATGTGTCCATGCAGATTAGTTTTCCCAGTGCAAATGTAAACACAAAATATTTTTTGGCTGAGCTATCAATTAAAACTGGCCAAGTTTTGAAATCTGCCACTTCCGATTTGAATTGATCACTAGTTCATTTTATGTACTTATTAAAAAAAAAAACGTTTTCTTTGGATTTTCAGATGATTCATCATCAACTTCATTGATACAACTATTTTCTTTAAATGTATTTTTATTTTATTTTAGGCATAACCTAAAAAATCTTTTGAAGTGAAAGGTTACAAAAAATGAATATTTGTTTCATTTTTCTGATTGCCTGCTACTTATATGTTAGACCCGGTCTTTATCAAGTAGCAATGTATTCATACTCTCATCATTTACAATTACAGCCCGTTCAAGTGGAAGTTCCTCTCACTATAATTTGTAATGGTTTCAGAGAAATACATGGGAAATGTAAAATTAATATACAACTATATATAGAAGCATTTTTGCATTGTTCATTTCCTGAAAATAATTCCGTAACGGCCTTGTTGGTACAAAAAATGTACATTGACGGTAATTATCATATTTTGTATAAAATTTGTATTTTAAACATTTTCAATACCAGTCCTTTAGTAATTTGTAAAGTATGTAATAAAGGACCATTTCAAAGTAGCATTGTGTTACTTAATTCTGTTCAATAAAATTTGAAGTGAATAGAAATTTTAAAAGGACAAACAAAACAAAACCCCACTGAAATTGCTTATGTACATAGAAATAACTGAGAATACTTACGTATATTTCCATGGTATGCTGAACTGTCTACATGCAGTCTATAATTTTGTTGGGAACCCTCTACAGTGATGTTTGTATACTCTGCATGATACAGGTGACCTCCTTCATCTTCCATTTCAATCCGTAATTTATTGTGACCAGAATCGGTCAACAAATGAATGTTATCATTACCTGTAAATGACAAAATCCGATATCAAACTGTGCTACCCAACGGTGTCTGAGCGATATGATCTGTAAAACTTATCTGTATGACTTTTTGATATTTTAAAAAAACTCGATCATTTATCAATTTCTTTATTTGAAGATTGTTTATATTTAGATTTATATAGTTTTGTCTGGGACACGAACGCTCTTAGCGAGAACGAAACTCTTCTTATCAGGAGAGGAACATTTTGATATTATACAATGGTTTTCTTCGAGATTGGAACGCTTTGGTCCAAGATGGGAACAAACGATTTGGCCTCGATTTCAATTTCTACATTTCGAACACTTTCGGTACTTCATATTCATACATAGACAATGCGGGAAAGAGAGATATTACTTGCCAAAATAAAGGTTTAATTTCCTTAATGTATACAATTATTCGTGCCTTACATTTTACATGAGGATATTTACATTTTTGTAATGTAATCAATAGAAAACAATTTCATATTAAAAAAATGAAAATCGAATTGCTTCATTTCAGGCTAGGTCCCAATGCAATATTATACAATGTAACATTATCACCTTTTACTCACAATGTTATGATTTGTTTTACATTACTAAATGCATTGGTAATTTTATAGAGGAATTCAGTTTGTACATATACTACATTTATTTGTTGTAACCTTAAATCAAGGGTTCATATTGCTATACAAATGTATATTACAGTTTCCGTTAAACCGTTTCAAATTTTGATCATATGCACATTCAGAATAAATGTACCCAAAATGAATATATCAATACATGTAATTTAATAATAATTAAAGATTATAATTTGAAAACCGATGATAATATTAATTTTCAATAAAATGATCCCGTGGGGATTCGTGTTGGAATAGGTCTACATTAGCCCTTGCTTGTCGTAAGAGGCGACTACGGGGGGGGGGGGGGGTGTCCTTCGGATGAGACCGCAAAAACCAAGGTCCCGTATCACAGCAGGTGTGGCATGATAAAGATCCTATCTGTTGAAAGACCATAAGCGCCGAGCAAAGACCTAAATTTTGCACCCCTTCACCGGAAATGGTGACGTCTCCACATGAGTGAAAAATTCTCGAGCGGGACGTTAAATAATATACAATCAACCAATTAACACAAATGATTTATTTTGCGTTTAAACCTGCATTGTTTGAATATCATGGTGACTGATCATGTTGATTGATGGTACGTGTAGCTACCCATTCAATACACGTACATTGAAAAGACTTTGAAGACACCTGCCAAATTTAAAAAGGGATATCAAAGAAGCCTGAGATGGGGGACCTAGACGGTGGACTCCATGTCCGTAACTTGTACCTGTGCATCGTCCCAGACACTAGTACATGTAACCCGTTACTACAGCACCTCTTAGTGTCTCGATCACTTCATACATTCTTTTGAAGATGACACAGCATAATTTGATATTCTAACGAGCACTTCATCTTAATTTGCCAACATTTTCACCATTTTGAAACATGTCTAATTTATATTAGTCGAAGAGTTATGCGCACATAAATCAGATCTCATATTTTAACATTTTGTTTGTTTTGAAATCCCTTATCGACAAAATATCCGCACTGGACGAACATTTTTCTTCTCATCAACAGTAATATTATCATTATTTCTTTTTTTATTCATTGGCTTCAAAATGAAGATTGTTGTGGGGATCCGGGTTAGAATAGGTCCTCCGTACCCCTTGCTTGTCGAAAGAGGCGAATAAATTGGCGGTCCTTCGGATGAGATCGTAAAACCCGAAACTCTGTGTCACAGCAGATGTGGCACGATAAAAATCCCTCCCTGCTTAAAAGGCGTAAGTGTCAGTCTCCATCAGCTTATATGAGTGAAACATTCTCGAGCGGGACGTTTACTTTTTTTTTTGTACAATTAATCAATCCAAATGAATAATCCATTTTTACACATTTTCATCCTCAGTAAGCCGACCATCTTGTAAATTTGCATCTTTCCCCAAAATAGAAATATGCTCTGCCATGTCATGATCAACTGATAATTTATCTGCGAACTGTTATGGATTTGAACTACAGAACCTTCCATTCTTGTAGAACTTTCAAAAATTGTGTCGAATCAAGAACGATATTCTTCTTCCATCTCGACTATAGGCAATGTTGACCTACATGTACAATAATAGACTGGCGGACGAGTTCCGAATGGCCATGCGAGAACGAACGCTTTGAGGGAACAAACGATTTTAGATGAGAACGGAACGGTTTGATATGGGAACGGAAAGGATCTTATCGAGAACGGAACTGTTCGAATGGTGTAGTTGTACGCTTCAGGGGTTTTATCAATTGTATGCCGTTCTTTACATACTGGTGTTGACTATGGATTTCTCCATATATTTATTAAGGACTCATGGCGGGTCTCACCGGTCTACAGAGGATGCTTACTTTTCCTAGACATCTGACCCCACTTCTGGTGAGTCCTAGATTTCGTGTTTGTCCTACTCTTAATTTTGTATTCTTTAAAGGAGCTATGGAATTGATTCCTGTTCGTTATCTTCACCTTTGAACTGCATATGCAACACAATAGATCCCCATGCAGAGCTCATAATTTTTGACAGACCTAGCCCGCCTCAATAGACAAAGGAACGTGCAGCTCAATCGGGTACTGCATGGCCTCGTTCCGGAAAGAATACGCTATGGATGGTGGGAAATCACAGTAACTCTGTCAGCTCCAGGTAAAATAATTTAAGCTATAAAAGGTGAAGCAGACCTTCAAAATTCCATTCGATGCGTTTTGCATGCATATACATTGGCATTTTACTTGCATAATCATAACATATTCTGAATATTTACGTAATCATTATAATCTATGATATCTATAATCTCTACAGCCCAGTAGCTAAGTACTTCGTTACTAGCTTGAAAATACGGATGTATATTTAATTGCTGTTATAAAATTTGGAAATTCATTTCAAAATTAAGGATTATCTCCCTCATGCATAGCTCTTATCCTTGGAGGAATTTGGCTCCACTTGTTTGGCACGCTTTTTTGGCTATATTTAGATCTAAAACTTCATAGTTATTTCGGATTTCAAACATTTCGGTTGAGCATCACTGAAGAGACATTATTTGTCGAAATGCGCATCTGGTGCATCAAAATTGGTACCGTATAAGTTTTACATCAAACATTTCAGTTTTCATTGATTTTACGTGTAGTTATATATTTTCGTACAAAGTCAACGAAAGGGTTAGTTTGAATAAAAGGTGAAAATAACGAACATTGGTAAATTTCATAACTCCTAGAGAGTTGGGGGAAAACGGACCCCTGGATATACCAGAGGTTGGATCAGGTGCCTAGAAGGAGTAAATATCCCGCAGTGAATCCTATATCTTGATCCGATAAACGTATACAATCAAGTCTAAATGGTGAATTGTGTATTCTTATTATTACTTATTTATTCTTTTTAAGACAAACAGAATCAAAACAGGTTTTGTTTTATTATCAAAGGCATCAAGTGTATTTTCTGAAACACCATTTTTTCTGTACTAATTTAAGAATCAATATGATATACTTTTTGGCTTGATATTTGTTTTTATATTTACAAGATGGAGAATTATGGTGAATATGCATTTTCCATGTACATTTTTGAGATCACAGTTGGTCAAATTCAAGACAAAAAAATTGGGGGGGGGGGGGGGGGGATCACAATTGCAACTATGCAGCGAAATTCCGAAGCAGTCAGACTAACTGTATATGTAATGAGTACTATATTCTTCCGATTCCATGAATTAACTACCAATTGTTTGGAAACAATGTAAATACATTCTGATGTGATCTTAGAATATAATTAGGTTTTTGTACGGATGGCACACATTCCATTATCAGTTTTAAAGATAAACTAACAATCTTTTTTGATGATTTATCCCAGCATTTTGTCAAACCAAAGACTTTTGATGTAGACATAGATTCTTCTCTTGTCAGGTGCACGGTATTGGAAAAGGAAATTATGATTTCCGGGTAAAAAACATATATGGAAATATTTACTAGCCTACGGTCTTCATCGTGAGTGCTAAGTGTAGGTCAAATTGTTTATTGCCCTTCACCTGAAGCTTGTGACGTTTTTACATTAGGGAATGTAAAACAAACGAGAAACCGAAACTAATAAAGATAATTATACATCCAATCGCATTATACCTAGCCATAGTTCTGAGGTAGTGCATCCAAAACCATCAGTGTATTGTTGCCAATTCCTGTAGAAGTTGACTGATCCATCAAATCGGCGCTGGATAACCTGCCAATAAAACATATCGTGTATTATGTAAGAATGAAAACATCTAACGCAATAAACAGTATATCCCGTGGAGATTCGGGTTAGAATAAGTCCTCAGATCATTATCACCTGAATATGGTATTTCAATCTCTTAAATGATTCAATACGTACACAAGAGCTTGTTCTACGTATGATCAGTTTTTAAATCGAGGCAGGTTACTGACAAAGAAGTTGATTTTACAAGGCTTTCACCACCCTCGTTTAAAGTCAGCATTTCGCAAAATTTACGGTCGTTATAATGAATTAACTTGCTTATACAACATATAATTTGGTCAATTGTTGTCTGACGCGTTTTATACCGATTGATAGCCCGTTTTTGGTACACTGATTTTGATTACGGATTGTTCCGTTTATCTGATTAAAATATAGGACTATATGTAGCAATATTCCATTATCACCTGCATATGGTGTTTATATATCTCAACTGATTCGATACGCAAGAGCTTGTTCTGCGTATGGTCAGTTTTTAAATCGAGGCAAGCTACTGTCAAACAAGTTGATGATACAAGGGTTTCAACAGTCTCGTTTAAAGTCAGCATTTTGCAAATCATATGGTCATTATAACGATCAAGTTTGCAAGTATAACCTATCATTGGGTCAAATGCTGTTTGACGTGTTTCATACCGATTGTTAGACCGTTCTTGGGCCACTGATTTTGACTACGAAAAACTTCGTTTACCTGATCAGGATATAGGGCTCACGGCGGGTGTGAGCGGTCGACATGGGATGCTTACTCCTCCTAGGCACATGATCCCACCTCCGGTGTGTCCAGGGGTTCGTGTTTACCCAAATATCTATTTTGTATTGCTTATAGCAGTTATGAGATTGATCATTGTATCTTCACCTATCATCTCAACCAATCCTTCAGAGTAATAGTCTTTCTGAAACCATTATGAACGGAAGGTCATGAAACTCAAGTGTTTGATTTTGTCGTATTAGCTTAAGTGAAAGACTAAATATCAGAAAAGTATATCCTGAAATGGTTCATCAAAACAGGATATCTTAATATATAAATGAAATGTGTTGGAAGCAAACCCACAAGTAATTATCCTTTATGAATACCAGATTGAAAATATTAGTCACTCCATCTGGTGCATCAATTGGTACAGTATAAGGTTTACATGCATACTTACGGTCCAAGAGTAGTTTCTTTCAAACGCACAAACGACTTTGGTAAGTTTTCCTAAGATATCGATGACATATTCCCCAGAGACAGCTGATTGGAGATATACACAGTCACAATCACCGCAGCCTGTGTAAAAAAACCCACACATTTTCATATACACGTGATAGAGAGGAAAAATTAACCTTTATACAACATCAATGTGAATTGTAGTAATTTATTTCTTATAAAACCATAATAATAGTCGAAACCAATCACCATTTGAAATAATTAAAAATCTTTCAAGTTACTGAAAATCATAGGCACCCTGATCACAATTCTGGTATGTCGTAAATATATATATATATATATATACATATATATATATATATATATATATATATATATATATATATATATGAACTTGATTACTATCTTCAAACTTCATTCTTATAAATGGTTTGAATTTAACATAGGTCCTCTAGTACAACTTTACCTACGTATTGGTGATTTCATAACAATATTTTTATTGTTGCTTTATATGCAAATGCGATTAATTTTATTTCGTGGGAACGAAATTAATTTCAAAGGAAGGAGTTTTGTTTTGAGAGAACGAATTTTATGTCATAGGAACGAATCTTATTTCGTTTTAACAAATTGTATTTCTGTGGAAAAATATCACCTACTTGTCCTAAATCAGCCATCATAGAATTTACATTCAATTTCATATAAAATATGCTTAATTCCAGGAAAACGTTTTCCCTAAGCTGACATTCGTTTCATAAAGTCAAAGTTAATTCCCAGCTTATTGTATCGTCCACAATTAACACGTTTCTATCAGCCCGATATCGAAATGACAACAGGTGATAATTAAGGAAGGTTTATCATTAACGCACACTGGAGGTTCACATACGTATGAACTTTTATGTCATTCCTCAAAAGCAATTAATTATTCCATCTTTAAAAATGAACCAAATTTTGAATTTTATTTAGATGAACTCCATAAAAATAAAAGAGAAATACTCTGTAGATTTAGAGCATCAAATGTTAGATTACCTGTAGAGACAGGACGATGGTTAAACATTCCAAGAAATGAAAGAGTATGCACTTTATGTAATAATAATGATTTGGCTGATGAATTCCATTATTTATTTAAATGTACTGATGAAACTATTAAGAAATCAAGATTAGAAAACTTAGATAGATATTATACAAATAGACCAGATAGGTATAAATCTAAACAGCTTCTTAATTGTAAAAATGTTATTGTACTTAAACGATTATGCAAATTTTTAATGGTTATAAGGGAGAGGGCCAATCGTAACTACTCAGCTATTTCCGTAACCACAAATGACCTCGTATGTGGATCGATGCCATCAGTGTTGGTTGCTATGCACGCATAAACGTAACTATGACGTCATAGTCGTACGTTACACTATGAAACGGGAGCTTTCAAATGCATCGAGATATCATACATATCTAAGATATTGTACCACTATCAATTTCCACTTATATGTTTATGTATTATAGTGAAGTAGACGTTAATGATACCAAAACTGAATTTGTGGTGAAAATCTAAATAACACATTATACAGGGATTCGGTTCTGGTCTTTTAACCTCATCCACGGGCGCGCTTCCGGCGAAGAAATGCATTGATTTGGTGCAATTCTTGCGCCGATCCACGTCCGAGTCTTCTTACCGATTACGGAAAAGGACGAGCACGTGATCCGATTGGGAGAGGACATGTCCTCCATTTTAATTGCATGCCATGTACAATATTTATAGGTTATAGACTTTGTATGGGAAAATATGACGACCGAGTTTTTTGGCGCGTAGACGGACCGAGCTTGCGAGGTCCGTTCGCGACAAAAAACGAGGTCGTCATATTTCCCATACAAAGTCTATAACCTTTTTATTATATACTTTCAATTTCATTTAGAAACTAACAATAATTTTATTTTTAACAATAACTTTATCGGTTTAACTGAGTAAAAGATGAAAAACACGAAAAATTTGAAAATTAACGGCGTAGAAATTTGATTGTGACGTAATGTTTGCGGGCCGGAATGTTTCCGGGCATATATCGTGTGATATATGCCCGCAAACTTTTAAAGAAAAAAGAAGAGATGAAATTGAAAGTATATAATAATGTATTATATATTACGAATTACTTCTCTACAATACACATGTTGTATTTATTTGAGAATAAATAATTATGTTAGATCGATAGTGGTCAGCTATATATTGTTTAATTTATGATTTATCTTAAATATTTCATTTATATATCTTGTAAATAAATTCAATGCCTATATCACATTCAAATACAATTAAAATGGTAGACATGTAAATTGACTTCCTACTGAAGTGCGTGGGTATATGTGTATTTCACTCTTAATTGAGAGGAATTATTCGTTGTATTATTGTTTATCGTCTCTCGAGAGAATTTTGAACTCATATGGAGGCGTCTAATTGAGAAAGATACGAATACCACAGACACCCATACAGATCAGGAGCGATCCGGTGCAATACAGACGATATATATGCAATGATCATAAGAGTTTATAGCATGATATACATGTATTTCTGTAATGTTTTCAGTCACTAATCTAATCCAGAAAAGATGCATGCAGTTGAAATAAGTATTCACGTAGAAATAAAACAAACTTGTCTAGCGATTTAATCAAACAATAAAATGTCTTACTTAGTCGTTGCATTGGGTTATGAAGGTAACAATCATTGCAGAAAAAAATATGCGGGTTATGAATTTTTTTTCCTGCAATGCTAGATAGCTTCATCACCTGATGAAACAACAACAAAAAAGACATTATTGTTTTAAAATATAAACTAGATTTAAGTTCTAAAATATCATATGGCTGACCCATTCGCTACGTTAAACGGAACAACCAATGCACCCTTTGACCTTGATGAGGCTCCATATTTGATAATGATTACACAGACAGGTGGTACTTAAAAACCGGATCGAACTAGTTTGCAACAAACATGCATTTATTGTCGCAGATGAAAGCAATGTCAATTTCAATAGAAATGCAAGAGAAAACATAAGGTGAATGTAAATATTTCTTAGCAATATAAGACCTACATGAAGTTATTGTTCAGGACCTTTCATAAATTTTATATTACATTTTTTTCTTTAGTTCTTTTGCATTGATAGGAGAATGGCCCCGATGTACCGGGTGTTTTTATTGCAGAAGTTATCAATGGTCTGAACAGTGGAATAGAATATAAGAAAAATTGAAATATTGACATTGAACACAATTCTAAAGCTGAGGGGCTAGATGTAAAACTTATACGGTACCAATTTTGATGCACCAGATGCGCATTTCGACAAATAATGTCTCTTCAGTGATACTCAACCGAAATGTTTGAAATCCGAAATAACTATGAAGTTTTAGATCTAAATATAGCCAAAAACAGCGTGCCAAACAAGTGGAGCCAAATTCGCCCAAGGATAAGAGCTATGCATGAGGGAGATAATCCTTAATTTTGAAATGAATTTCTAAATTTTATAACAGCAATTAAATATACATCCGTATTTTCAAGCTAGTAACGAAGTACTTAGCTACTGGGCTGTAGAGACCCTCGATATCAATAAATAACTTATGTTTGCATCCGGGAACTTGTCACTCATGGAGTCACCGTAGAGACGGTATCGTTCCAACAAAGTTTAACCTATCAATGTTGAAACAGCAAGGATTCTGTATCTTGTGTATTACAGATCAAAACACACTTGTGTGCTACAGGCTTACTACAACAATCTCGTTTAAAGTCAGCATTTCGCAAATTTTGTTTGGCAATACCACCTATAACTGGGTTTAATGCTGTCTGACGTATACCGATTGTTAGGCCATTATTGGTACACTGATTTTGACTACGGATGGCTCCATTTGCCTGATCGGGGTGTGGGGCTCGCGGAGGGTGTGGCAATTATAGTTGGAACACACATCTACAAGACTTCTGTAGATCTTTACAAAAACAGATGGACAGTCTATCATTCAAAGTTTTATTCACATGAAGACAAATACAGGTATCTCAGTCAGTTCCTATTTAACTTTGTGGGTCGTTGTTTTTTCCTTAATTGCTCTACTCTCGATGTAATGACATCTCCGTTTTAATGTCAAAATCACCGAGGAAAAAATGTTGACATTATAATGGAGGAAGATTATAGTTCTGCTATTTCATTACAAACTTTATAGTGCTTAGATATAGACTTATCCTTTATAAAATCCACTTTTTGTTCTTATTCTGTAGACGAACTATTATTTGTAATTGATTGATTGAATATTGTTTAACGTCCGTCTCGAGAATCTTTCATTCATATGGAGATGTCACCATTGCCGGTGAAGGCCTGTAAAATTTAGACCTATCCTCGGCGCTTATGTCTTTTGAGTAGGGAGGGATCCTTATCGTGCCACACTTGCTGTGACACGGGACCTCAGTTTTTGTGGTCTCATCCGAAGGACCGCCCCATTTTGTCGCCACTTACGACAAGCAAGGGTTACTGTGGACCTATTCTAACCTGGATGCCCATGAGATTTATTTGTAATTGATCGATTAAATAAGAAAAGTTTACAATCTCTCCTTCTGTATTTAGCAAGCCAGAAGTAATAAAAGAATGAGATAAGTTACATGTGAAATATGAAAGGGTTCCACCTGACAACGCTTGTAAAAATGCAGTTGTTTGTAAACCTCATTATCATCATTGTATTTCAATTAAACTTGCCTTTAAGGGGCATGTACACGATTTGAACTAAAACTTTTCAATCTTTAATTTCCAATTTTTAATGTTTATATCGCTTAACTATGTCATTTCTAATGGTCAGCAACAATTTGAATGTCAGTTGTTGATTTACAAATGAGATCAGGATATATGGCTCACTGCGGGTGTGACCGGTACATGTACATGTACGTTTTAGCGAATTCAAGATTTAGATCAATCAGAGCAGATGAACTCTTTGGTGTAATGGTGATTTAACACTTCTTCTTTGTGTGTCATGAATGAATAGAGATTTGAGCTTAGCCATGACTATAAAGTGTTCTTATTTTAAACACCAAAGGCGATAGAATATGAAGACAGCGAAAGTAAGTAAAGTATATAAGAACATTGAATGGGATTGACTACGGATAACTCCGTTTACCTGATCAGGATATAGGGCTCAAGGCGGGTGTGACCGGTCGACAGGGAATGCTTACTCTTCCTAGGCACCTGATCCCACTTCTGGTGTGTCCAGGGGTCCGTGTTTGCCCAACTATCTATTTTGTATTGCTTATAGGAGTTATGAGATTGATCACAGTTCGTTATATTCACCTTTTATTGTGTATTCAGAAAGGAAAACTATTTTTTTTTTTTTTTATATAAAACTACAGAAATGATAATCTACATACCAAAACTTGCTTGTGAATCTGTGACAAGAAATGGATTGCTTCTATCGTCACATGGTAGTCCGGTAGTCATTTCGTCAACAGATGCAGCAGTAAAGCTAGCGGACTCTGTACTCAATAATGGATTTACATAAACTGTACTCGTTTGTCGAGCAAGATCGTAGGAAGTTGTCTGAGTAACATCCTTAATAGACGTCAATAAAGCAACATCATCTGTAGTTGTCATAAAAGCAACATCATCTGTAGTTGTCATAAGAGCAACATCATCTGTAGTTGTCATAAGAGCAACATCGTCTGTAGTTGTCATAATGGCAACTTCTGTAGATGTCAGCTGAGCAACTTTCTCTGGTGCTCCCTGCAAATGAAATAAGACGCACAGACAACAAACAATAATAATGCAACAAAATTTATAATGCACAATCAAATTGCTTATGATTAAGATTTGCTTGATGCTTTTTGGTTTCAATTTCTTGTAATATTTTGAAAATTAACGTTATGCTCGACATTTATCATCAATTATTAGTTCATCTTCTTGATAAATTCTTGTAGTATTTCCGATGTATAAAACGTTTGCAATGCATGACAATTGACTACATATTTTTACTTGACACAACCAATAACTATCAAAAACTCTTTATCAGACCTGGTAATTATCCCCAAGTTGTTGGTGGGGGGGGGGGGGGGGTTGAGAAAAAAGAATGGATGCTAGTGAATTATACATTTATCTGAAATGTCATAAAAAGTTCTACATTATTGAAAAAACGTCGAGGATGACGTAAAAATCTGAATCCTTTCGTCTGAAAAATATCACCATTTTGTACCAAGGGTTCAATGCAAGGTGAAGATAACGAACAGTGATCAATACTTTAGGTTCCTTGGGAACTTCAAAAACTGCAAGTATAATTGATAATATATAGTTTCTAATGCATTTTCATTTGTCCTTTGTGATAATTGTGTGTTTTTTTAACGTCCTTCTCGATAATGTTTATGGAGACGTCACAATTGCCGGTAAAGTGCTCCAAATATAGGCCTATGTTCGGCATTTACGGCCATTCAGTAGGGAGTGGTGTTTATCGTGCCACACCTGCTTTGACACGGGCCTCCGTTTTCACGGTCTCGCCGGAATGACTGTTCCCATTTATTCGCTTCTTACGACAAGCGAGGGGTACTGAGGATCTATTCTAACCCACGGGAACCTTGTGATGAAACTGAGATATCGTTCAAAAGCAGCAATTTGCAAATTCTTTGGTCGTTATCAGGATCTAATTTGCAAATAAAAGCTACCACTTGGCTGAATGCTGTATGACGTGTTTCATGCCAATTGTTCGACTGTTCTTTGCATACTAATTTTGACTAAGGATTACTCTGTTTACGTGATCAAGATGGATGTAACAGGTCTAAAGGGGATGCACACTCCACCTAGGCACTTGATCCCACCTCTGATATGACTAGGGATCCGCTTTTGCCCTTCTCGTAAGGCTACATCCTTTATAAGATTTATCAGTTCGATTACTGTTCGTTAACTTCACTTGTTCTAACGCATATCTATAATGTAACAATAACATCTTACATTATGACCTCATTAGACTCCTCATATACAGTGAAACATCTCCAAACCGGTCCCTCAGAAAACCGGTTCTCTCTGAATATCGGCCGATTTTTAAAGTCCTGGCAGAAATCTTAACACATTTCCTTACAAGGAAAGTCTTACAAAACCGACCACCCCTGAAATCCAGACATCGGCCACTTTGTAAAGTACATTCTAGGCGAATTGATGTTTTCGAGGGTTTTGACAGTCTCGTTTAAAATCAGCATTTCACCAATTCTATGCTCATAATAACAATCTAATTTACAGACCCTGAAACATGCTATTACATCACTTGCATGCATGTAACGTTACGAAACGATTTTTGCACCGAACGGTTGACGGTTTGCACGGAGGGGTCAACGATTTGCACGGAACGCTTTGCAAGAAACTCTGTCCGCTCTGTGAACGATTTGCACAGAACGCTTTGCAAAAAACGCTGCCCGCTTTGTGAACGGTTTGCTCGAAACGGTAGTCTTGGCTTGCACACTTTAATTGTTCAGCATTATTTGGTCCTTCTTGGGATGGTTAAGGAAAAATTGAATTCAATACATACAATATATTCTTAATATTAAAAGAAAGGTTAAGAAAGAAACGATATTATTGTATCTCAGTATGAGAATTCTATGCAACGCGTAATCTGATTGGTCTAGACAATCACGTGTCAGGGATGATAAAACTTCATATATCCCTCTCGAACATCATATCCCCCATCATATTTACGCCTTGGGCAGCCTCGTGCATTTTCCATAAATTTAACGTCAAGGTAGACGAAGTGTATTGTGACGTCACAATATGTCCGAATCATTCTACTTTCATAGTTCGTAAAGCACAAAATATGATGATACGCAGTTGAATCGCATGGTTTTGGTTGGTACAAAAATCAGCAAGTAAATCCGCATTCAAGGAGAATGGAAATTTACAAACTGGTTATCATATCACTATATTTCGTTGTTTGTTCCTTCTGATATGTTGACGGCGCGGTGTTACCATTAGGACGATTTCAGCTACATACAATGTATAAATGAGCAAACTCCCAATTCCAAATGCACGTTTGTAGTCTTGCTTTGTTTTGGTATAATAAACAATTTATTGCATGATAGTGAGGGAGATGTGAAGATTTATTCACCCAAGAAAAATCATATTCCACTCAGGCGTTAACCTCGGGGAATATGATTTTTCTTGGGTGAATAAATCTTCATGTTTTGTCTATACAGTTGTTATCGATTAATCTAAAGTGAGAAGCTCGTAAGTTGTAAGAACTTGTGTTTAAACCTGTTGTATATTATATATGCAATAAAATATGTTCAAACCAAATCTTCATATCTCCCTCACTGTCATGCAATAAATGTATATGATCCATTCTAAAATAATTATTCATGTCCGACGTAATAAACTGTCCCTTTTAATCATCAATAAATGTACCAAAAAAGGGAGAAAAATAAATTAAAGCTTCATTACAGGTAGCAAGATACATCGGTATAAAGGAATGGATCTTTATTAATTTCGAAAATAAAAGGACAAAATGCAAACATTGTATCGTCTTGGAATTATAATTATTCGACTGCATTACTATTGATTCTATGTTCTATTGAATTAATCCAATCAAATGATCGCGTCTGTTTCGTCATCTTTGCACATGTAGCCTAATTGGGTGCTGTTAAAATACAGCCCTGTTTATTCCTGGACACATTAAAGGAAAAAAAATTAGCCTATTCTCAAAGACAGATACTGAATAAAGATTTACATTAAAATAAAATTAAAACAAAATATCTCGTCAAGCAGGACTGAAACATATTCTCGGGGGTGGGGGGTTTACACTTAAATGCATACAGATAATATATACAAGGCAGTCCGCAAGACCTTGTCACGCTGGGTAGGAAGGAACAAAAGTTAAAAAGAAACAATTCAAACAAATTACATAAATAATAACGAATAGCTAGTCATTAAAGCACACTACATTATGTGTACCTACCGGGATCAAATTCTGATGTACTTATTACATGGATCACGCATCTGCTGGTTCAGTGTGATTTTTTCTTCAGTATGGGGAATACCCAAAACGATTCTTAGTTTTGTGATCCAAGATGTTATTGAAAATTACAACTGTCCTCCGATACGATAGAATTTCAATTGTAATTATATTTCTTGAAGCAATTTTAAGCCAGATTAATTTGTTTTGAAAATATGTCTATCAATTTTGACCATGATATTACTTTTTGGCATTGTTGTAATTGTCTAAATAATTCTAAAGAAAAGTATTTGCATATCACATATTTGTTTTTGAGGGGGAAATATTATAAACATATCTTTTGTTATGTCGCTACTGCCCCGGCTGAATTACACACCTTACGCGGGAAGGCAAAAACAGTTGTTTATTTCAAATACGCGGATTAGCCGACCACTATTGTGATAAAAAAAAAACATACCTTGAAATTCGCCTAGAGTATCCAAGTTCTACAAAGGCCATTGATTCAGCCAGATAGTTCTAATAATCAATTTTGATGAAAATAATCTTAATAACTTAAAATGGGCAAAGAAGTCTCAAGAGAGAGAGAGAGAGAGAGAGAGAGAGAGAGAGAGAGAGACTACCGGGGGTATTCAAATTGCTTTGAGGGATATGAATGTATTGGGTTTTGCTCAGTCTGGTGGTTTTAACATCATGATGTTGAAATTATCTGTCCAAAGTCCATGGAATGTGTTGCAAGGTTTGTAAGTTTCTAGGGGCGTGGCTTGAACGGAAATGGGCGTGACGTGATCTTGCACGGAACACCGAACGGTCTGCACGAAACACTTAACTGTTTGCACGGACTGAGGAACGGTGGACACGGAACGAAAAGGAACGCTTTGGAGATGTAGTAGCACGCTTCGAGGTGAAAGGTGAAGATAACGAACAGTGATCAGTCTCATAACTCCTACAAGCAATACAAAATATATAGTTGGGCAAACACGGACCCCTGGACACACCAGAGGTGAGATCAGGTGCCTAGGAGGAGTAAGCATCCTCTGTCGACCGGTCACACCCGCCGTGAACCCTATATCCTGTTCATAACTGAGTTATCCGCAGTCAAAATCAGAGTGCCAGGAACGGCTTAACAAACGGTATGAAACACGTCAAACAGCATTTGACCCAATGATAGGTTGTATTGACGAACTAGATCGTTATAACGACCATAGAATTTGCGAAATGCTGACTTCAATGGAGACTGTTGAAACCCCTGTACCATCAACTTGTTTGGCAGTAGCCTACCTCGATTTAAAAACTGACTATACGCAGAACAACTCTTGCACATCGAAACAGTTGAGATATATAAACACCATATGCAGGTGATAATGGAATATTGCTACATAAATATGGGAAATTGACGATGGAGCAGCTGAAATCATACCGTTTGTCATACAGTTGAGTTGTCAGTTTGCCGTTAATGTCTACTTTCAATAAAATATCTAAGTATGAAGCAGAAGTGGACGATTCTGTGGTGTCCTTTATTTCGAGCTCACAGGGATATATCAAATCGACATATTAATGAAAGTTATTATTGTTAATAGACAAAACGTCATCGATATATCGAAATATCGAATTAAAGACCACAGCGAGAGATTTCTTCTTCTCACGTAGAAGTTTTTGAATAATTTCTGCTTCATATGAATATAGAAACAGGTCAGCTAACAAAGGAGCACGCCTGAGGTCTAAACCAATACAACCTGTGATTGAGCCTCATACTGTCTGTAGTGATCAGGTCTTCAAACAGTCTGTTGGAATTGCCATGAGCACGAATGGTGCTCCTTTGTTAGTTGACCTCTTTTATATTCAACTTATCTGGTATTTATATCTCTCAACTAACACAATACGCAAGAGCGTATTTTGTATTTGATTAGATTTTAAATCGAGGCAGGCTACTGACAAAGAAGATGATGTCACAGGGATTTCAACAGTCTCGTTTAAAGTGAGCATATCGCAAATTCTATGTTCGTTATAACAATCTAGTTTGCCAATACAACTTATCATTGGGTCAAATGCTGTCTGACATGTTTCATACCAATTGTTAGACCGTTCTTGGGACTCTGATTTTGACTACGGATAACTCCGTTTATTGGATGAAGACAGAGGGTTCATGGCGGGGGTGATCGGTCAACATGGTAGGCTTACTCCTCCTAGGCATCCGATTCCACCTCTGGTATGTCCAGGGGTGCTTGTCTGCCAAACGTTTTATTTTGTATTCCTTATCTTTGTTCGTTCGTTCGCTATCTTCACTTCTCACAAGAAAGTAGATTTTTAGATTTACACTTCAAAGCTGAAATTACATTGAAGCTTATTCTGTTTTTGAAAGTTATGGAGTGTCTGGTTTGTATGAAATGACAAGTTGCACATCGCGGGTCCTTGCATTTGGAGTCTGATTTTTCGGAGTTTGATGTAAATTTGGCTTAAGGAAGTTAGCCTCTGAGCTTTAGAATACAACTGCGCAGGATGCTACAACTAAGTATTCCCTGGTTCAATATTGATCCCATTGGTGCAAATATATTACACATCTATTGCTGAATGCTATCCAGTTGAAATTTTCTGTGTCAATTCAAACTTTGAAAGGGTTTGACAGGGACTATATTTTGTGGCGGAAGGATTCACTAATCAAAAAGTTCTAATTCTGCATGATATTACAGTTTCTGTTTCTTCCAATGTATCATCTATTTTATACCCCTATACGTGTATTTCAGTTTTATAATTTATGATACAGGTAGTTGAGACTTGGAACTAGTTCAAATGTTGTAATTTATTAATTTGGTTGATATATTTTTCCAAACAGAACACCGATTCTTAAAACAGTTTTAATTAATTTACTCGAAATTTTGTATAAAATTCAGTATTTTCGCCAATAATTCAAAAATTTGATCTCCAACGCCAACTTTCTTTAGTTGCATTTTAAATTGGAAGACCAGACCTTGAAAAGTATGTAAAATTTTAGAAATTAACATTACTCCTAATATGTCCTTTTAAACTCTTAATTTTGATATCATGTAGTTTTTCGTATATCAAGGGCAAAAAGGTCATTATGCAAGGTGAAGATAACGAACAGTGATCAATCTCATAACTCCTACAGCCAAAACAAAATAGATAGTTGGGCAAACACGGACCCCTGGACACACCAGAGGTGGTATCAGGTGCCTAGGAGGAGTAAGCATCCCCTGTTGACCGGTCACACCCGCCGTGAGCCCCATATCCTGATCAGGTAAACGGAGTTATCCGCAGTCAAAATCAGTGCGCCAAGAACGGCTTAACAATCGGTATGAAACACGCCAGACAGCATTTGACCCAATGCGAGGTTGTTATTATTTATTTATTTATTATTTATTTCCTTTATTAGTATTAATTTCTTTTTTCATCTGTAGTGTTAAAGGACATGATTATGTATCTAATAGCGAGCGCAGCGAGCCAGCGCGGAGTGCTAGCTCGTACTGCGAGCTCTAATGACTAGAGCGCGGGAAATAATCCGAGCTAAATCTCAACCTCTAACAAGAATTTTTTTTACGCCAATCCCAGAAGTCCCTCGTACAAAATGGCGGATGGTTCGATTCGTAAAATAATAATAATAAAAAATCTTTGAAGTATTCCAAACCTTTCTTATTTGAAAGGAAAGGATGACAAACATATTCTTCTCCCTTTCTTTTTAAAATATTGTCTAAAGAAATGTAAACAGTCACGTCACAACTACCAGGCTACGTCACAACACGCTCGTTGCATTTCCCGCTAAACTGGTTCCTACATTGGCGAGAAGAGCAAGACAGTAATCCTACGTATTGACAGTGAACCAGATCAGTTTTCCTTGTTTTCAATATAATTTTTTTGAAAATATATTCAGATATGCTGCGCTCGCCCCAACGGTCACACCGTAATCATATCATTTGTAATGATTAATTTGTGTTGATTATGTTGTGTTGACACCAACAGACAAATCAAGTTTAACTGAATAAATTTTAAGTGCAAATCGGTCATGTTTAGAACACTATAGCTCAATAACAAGCGTTGCGACCTCAGTTTTTCTTTTTAATTTCAAAATCCTCCTTCAATGTAGAAATCATAAATACACTTCCCAAAAAATTGACATTACTCCAAATTTCAGGTGTGAACCCCTCTAAATGAGATTTTTTTTTAAATATGGTGGTTGACGCCTACTGTGGAATACTCTAAATGTGTAAGACTCTTAAGTGCGATGGTTTGTTAACGTTACGGACGCCAAAGTGCGATGGCCACGCCAAAGTCCGATGGTGCAGAGTTCAGAAACGTTTGTGACGTCACGTCATTGTGACGTCATTCTTAACGTCTTTTAAAATAAAACCGAAGAAATGCAACATGGACGACAGCAACAACAAGGTTTACACTGTTGAGGATGGTGAGAACGGCGAAGTACATTTGTTGTCGAACTATCTACTTCGCTCAAACATTCTTTAATCCATGATCATTTACTACATAGAACACGCATTAAATTCCTGGAGGTATGCTATAATACAAAACATTCTATACGATTGCGCGTTGGGAAATTTTGTGTTTAATAACACGAGATGGTAATGAAATAAGTTCTTATTCTTATTTTTTGTACATGGATTTTGCACTGATATTTTGGTGAAACAACACACGGTTAGTTCAGTCTGTACCAAAACACCGTGTCGTTTACAAACCAATGAATTTCGGCATGTCACACCAACGCACTTTGGCATGTTAGACCATTGCACTTTGGCGTGTCACATCATCGGGGTTTGGCGTGACCATCGCACTTTGGAGTCCCATCGAACTTTGGAGTCCTACATAGTTGTGGACTGAATATTTGTTATTGTTGAAGAATTGGGAGGAACTGTTTGGCTGACGCAAACATGTTGTGATTTCTCCGGTTGTGTAAGAAGAAATGGATTTTTTGTTGTTGATTTCGTCATGCTGTCGAATAAATCGTGATTCTGCGGTGGGAGTTTCTTTGGACTTTTGCATAGCTGTTTCAAAATATTGTGGTGCATAATTTTGTCCACATAGAAATATCTTAAAGTTCAGATAATCTTGTTTTTGTGATCCTTATGTAAACTTATGCGGTACCAATTTTGATGCATCAGATGCGCATTTCGACAAATAATGTCTCTTCAGTGATGCTCAACCGACATGTTTGAAATCCGAAATAACTATGAAGTTTCAGAGCTAAATATAGCCAAAAACAGCGTGACAAAAAAGTGGAGCCAAATTCGTATTGTGCAAATTCTGTGGGCCATGTTGAAGGGGATATTTGGTTTGATATTAGATGAAAAACACGAGTTAAACATCAAATATTGATAGGAATCTGTTTTCCCGTAGTAGACATCTATTCTGATTTTCAGCCCTTCCTATAAAATCAGGATGTCTAAAAATGGTCATTCATTTTCGTTGGTTGTATACTAGTTATCTCATTAGAAGGTATTAAATATATAAAGCAAAATGACATTTTAATAGTAAAAATGTCAAATGTATTATATTGTAGCCATTAGCGTAGCTAGGTATGAAATAATTGTAAGCTGGGGGATTGGGTTGATTCCCCCCAGAAGCTTAGCATATTTATCAATCACTTTGGCAAGAATATTTCATTCTGGTAATAGCTTTCAATATCTCAAAAATTATGTTACAATTGTACAGAGCAACGTCTATAAGGTGTAATAGGATAACAGGAAGCTTTGAATTTTTGGTTTGTTTTTTTCTTTCCACACGAATACTTTTCAGAATTTATCTGTTCCCTGAAATTTTTTTTGGAAATGAGCTACTCAACATTGACACAATATCTTCGTTTCTACATTTGGCAACTGAAATAAAAGTTTCACTCATTTGAAGACCTTTTTCACGAGACTTGAATAAGACAATACAATTTAGATATTGCGTACCACAAGTCAAATGTTGACGACAAACAAGTTACATGTATTTCTATTGACAAATAAATGGGATCCCCATCGTTTTGTAAATATGTGTCAAGAAAAGGGGCTTCAACCGATCATGACTTGAACAACAACAACATTGACTTAGGTATTCAGAGTCGGAAAAGGTGTGCTGTTTCATTCAATAGTTCTCATCACGTTTTTGTTAGGAGCCTTGTAAACGACTGTGATCATTTGACTACTTTAATAAAACGTCATTTGGGGCAGCCGGGACATAGCAAGTGTCTTGAAATGAGTAAAACTTTTATTTCAGTTACTAAAGACAGAAGCGAAGATGTGTCAATGTTGAGTGACTCATTTCAAAACAAAATCTCACGAAACAGAAATATTCTGAAAAACATTTTGAAGACAACAAAACAAAGGCTGGCTGTGGTCCTATTATACTTTATAGAGCTTGTTCTGTACAATTACAATATCATTTTTCAGGTATCAAAACTAGTACCAGAATATGAAATATTCTTGTCACCGTAATTTAAATAATATGCTAAGCTTCTGGGGGAGGGGTGAAATACTCTTGAAAAGAGTGAAACGTTTATTACAAAATTTCAAGAAACAGAAATATTCTGAAACGTTTTTTAAAGACAAATAAACAAAGGCTGGCTGTGGTCCTATTATACTTTATAGAGCTTGTTGTGTTCAATTACAATATCATTTTTCAGGTATCAAAACTATTACCATAATAGGAAATATTCTTGCCACCGTAATTGAAAAATATGCCAAGCTTCTTCTGGGGGGCTATCGCCCCCAGATCCCCTACTTGCAATTATTTCATTCCTAATGATACCACTACCAACATAGTGATACATTTGACCTTTTTACTGTTAAAACGTCATTTTACTTACTACTTGTTCAATGGGTTCTAATGTGATAATTTCCTTCACGATAGCATCTAATTCATAATGGAAAGCAACAAAAATTAATGACCATTTTTAGCCATCCTGATTTTAAAGGAGAGGTTCAAAATCATAACAGATCTATACCACAAGGAAACAGATTCCCATCAATATTGGACTTTTAACTCATGTCTTCTATCTTACACCCGCCGGTAAGTGAAAAAGTTTCCCAGTTTACTTTCGGAAGGTCGGTGGTCTCTTCCCTAAACCTTTCATCAGAAATTGATCACAAATATTCCTTGAGACAGTGACATTCGGACCAAGGTCATTTTTGAAAGGTCAAGGTCACTCTGAAAATGTACCTTACATAAGTAAAAAGTTCTTTATTTCAACAGTTTTTGAACAGGTATTGATCATACATCACTCAAATAAGTAATAAGCAATTGACTTTCAGACAAAGGTCACTCAAGGTCATTTTGTAAAGGTCAAGTTTACTCAGATAACATACCTTACATATGAAAATACTTTATATCCACCGTATTTCAACAGTTATTTTTTTTTGGACCAAACTCTCTTAAGGTCATTTTGGAAAGGTCAAGGTCACTCAGGACATGTCTTTTACAAGGAAAAAATTCCTTATTTCAACAGTTTTGTGTGGTGTGTCCAAGGGTTCGTGTTTGCCCAACTATCTATTTTGTATTGCTTATAGGAGTTATGAGATTGATCACTGTTCGTTATCTTCACCTTTTTGAACAGGTATTGATTATATATCACAAACGTAAGTAATACGGAAGCGGCTTTCAAACAAAGGTCACTCAAGTTCATTTTGTAAAGGTCAACTTCACTCAACATACCTTAAATATGAAAAAGAAACCTTCATTTCAACAATATTTCAACAGTTATTGATCATTGTGCGAGTCATTCGTCATATGAAGTAGTTCATTGGTTAGATGCATTTCGGAGAGCATCCATAGTTTTACTGATATTCTTGTTTGTTTTAATTATTGGATTTATGAGATTGATTACTGTTCGTATTTTCACTTTTTCCTTTTTATTGTACTTATAAGGTGTAAGTCTGTAATTAAAATTGCAAAGAAAACCTAAAAATCATGATATTCCATACCCACTGATATAGTTAAAGGGGCATGTTTTTTGTTTACATATAGATTGTTTTATAGAAAATAGCCTGTTTAAAACAAAACGAGATGTGCTAAGCACTAGAAACTATTTGATTGTGTTCATAATTAACTTGGAAATTGACAAATCTGCATTAAACGAACCTTTACTAGTGTATCAAACCTATAATATGTAAAGAAAAACATGGTACGAGCCTTGTTTACATTACAAAGAATTGTGAGCTCTTTATCTCCCATAGACCTCGACAACTGACGTTGAAATTTTTGCTGAACACTGGAAATACTTTAGTGAAGCATTCTAAACATTAAAAATGGAATTGAGGAAGTTACAAACAAAATTATAGGGTTTCGTCTTCAAAGGTTTGCCTAATATTGTTTTATGAGAGCCAAAAATGTCTCATGGAGGAAACTTTGAGATGGTCCCTTGGTCTTTCTAAACAGGGGCATGTTGATTTTATTTCATTATATTGTCAAATATATCTAAGACTTTCACATATATTGAAAAGATTGAAAACTCTAGGGCAAAAATATATATATATAAAAAATATTAAAAAGTTCTTTATTGTAGGAGAAAATCCCATTAGGTCCCATAATAAAGGTTGTCGATACTTTGAGTCGACCCCTACACAATACTGTACGGACAAAGGCAATTTTTATTTTCTTAATAAAATGTTGAAAGTACAACTCATCAATGATACAAATTTGATAAAAATCTCTAGGGCAGAAATAACTGTATTCGGCCCCCTTAATTAAAATTGGTCGTTTTTATCCGCTACTGCTTTTTGTAAGAAACAGCAAGAAGCAGTGACGGATTTAAACAGCTATAATTTTGAATTAGATTAACATAGATCAGTGGTCACGTGTGTTAATAACTCTACCGCAAGTGTTGCAGAGTTATGGGTCAACGAACAAAATTACATGGTAAGATGAAAAGACACGTGGCCCGCGAGAATTTAATAATTTGTCTCGAGGCTTTCTCACGTGGGAAGTAGAAATGGAGGGTATGCATTCAATGTAATTACACAATCTCTGAACTGTGATCTCATAAATATAAAAAATCTTGCAAACCGTATTTGATCTAACATGAATAACGGGTTTCAATAAAATAAAACATAATGCACGAACCATTAAATAATGCTCACAGGTACTGGAAACTTCTGTGATGTTGTTCGGAGCACCAGGATCATCATATAATCTACAGCGCAGATCCTGTTCATGATAACAAACGGAAAAAGTGGAACACGTCCTGGTTTCCAGACAACGTGCTGAACACGTCATTGAGGCAGGGGTTCTCGCGTGTTTTAAGCTGTATTCCTTTAAAGTTTTCACATTTTCAGAAGGCGAGGAAACTATTTTCCGAAATGTTGCATTCCGAATCTGAGATTTAATCATTGTTGATGAAGATAAAATAAACATTATACATACAACACATTGCATTTTCCAAGTTTGTCGCGTGTATTATTCTGAATGTTTTCGTCGATGACAGGTATTGGTTTGATATCCTCAGCTGATTAAGATAATCTGTAGATAAATATTGAAAAGTATCTTGTATTCGATAAAATGTACCTATAATGGAAAATAAATAGCATCATGTTAAATAAAATTCAAAGAATCTAGTGAAAAATTGCTATTTTACAGACTATTGCAAGCAGATTAATCAACTGTAGAAATGTAGCTCTCTGGGGATTTTTTTTTTTTTGATAACTGTAGAGCTACGGGTCCAGCCATATTAAAAACGTTTGATTTATAGCACATTTTTACTGCCCACGATTGAGGTCATATCGCTGTATCATTGTTTCACAGCCTCAAACTTTCAGCCCGAAAAACAGTTACTCCGTTTACCTGATCAAGATATAGGGCCCAATGTGAGTATGACCGGTCGAGGAGTCCTTGTTTGCCCAACCCTCTATTTTGTATTGCTTATAGGAGTTATGAGATTGATCACTGTTCATTATCTTCACTTTTCATAGTTACATAAACATACGAAAAACATTGAAGTGAGTTTTCATTTTGCAAAAGACTTTAACATATGTTTTAAGGTACATGCATAGCTTGACTCCAGTGTAAGGGAATGTACGTGTATGTTGACGCTTTTTTAAATCAAAATTTTGAGGCAGTCAAACAAGAATACAGCAATATGACCTCAATTGTGGGAAGTAAAAATGTGCTGAAAAGAGAACAAGAGGCCCACAGGCCTCAGTCATCCGAGTAGTAGTTTAAAGTATCTCTAGTCGCAAGGGCTATGAAATCTGCGAGGAAAATCCTGTTTTGCATATCTAAGCTAAATTCTGATATTCAGCAACAGTATAAAACAAGAAATGCTGTTAAAATTTAAATGCCTCGAAAGTGCCTATACTGATGAAAGACATAATATACGACGAATTTGGACTCGTCCTAGAGTAAAAAACCTGGGGTTGCGAAATTCATAATTTCGGTACATTCTTTACTGCTGTTCCTTAATTCTGTGTGTCGGCGCAGGTTCGAATCCCGCTCGCGCCGGTAAGTGAGAAAGTTTCCTAGTTTACTTTTGGAAGGTCGGTGGTCTCTTCCCAGGTACATTGTATCTGGGTTCTCTCTTAATTCCACCAATAAAAACTGGGCGCCACCAGATAGCTGAAAAATTGTTGAGTGTGGTGGAAAACATCAAACAATCAATCAACTTTAATTTATACCATACCAGCAAACTTATAGCAATCTTAAAAATAATAAAGACAATAATCACCATGATAAATTTGGTCCCGGCCTGGAATTAAAGCCCTTACCTCCTTTAAAAGTTAAAAATTTTCAATTGTTAACGCACAACGGACGATGACCATTTGCGATAGGTAACTTGGGTTTACTTTGATAATCTAGAAATGTAAATGTAAGGTTTTTACAAGGGGTGGATCTGCAGCTCTGTGACAAGAAGTGTTCTTCTATTAGAAAAAGAAAATAGTTTCCTTGAAGATAAAACAAGTATTCATTTTCAAGAATTACTACTATGATGAAGTCTTTTTAGAAATCAGATTCAATTCACAAGCATTGCACCTTTATGATTTTTTTTTTTTGAAAACAGAGCTATAATCTTTGTTTACAATATATACCTGCATTGTCTATTGTTCCCTCTCTCCGCCTTGGATCATAGTACTCACTTCCAACAAACGTGCGAGTTTGGTACACAGTGCTTTAAATCTTTATTTAACCTATACGGGTTAACAAATTAGGTTTATTTTTCCTGCACTTCGAAATTATGGGTCCTCTACAAGTTAAAAGTGAAATCCGATGTCAGATTACTGCTATAAGGAAAGCAGGTATATCATTGATCATCAAATGGATCATCGTCATCTGTTGAATATCAAAAAACGTGAACAAATGGCATCAAAAATCTTACGAGATCTGGAAAACACCGTAAAACATCTATTCGGGAGGACAACACACTCAAAAACATGAAGAGAGACGACACGATTTCACCAATAGCTCAATGTTAAGAAGGAAATGGTTGCCACATCGTTTATGTTTAACGAGAACAGTGCGGAATCGACTACATGTATATTAAAGTCAGTCGACTATCAAGCAAAAAGACACATAAAAGATCTTTGCTTACATTCAACCACAGAGCAGCACGTGTACATTCCAGTGTCAAGCTTGTTAAAGTTGGAACCTATTTCCATTTTTCGGTCAAGAGTCGCATGTTGCTATATATCACAGGTGGACGAACGCGTGAATGACGGTAACCAAGAACTGTAAATGCTGAACGAAATATTGTAGGGACGATTCCGTGTGATTGCGGATCAATTATTGTGTGGGGCTGTGATTCATACGACAGTAAGCTGGGTCGTATTACAGTTTGAGGAGCCAGTGTTCATGAAATGACAACCCCCAGACCTCATCGTGTCCGTGTTGTGGAGGGTAGTTTGTGTAAAGGCAGTTGCCACACAATCGTGACCTGATAAAAGTTACCATTGTATATATACAGTACATGTAGATCTCAAATGGGATGTTCGCAAAATCAACATTAATCAAAACCATTCTGTTGATGTTGTCAATTAAAAAAAACAACCAGAAGAACAATCAAACTATCAAAAACTTAATAAGTATATTTGTGGTGTACATAAAAAGGTCTCAAATTAAGCTATTGTTGGTGAACTTGGTCAATTTCCAATGTATATTGATGTCATAAAAACTGTTTTAAATATTTACTAAGAATTTTAAATTCCAAAGTAAAATCCTTATTACGATTTGCTGCACATGAAAACAATGTACGTACTATATGATAATAACAAAAACAGCTGGATCAGTAGCATTCATTGTATTTTGAATAAGTTGGATATACGATGCCCTATACATGATAAAAGTATTGTTCCAGTTGTTACTAATATTAAGCGATATAAAAGATTTAATATCAGTGGTGTAATACACTTTCAGACATGAACAATTTGGTAAACTACGAACCTATCCATTATCCAAAACAAGATTCTGTAGAGAAAAATATTTTTCAGTAATTCGTAATCCTCATGTTTTGCAGTGTTTCACAAATTTCAGAATCAGTTCTCATTCTTTGGCTATTGAAACTGGACGTTACACACAAACACATGAAAATGAGAGAATATGTACTGTCTGCAAGTCTGACTTTGTAAAAGATGAATTGCATTTTGTATTTGACTGTACAGCATACCAACACCTAAGAAAACCATTCATAGAGTCCATGAACATTTTGAGAAAGAATTTTATAAACCTGTGTAAAAGAAAAAAGTTTAGATCTGGCCTATGAGCAACGAATGTAACAATGTTATTGTAAAATTTGCCAATTACATATAGGCCTATAGCTGTTCATTATTAAGAAAAGTTTATTTATCATGACCTTGTAAGTTTTATTTCTTTATCTATCTTCTGGATAATCACTCTTATAAGATTTATGTATATATGAACTTTGTATTCTTTGTATGCCCTCTGGGCCCAAAAATTGGAAATGAATTACTTACTTACTTAATGAGTCATTGCATTCCATCCTTGTTACTATAATGATAATATTAATAGTAATATTGTATTTTATTATTTATACATATGTTTAATTGTTGTTATACAGGGCTTTATATCTTCTGCCCAATAAACGCATTAAAAATATTATCTATATGAACCACGACAGGAGTTGGTTTAATTTCTACTCAAACCCGTTACAAATACACAATGAAATATTGATCAAATCTTAGAAATATCCACATTTCAATATCTGGAATACGAACCTATTATAAGGTGTTAAATTTTGAAATTCCGACCTGAACGGAATGGATAATCGTACGATTGGAAGGTATCAAATGCGCACGCCCCGAATGCACCGGAAGTAACTTATGATCTGTGTTTTGCAACACAGTTATAATAAATGTGTGTTCTGGTGTTTTTCAGATAACAGAATGGAATAAAAAGGCTATGATTTTTATTTGATGAGGTAAAAGATTTTGGCAGTATTATCAATATGCTGCATTTAACGTGAAGTTTTCTCCGAATTTCCTCTTGTGCTATTGGGGAAAGGGGGGGGGTTGTTTTATATTATAGAAATTAGGAAGCGAATTATTTGCTACACTACTTGCAACAAAAGTAAATTAATGCAATATTGACATTATATTCAGCATGAATTTCTATACATGTAATATGTTAACGGTGCTACCGTTTAAGCGAGCGCAGCTAGCTACATGGATGTTTCTAAAGATTTTGTAATGTTCATGCTTTGATCGAGTTCAATTTAAACACCATCTATTTGCCAAATGCTCTGTTCATGAATGAAATTAGGCAGCAGAAGAAACCCATTTTAGTTTTCTCCCAGGGTTTTATATTATTTAAAGTTATCAAAACATATTGTACATAAATGTTTGATATATTTTTTTTTTTACGTGATCTACAAGTAATCATGTATATAAATTTTATTTCTGTTGCCTTCACTGTGACTTGCTTGATCATTGACACGTGAAATGTTCTGAACTATTTACGTTTGTTATTACGGTGGCGTGATTTTTTCAAATGGAAATAACAAGTACTTAATTCGGCCATTGTTTAGTCTTATTATGACGTGTACACGTCAAAACGTAGAAATAACGTCACACAACATCTTACCATGCCTATCATCAACATTGCACTTCATTAAATATTACATCTAATGGTGCACTGCATTTTCGAACTATCGGTGATTCCGAAGGTCCATCGGACATTGGCAAATGTCCGGTAATTTTTGTTTTGGTCCGATCAATATCAGTTGTTGGCCGGACCAAGTGTCCGATAATTTTTTCCCCCAATGAAATACATGATTAGATAAATTTTCAATTTTTAGCAGCATATCCCAAAATTTATTCTGATCTTTAATCATCGCAAACAGAAAACGTGTTTCAAATAATTCCCCCGAGAGGGTGATAATACAATTGAGCAATATCCCGTGAAACTACAGACGTTTTTGAAGCATTTGAATTAGGTAATAAATAACACATAATTAAAGCATTTAAACTATACTCTGATCAAGAAGTACTTGAACGACATGGGCATGTTTGATTGAACAATTTGAGTTACGCGAATTGCTCGAGTTTAAAAAAAAACCGTGTATTTCATAACACTGTTGTTGAACACGAGATGGAAATGTTTAACTCCACTGACGAATCTGAAGTGAAATGCTTGGGTTAATAAAGTACGTTGCCGATGCCATTCTGGGCCAGAAAGTTAAAATTTACATAAAAGCTTCCTAATATTTTCTTAAAATCGTGGCTCCCAGTGGTAGGGTAGGGCGACAATAGGGGATCAAAGGTTTACATGGGAAGATACAGAGATCATCTTTAAAAATCTTCTTCTCAAGAACCACTGGCCAGAAAGTTCAAATTTACATGAAATTTTAAGCTTCCTGATGTAGTGTAAATTCGAGTTTGTCAAAACTATGGCCCCCAAGGGTAGGATATGGCCACAATAGGGGATTAATTTGCATTTACAATTTTGGTCTGGTAAAATGTAATTTGGTCCAGTAATATCTCAACCATTACTGGACCAAATATCCAGTAAGTACCAAAAGACCTTGGGAAGCTCTGAACTAGGAGACCACAAGATTAGGATGATAATCCACTTCAGGGATTGGCATCTTAAATATTTTCTTGTTAAAGGTTAAGATTTAACTCGGATTATTTAAGAACTGAATAAATAGAATGTTTTGTTATTGTTTTGTTTTAAACTTTATTTGGATGGAAAAGACAGTAAACTTAATTTTCCAATTTATCAGAAAACGATTTTCGCAAAGTTCTGTACCAGTCCACGGCCCTGTCCATATCCTATATTAACTTAATGCTACCAGCACCTGAGGATATGTCAATTTATTGATGCAATCATTGTTCCTGAGTACGAATTTTTGTCAGAAAAACATGTACTTATGTTTACAATTTCAGGAACTAAACGCCAACAGAGGAAATGGCAGGAGTAACTTAAACGGCAGTTTGTGGTAACCGTTCCGTCGGCTATGAAGTCGCTGCAGGAATACGTAACCCGTATCTTTTACACACATGGACTGTTCTGTGCGAGCCACCCTTACTCTATCCTATCCGTGGTCATCTGTATCATGCTCACCTCATTGTAAGTAAATACGCGTACCAAGATACAAGATATTTTATTGACCAATCAAGGGCCCTGGAAGGCATTGTTAACAAAAAGAAGTATAATTTAAACATTATTTCTATAGAAACTCATCAGTATTGCTTATTGCATAATTATAACCAGGCATCATTGTCTCTAGTGTTGATGATGAGATCTTATACTATATATAAAAGTAGAATGATGTTAATAGATGTACATATTGTACGTTCATACATTTAAATGTACTTTTGTATCTAACAACAAAAGATAAACTTCCAAAAAGCCTGCATGCACATGAAAATGTGTTTATACATTGGTTATTTTAATGTTTTCAATAATGAGTTTTCCAAACAAACATAAAATTTCTTTACTTCTCGCGTTCTGTTACCTTTTAACGATTCAAATAATTTTTTGGTGTTTAAGAGACTTCAGACTGGTAGATTTTGGAGTCTGTTATTTGTTGGGAGGCTGGACTATTAAGCATCTTTTCTCTGAATTTTCAGTTATCCCTTGGTGAACATGCCGCTACCAGGAAATGTCCCGTTACAACACAGAGAACCGCTAGTTAGTTACAGAGTCCCGTCAGAAGATTCCCCCAAAACTCCCACCCCCCAGACTGGCCGACATCCGACAGACCTCCTTAAACCTCCCTGGGTAGTACAAACAATGATCATCATCAAACGAGAAGTGTAGAAATAAATTCTAATAATGTAGTGACGGTTTAGTGGCTGAATTTATTATTGAGTCCAAAGTTTCATAATTTCAATTTGCATTTAAAATGTTATTTCTTCAAGTTATGGTTAAGGTGAGGCAAAGGAATGTATTTAATTTTAGTATGAAAACTGAGTCTTGTTTCTTCATGTCTGCGCTGTATGCTGGCATACACCAGAATTCTTCTTTTCGAATTCGTTGAATTTGTTCAGGAGTATTGGCATCGTGATAAATATCTGTTTTGATATTTGTGTTCTTGACACATTGACTAATGTTGATTACGATTCTATTTATAGTATCTAGGGGTTCCAGTTGGTTACATTCAGCAAATTATTGTCAAGGCAACAGTCTCACCATGGAAACAAGAGTACATGATTCCAGAAGATGCATTTAGGTCACCTTTACTGCGTGTGTTTGAAATTCTAGAAGAATTGGAAAAATTTAAATTCAGAGATGGGTAGGTGTCAAATCGACAGTATGCAAGTTTTTGGAATTCACTAATCTTGTAATTAACATATTAATTATGATGATAAACATTTCATAGAAGAACTTTTACATATATAATAATAGATAGGAAATATTGTATGGCTTTATTCAACTGTGCAATGAATGGTAACTAGTTGGCTATTTCTGTAACCACAAATGAACCTTGTATGTGGATCGACGCCATCAGAGTCTGTAGCACTAACTGTGACGTCACAGTCGTACGTTACAATATGAAATGCGAGCTTTCAAATGCATTTAAGATATCAATATACATATCTAAGGTATTCTACCACTATCATTTTCCACTTATATGTTTATGTTTAAGAGTGAATTAGATGTTAATGATACCAAAACTGAATCTGTGGTGAAAATTTAATCAACACATTATACAAGGATTCGGTTCTGGCATTTTAACCTCATCCACAGGTGCACTTCCGGTGAAGAAATGCATCAATTTGACGCAATTCTTGTGCCGATCCACGTCCGAGTCCTCTTACCGGTTACGGAAAAGGATGAACGCATGATCCGATTGCTGTACAATAAGATGGAACTATATCACAAGTTTATACATATATACATGTAATCCTGTGCTAGCATGTCCAGCATGCCATTGGGTTCTTGATTGAAAATAGAAGGATTCATATCAATGTGATTATTAAAGTTTTCGCCCATTATAAGGCCAAAAAATATATATGTTGGTTTCCACTTTCCCGACCGACCCTAAGAATTTCTGCTGACCCTAACACATTTTTTTCCCATTCTCACAGATTTTGTGAATGTCATCACTACAACAAGAGTATATTTAGTGACTTATTAAGTTATTTATTATGCACTTAAACTAGACAGATTCCAAAACACAGAAACAGTTTTTGTTTACAGTACAGTGGAAGAAATGTTTTGATTCATCATATAACATTTATTTGATTACTAGATAATCACTATATTTTCTGCATAGTAGAATACGAAATCAATGAAAAACAATTAACCTATAAAATGGAGAGAAAAAAACACCAAAAACCACTACCTACCTACCGACCCTCAGAAATTTTGAGGCGAAAGTGGAAACCAACTCTTTTTTTTTTTGGCCTAAGCAGATCACCAGCTTTCTACAAAATTTACCATTTTACACTGAGCTGACAAACAAAAACATGCTTCTTTGTACCTGGCCATTTATTGATCTAATAATTCATCTTCACATTCAGCTCGAAGGAGTATGCCTTGTCTGACGTGTGTCTGCGAGTGGGTGAAGTCTTGCCTAAGATCAAGTTCAAAGAATTCCTTCCGGAATATTCCTGTCTCACGCTCTCACCAGCCAACTTTTGGTTTGGCAGGAAAGACATGTAAGCTCGTGTAGATGTATAGGCGATTTGTTTGTCTGGAGGAAATCAGTATTGTCTAATTTTATATTTACTTGATGTAATGAGTTAAAACGGTGTATTGTGATATGTACACTACAATTTTGGTCAAACAGATATAAATCATTTAAGCTACCTTCATTTCCTGATAAAACAACAAAGAAAGACATTTCATTGTTTATATTTTTATGTATTTCCTGAAATTTGTAAGGTACATGTAGATTTAAGTACTGAAATATCATATCATTGACCAAATCATTACTCTAAATGGGACAGCCAAGACACCCTTTGAACTTGACAACATTCCATATTTGGTAATGATTATGCGGACAGGTGGTATTAAAAATCTGGATCGAATTAGTTTGCAACAAACATGTATTCATTATCTATAATGAAAGCACTGTCAATTTCAAAAGAATTATAAGAGAAAAGATTCACTGACGAAATGGTCAACGATATGATATTTCAGTACTTAAATCTAGTTCATATTTTTGAAAAATACATATAAATATAAACAATAAAATGTTCTTCTTTGTTTTATTGGATAATGAAGGTAGCTACTGTAGCATTGCAGAATATTTTTCTTCATAACTCGTGTGTTTAATGATTTGTGTGATGTCTTTAAATTACAGATTGTTTTGTTAAATCATTTTGTTATTGTCATCGTCCCACAGATATCTTGGAGATGGGGAGATTCTCAAAACCTTGTTTAAACGGCATGGTCAACCATTGGAGACACCGCCTTATCTCAGAGGTACAAATTAAACTGCATTTACAATTCTGTAGATCAGATTCTGATTGTCTTATCATGGGAGTCTGAAGTGTTATTAATTGACTTCAAATAAGAATCTAGGGGGGGGGGGGGGGGGGGGGGTTCTTTTAGAAAAAAGGGTTTTAATAGAAGACGGTGGAAATTTTTTCTCCCCAGATTTTTATTTCAGTTTAATTAATAAAACTTCAGACTCCTGTGATCTTAAGCATTTATTTCTTGAAAACATATTTTATATATTACTCAAGTGTGACAGCACTCATTTTATTAGTTTGACAGTATGTTTCAAAAAAATATGGTGCAAACTTTAATTTGAGAAATTCTTTGTTAACCAGACGTGTTGTTTGGAGTTCCGTGGAAGAGTTCGGGGATTTCTCGCTACTTCATTAGGAACCAACAGAGAACTATTAGCTTTGCTGTCTCTATCGCCCTGAAAACTTATGATCAAAGGTAAGGACAACTTTCACCAACAGGTGAATAATGTTGGTAATACATCTTCCTGCAACAGGTACAGGTATTTTCTACAGGTGTGGGGCAGTATCAATAATGAGTAATTATCTGCTGTATGAATGGCTGAAATGCTGAGGTTTAAGAATTTCTCAACCCTGTATTCACTCCAAGCAAAGATTTAAATTTAGTAAGTAAACATATACCAAAACTGGGATTTGTGGAATGCATTTCCTGTTATTTGACCTCCATTGAAAAACATTGTCTTGGCTGCTAAGGAAGACCAATATTATAAACTAAGTGATGAATATTCTTGACATCCTGTGTTTTGCTGTTTTGGGTCACAAGTCTCACTCATGACTCTCAGAAGTAAACAAAGTTCAAAGTAAAGTATTAAGTACAGTCCCTGAAACGTTCTACTTTCCCACTTGAACGATGAATGCACATTGAGCGAACAGTGAGCCACTCAGAGCGAAAGGTGAATGCTCACAGAGGGAATGCTGAACGCAAGTTGGTGAATGGTGTGTGCACGGTGAATGCAAAATGGTCTGTTCATTCAGAATATTTCGGATTTTTCCCTTGATTGTACTTATTTTGTAATTCGGTATCTGTACGAAAACATTGTACATTTTGGTGCAAGTACTGAATGTATATTTCTCATGAAATGATCATAAATTTCACATGAAAGCATGCAGCAATTATATACAAACAATAGAATTTCTTACAGTGCATGTACATTGTTTACAGTATTACATACACAGATACATGTATACATGGAAAGTAGAATTTTTTTTTTATAATGTTAAGAATTCTTGACGATTTCATAAGTCATGAAAACTGGTGCATCATCTCGGTATACTACATGTATTACATTTTGGCTAAAGATACATAGTATTCAATTTCTTGATACATGCGTGTATACAATGTATGTGAATAAAGATAGTCTAGTAATTAGCACTGTAGTGGCAGCATCAAGAATTTACAGGTGCACATACATGACATCAAAATTTATGAGCAATTAAAAAAAACATCCTTGAAAGGAGTCAAGATAGATGCATTGAGCAAACATGGGTGGTATAAGTACCTCATGTTGACACATGAATGCTTCTAAATAGTATAAAAGGTTCATTCCCACGTAGAATTTACGTAATTCACTCTATTGCGACTACATTTACATTACATCGACCTGAAGATATAGTTCCAGAATTAATGTACTTACAAAATAAATAGTGTGACCATGAATTACATTCAGATTGTAAAATATTTGTATATTTTTGATGCGGATAAAACTGTTTATTATACTGAACTACATGCATATTATTTGTGGCGCAGAAATGTACGAGAAAAGTGACATCTTTATATTAAAGACAAACGATACAAAAGTTTAAAATTTGGGGAAAGGATATATACATTTATTGAAAATGTCTTTCTTAAATATAGGCATTAAATAATCAGAAATACTTGTCAAATCAATTTGACATTCAGGCACAAATGTGCATTGAAATGTAGCATCGAGTTTTTTTGAAGTACCCTGGTAGGAAAAATTGACTTGTCTAAAATTCTTGTTGTTAAGTGAGACAAATTAATGATAATAAATTGTGTGTTTGCCCAAACTTGAAAATGCTAAATTGATAATTCAGGGGAGTGGGGGTAGTTGAGATATTTATTAACTGAAACTGCCTCATCTTTTATACATGTGTCAGAGTTCGTTCTTCGCTATGTATACATGTATGAGGGTTGGATTAAAAACTACTGGCTCTTACATTTTTCTCCCATTTAGAATTACACACACTCCCCCCCCCCCCCCCCCCCCCCCCGTTTTAGCCAAAGAATAATTATGTTTTGTAATAATAAAAATCATTTATTTTATTCTTTGATATTGGTGAGTGATCTGCAATTTTCCTTGAATTTTCACAGTAACTGTTGATAATCCTGATGTTTGTACTTTATAAATTAAATTTCTGATATCATAAAAGTTTACTTCACTCTTTTGCACACATTCCTTTTTGCCTGACTGTGAAAATCAATCCTTTCACTTTGGTGTTCAGAATGACAATGAACCGTGAACGCAGGGTGAATGCAAAACTGTAAAAACGAAGAGCGACAAAGAATACATGGAGAGCATACAAAAAAATGGTAAAGTGGAACATTTCAGGGACTGTACATTGGTATGAACTGTAAGCTTGATATAATACACAATTGTGTTAAATATGCACCCCCATGTTGGGCCTGAAAATGACAGAAAAAACACATAGTTTTACATGTATACAATCCTCAGCAAAAGTTTGACCAAGTGGGGATCTTAACTTTACACTTTGTGGTAATTTGCACTGAATATTTTTTGGGGAAATAATGAATTCTAAACAAAGAATAAAAATTCACAAACCGCGCAGCTATAGAGAAAACAGTCATCTTGACTCTCTACTTCGTGGTAATCTTCACTTAGTCTGATATCTTCAGGGAAATACGTAATAATTATGTTAATTTCAGCAAAGCACAAGATTTTTGTAGCATTAAAGTTTTAACATACTCAATATTTTCTTTGTTGAAACTCAAAATCAATTAAAGAGTTGATGTTGTAAATATAAATTCAAACTATTAAACTAGCATTTACTTTGTTGTAGTAAACGCACTTCTAGTGATGTACCAAGGTGTGACATATCAGCCCCCTTTGTTTATTCATAAATATGATTAAAGGCATTAGTAGATACTGTAAATAGTTAGTAGGTGCTGTAAATAATTAGTGCTATATCTGCATTTCCTGTTATTTGACCTCCATTGAAAAACTTTGTCATGTTGGATGTTTGCTACAAAGGAAGACATGTTATAAACTAAATGGTGAATATTCTTGACATCCTGTGTTTTGCTGTGTGAGTCCTCAGAAGTCAACAAAGTTCAAAGTAAAATATCAACTGTGATTTGCCCAATATAATACGCAGTTTTAGTAAACACATCACCAAAGCTGCGACATATCAGCCCCCACGTTTATTTATAAATATGATTATGATCAAAGGCATTAGTAGGTGCTGTGTAAATAGTTAATTAGTAGGTGCTGTAAATAATTAGTGCCATGTCTGCATTTCCTGTTATTTGACCTCCATTGAAAAACATTATCTTGTTGGATGTTTGGCTGCTAAGGAAGACATGTTATAAACTAAATGGTGAATATTCTTGACATCCTGTGTTTTGCTGTGTGAGTCACAAGTCTCACTCATGGCTCTCAGAAGTCAACAAAGTTCAAAGTAAAGTATCAACTGTGATTTGCCCAATATAATACGCAGTTGTGTTTAATATGCACACCCCACCCCCCACCCACCCACCCCATTTTGGTCCTGAAAATTGTAGAAAAAATACACTTTGTGTGTATAATGTGCAGCAAAAATTTTGACCAAGCGGTAATCTTAACTTTATACTTTGCAGTAATTTTCACTGAATATTTTTGGGGGAATAAATACAAAGAAAAAGAATTTAGAAACTGTGCAGCTATAGAGAAAACAGTCATCTTGACTTTCTACATCATGGTAATCTTCACTTTATATCTTTGGGAGAACTTTGTCTTTAAACATAAAATAAAAATGAGGATCTGAGACTTCTGTGTATAGTTCAATTATGCAAATGATACACTCAAAGGTCAATAATCACTTTGCCCTTTGGGCTGAGTGAATATTGCCCTTCCTCAGGTAACTAAATCATCTTCTTCACCTCCTAAAAGTAAGTGATTGATGTATAATGTTCTACAGGTATGGGTTGATATCCTTTGATTTTGTGATAATTTTTCAATTGTATGCACATCATGCTCAAAATCACACGACCTCTCACCTCTGGTCAGCTCGTGTTCAAATCCCGCTCACGCTGGTAAGTGAGAAAGTTTCCCAGTTTACTTTTGGAAGGTTGGTGGTCTCTTCTCAGATATATTGTATCTGGGTTCTCTCTTCCACCAATAAAAACTGGGCACCACCAGATAACTGAAAAATTGTTGAGTGTGGCGAAAAACAGCAAAATAATCAATTGTATGCAAAAAACTCTGCTGCTTACATTTTGAAATATGTAATTCTATAAAGATGGTGTAAATGAGTTTTTTTAAAGCACTGCTAGATTTCAATGTTAGTAGCAGATTGACATTTTTATTCAATAACGTGCATATTAACAAAGGCTTAGTTTGATCATCAATTTTAGTAGTTGTCTTGTTGACTTCTGAAACTTAATTGTGCATGCCTAGCTTGTCTCCGGACCTTCAGTGCGCATGTCTGGTTACTAAAGTTCAAGATTCTGTAAGCATAGGCTGCTGTGTGGAAGATCAGACATGAGCATTGACACCCTTCCGTTTTGACCAAAGACAGTTCAGTCGTACTTTGGTTCAACTCTAGTTACTATAGTTGATGATCAGACCAGGCCTATGGGAAAACTTGTTCTGTTTGACACCCTGTGTTGTGACTCATGTTAATCTGTGTTGCAGATTTCTCTTGGCCTTGAGGTCAAGGCTGGAAGATCTCTATCCAGAGACGGCAAAGAATGTGAACAACAGCCAGATCAACAGCATGGTGCACATCCATTATCCCAACAGTAAAGTTTTCACCGAGCACACCTACCTCATCATCACCTACGTGTTTCTTCTCATGTATATATACTTCTCTGTCAGTAAGTATTGTGAAGAACTGAAAAATAACTGTGTCTGTCTTATTCAAACCTTACATGTACAGTGTATGTGTATTATACAGATGTAGAAAAAAAATGGGAGAGGACTACATTACAGATGATCTTCCGTATCTCAAAAACACTGATATCTTAACATCGATATCGCAAACACTGATATCTTGAAAAACCAATATCTCAAACACCGAAATCTCAACACCGATATCTCAAACATTGATATCTCAAACAGTGATATCTCAAATACCATGGATATGTCGAATTGCTGTGGAAATCCCAACCACTTATTCTTTAAGTACTTTACCCTCGATATCTCGAATCCTCCGGTATCTCAGAAGTTTTTCTCTGACCCATTTGAGTTTGAAATAACGAGGTTTAACTGTATTATTGCAGTTAGTATCTGAATACAGGTGACTCCTGATAACTTAAAGTTCAAGGGGCCTTGATAAACTTATCATGTGACGTTGTATACTGTTCACATCACAATCTTACCGTATAAGCAGAATTTTTAGGGAAGATTTAATTTTGGCATTATTAGCGAGAGTGATGAGATCACGACAAAATATCACTAACAATTTATTCCGTATTCAATTTGGAGGTAACAGTCACCTTTCCTGGAATTTCACTAGAATTAGCTCTTGCTATATACATATACCCATTTAAATTACTCGTTGACTATCTGTGTCTAGTAAAAAATTCCACTTTCAGTATTCAGTATTCAAAACCTGTATGTGTTATACAAATGTTTATATCAAACTACACGTGACTTTTATAAACTTGATAACACTTTGAGAGATCAAGAGTTCAAGAGAAGGTTGAATTGAATCTGGAAATTAAAGGTATGAGTATTAAGGTTTAGATTTTATAGTTAACAGACATGTATATTGACAACTTTATCATTAAAATATTAATTATTTTTCCCAAAGTTGCTGTTGCATTGCCAAATCAAGGGAACTTTTCAAAATTACTCAGCATCGTACAACTCTCTGGTCATTGTTAGAATTGTACAATAAATGATTAATTATCAACCCCAAAGCAAAGCCTGTATGGATGGTTGACCAACTAATTTAACAATAAATTACGTGTATCTATCCCAGAAAGAAGCGCTGATGTTGTGTCATTTGTAAACACCTAATCAACACACCCAAGCTAGTTCCAGACATTAACTGTTATCTAGGCCAGGTCCAAGCAGAAATAATTATGTTTGATTGATAGTATGTATACGCTAACACCACTTAAAACTATCAAGCTTAAACAGTGAAATACAATGTTATACAGGACCCAAATTCACTTTTAGAGATCAAGAACTTTGAGATACCAGAAGTTCGAGAGATTAAGAGTAAATTTGTGTCGTTTTTTAGAATGTAACGGTCAGCAGTGTTTGATCACTGATGGCCGGTTTGCTCAGTTGGTAGAGCACCTGACTAAAGATTCATGGGCCTGGGTTCGAATCCCGGTCGATTCCGTTGCAGTTTCTCCCTTCCTGTTACACTTGTTGCTGTAGACCAGCCCCTGGAACTGACAGGGGATAGAGATATGGGGTTGATGTCTTCAGGTCTGAAGGCATTAAGGAGGGAGGAATGTAGTGGTCGGCTGGGTTTGATCGCCAATAGCTGAGATTCATGGGGCCGGGATCGAATCCCAGTCTGGTCCGTTGCATTTTCTCTCTTCCTGTAATACAAGAGTCAGAATAGAGTTGAGACCTTGATTTTACTTTGAGAGATGAAGGACTTTGAGAGATCAAAGCTTGAGCAAGTAAAAAGATTTTGAAACATCATCAGCTTTGATGTACAGTATATGGTTTATGAGTCCAAGTACAGATAAAATTCTTTTTAATGTTGGGTTAACATTCAAAAACTGCAGTTGAATCATGAACTGTTTTGAACTAGTGCAACAGCTACATGTAGATTGCTAAGTTTGCTGCACGAATTTTAAACACAAAGTACAGCGTAACATCACTTGATTGTATTGTCGTTTATTCAGAAGATGTAAAATGAAATATCCAGATGTAAACGAATGTGTATCTTTTTGACAGGGAAGATTGAAATGGTGAAGTCCAAATGGGGACTGGCTCTCAGTGCAGTCGTTACCGTGGTGACCTCGCTTCTGATGTCCGTCAGTTTCTGTTCATTGTTTGGACTGACTCCCACACTTAATGGAGGGTTAGTTTGTTTTATGATTTATACAAAAACATGTCATGAGCCTTGTTCATATAACAAGGAATTGTGATTGCTGTATCTCACTTGCAACTCAACAACTGACATTCAAGTGCTTGCTGACCATTAGAAATACCTTAATTAAGCATTGTAAACATAAAAAATATGAAAAATAAATTTCAAAAATTTTCAGTTCAAATTTTGTTCATGCCCCTTTAAAACATTTATTTAACTTTAGTTTGGATATTTCTACACAAAATCAACTTTTCTATGATGTGCTGTCTAGCTAGATTATAAAAGCTGTAAATATGAAATTATCTATGTTGTGAAAAATTGTAATATTGCTAAAAGGTACCAGAAAAGGACAATTATGAATGATGAATACAAACCAGTCGAGTCCTGTAGAGGGAGCATGTTAACACTTAGGATGGTATTATTTTAGTAAGGCGATGATTTACCTAGACAAAGCATATATTATACAGAATTGATCTTTTTTTCAGTGAGATTTTTCCATACTTGGTTGTGTTCGTGGGTCTGGAGAATGTGCTGGTTATTACAAAATCGGTTGTATCAACACCACTGGACCAGGATGTTAGATTCAGAATCGCACAAGGTAAACAACTGGTGATAGAGCTCGCGTGGATTTAATTCTAAATTGCTGGTGGTGTTCAGGAACTTTATATGTTGACTGCCAAAAGTTGAAAATTCTCGAACTTTAACTCTAGATAATGGGAACTAAAGTGCAGCTTTTGCTTCTTCACTCTAAGCATAATTATATAGAATATTAGAAAAAGTACCAATGTGAATTGAAGCCCTTATTTGAAGCAGTTTTACTTAACCTTCCCCCACCCACAAACACACACATGTAAACAATTGAAGGTTTTTAAGTTATCTTTTGAGAGAGAGAGAGAGAGAGAGAGAGAGAATGTTCTATTAGGTAATTACTGAACTAGTGGTATGCGTTTCATTCACCGAATACTAATTCACATTCAAAACATGAATTATCCGCATTACTCATTAGCATTATTAGATAATGAATTTTAAGAATATTTTTAATGAAAAAATTAAGAAGGAAATTAAAATGAAAATGTTTAAAACCAGGTTTTCTCAGAAACATATATGGTGTTTGGTATCATTGTAATTCTCTCAAAAAGCTGATAAAATAATATGCATATTATGATGGTTTATTTTGCTTATGGCTGATTTTCACGGTATCAGGACAACTCGTCCCCAAGACAACTCGCCCTCAAGACAACTCGCCCCCTCATCGGGACAACTCGCCCCTAAGACAACTCGCCCTCAAGACAACTCGCCCCCTCTTCGGGACAACTCGCCCCCTCTCTTGAGATATCTCGCTCCTTCATATCATACATATAATACATGTTTACACTTGTTATTTTTGGTCTAAATTCAAGAGGTCTTTTAGCAAAAATTAATGAATTTCTTATAGATAGTATATACATCACAGACAATAAGACGTGTTCACATAAACACCGAACTTCGTGTCTTTTTATGCAAGACGAAAGATTTTAGTGAAAATCCAGTGTTTGGGTTCAGTAAATTCATCATCACTTTTATGTACATGTACATGTAAAATATATAATTTCAGCGGAAACAAGTTATAGCGTTTGGTATAAGGAGAGCATTAGCTTGGTCTACAGCTGACGTAGTATAATTATCAATAATCTGCATCTGTTGTTAAATCTAATTGTTTGATTTCCCCCAAGCTGTTAAAATTTACTTCAAACGTTATGAGGTACTCATCATCAGAGTTCTTTACACTTTACACTTTGAAATCGCCGCATAAAAAGAATAACCCCGCGTAAAAAGAATCACTTCAATTAGTAAAGCAAAGCCGTTATACAATTTCTAAAATGGGAAGTTTATTATTTTTCAACGGGAATTAGTTGAGAAACGCATTAAAAGATTATTACATGTATCAGAATATTCATGCTTCACCTTTACACTTATGTACATTTTATACTATATCGATAAAAAAACCCACACACCCCCAAACCCCAAAATTTTCTCAGTATTGGAGACATTTCATCAATTACCCGAAGATCAGTAAATAAAATTTTCCTTGCCAATTGATTTATGAAAAATATAACTTTTTCTGAAATGCAATAATCAAATCTGTGTATAATTCTATTAGAATTTACCATTCGTGTTAAAGTATGAAATAAAAAGACGTATCTTTATAAGGTTAAAAGTGTAAATAACACACACACACACACACACACAAAATAAAAATAAAATGTGATAATATATTTATATATAATATTGGGGGCGAGTTGTCTCAAGAGAAGGGGGCGACTTGTCCTAAGAGAGGGCGAGTTGTCCTAAGAGGGGGCGACTTGTCTTGAGGGCTAGTTGTCTTGGGGGCGAGTTGTCCAGCATTCATTTTCACACCTACTGCAAGAAGACCAATCGAAACCACATATAAACCAGCACTACAGAACTGTCAGTTTGTACCTTGTGTGTTTATTGACATAATTTTATACTTGATAAAAGCTATTTGAATGCTTACGAATTAAAGAAACATAAACATCGCATCATTTAGTACATGTATCAGTAAATATCAACATTTCTTAGCACCAACGATACATAATTTATTAGTACCAACAGTAAAAATATCAGTAATCTTGAGAGATTAGCAGCATTTACAACACAATAACTGTAGACAGCACACAGTCACTTCCCGTCCGATGGTGCGTGTACTCTAGGTAATTGCAAGTCCCACCTACAGTGTATGTGCTTTTTCCACAGACAACCCTACAATAAAAATGAAACGCCTTTAATTGGTAGTTCAGAGCTTTTGAAACATTGGTATTGTTAAAAAAAAGGGATTGTTTTGGACACATAGTGTTAAATGGAGGGCTTTCGGATTCAAGGTTGGCACAAAAATCGCAACTTCAAAAGGCACAAACTTTTTTCTAGGCCCATGCTAAAGCTTGGACTTTTGGTCCATGGTGCCCCCATGTTTTTGGGGGGAATACTTGTGGCCTGTACTGTACATGTAATTGTTTTGATTAGATAAAGTGCTGTATAAATGTACAATAATGATAATTTTCTCCATGCCATAAGATTCCTAAAATATAAAGAAATTCTTACCATGGTATTTTCTCTTAGGAATAAGTCGTGAGGGATGGTCAATCACAAAGAACCTGGCAACAGAGCTCATCATTGTTGTGGGAGGCTTCTTCACCTTTGTACCGGCTATTCAGGTAAAATACCTGTCAGGTATGATATAGAGTGTATGTACACAGGTATGGAAAAAAAAAATGACGACAGTATACACCTGTATGTGTACCATCTTCATCGCAGTAATGCCTCATCCTCGCATGATAACCCATTTCTTTGCCTGGGCTTATCTACATGTATGTGTATAGGCACAAAGGATCATTAATGTATCTTAGATCTTTACAAACATCTACGAATGCAAAAGGTTTTTAAAAAGGTCGTGGAAATTTAAGAAGCACGTGTTGAGGTGATCCCAGTCTGCAGAAAATGTGCTAATCCACATACTTCAGGTCACGTATTTTCTGAGATTTTATTTTTGCGAGGATATGTTGTTGTATATATTCACGAGACATAACTTTTGCGAATCATTTTTTTAAGTCTCATTGATGATATTTTGTAAGGCTTTATTCACAAGAACTAAATTTTTACAAAAGGCTAGTGTTACAAAATTACTTGTAAATAACATTCTTGTGAATAAAATTTTACTTTAAAAGCATAAAAAGTTAGTCTGATAATGTTAGCACATGATTACTGTGAGTTTTATTATGTTAGTATATGTTTACAGGAATTTGCCCTGTTTGGTAACGTTAGTATATGTTTACAGGAATTTGCCCTGTTTGGTAACGTTAGTATATGTTTACAGGAATTTGCCCTGTTTGGTAATGTTAGTATATGTTTACAGGAATTTGCCCTGTTTGGTAACGTTAGTATATGTTTACAGGAATTTGCCCTGTTTGGTAATGTTAGTATATGTTTACAGGAATTTGCCCTGTTTGGTAATGTTAGTATATGTTTACAGGAATTTGCCCTGTTTGCCATGGTAGGGCTGCTGACGGATTTCTTCCTACAGCATGTGTTCTTTCTCACTACTCTGTCCATTGACATCAGAAGAATGGAGGTAAGAGGACATCAGTACTAACTACATAACAAGACTCTTCTGTTCGACGATTTCTAACTACTTAGCAAGTCTTCTGTTCGACGATTTCTAAATACTTAACAAGTCTTCTGTTCAACGATTTCTAACTACTTAACAAGTTTTCTGTTCAACGATTTCTAACTACTTAACAAGTCTTCTGTTCGACGATTTCTAACTACTTAACAAGTCTTCTTTTCGACGATTTCTAACTACTTAATTAATAAATCTTCTGTTCAATGATTTATAAATACTGTACTTATATAAATACTTAATAAGTCTTCTGTTTGACAATTTCTAACTACATTACAAAATCTTTACAAGCATTTACAAAAATAATCGGGTTAAATTTTAGTAGAATTTAGAAATTTCATAAATTTCATCTCTTCAAATGTGTACTCCAAATAGCTATCATGGTGTTCTGGACGAGGTGCTTATTATGTAAATTATTTACGAATTATGCATGAATGATTTGAATTACTGTAATTTACTTTTATATACCCCACAACAAACCTGGATATGGGGGGGGGGGGGGGTCATGCTAGACTGTACACATACATGTACTTTATACACAGACTCACCAGGGGAGAACTTCAGGGTCCAGTGGTCAGTAAAATCTGGAAATAGGAAAAATGTCTTCGGGTTACAAGTTATTTCCCTGAGTTCACAATACATGACTATCAGTGTAAGACATCTTTCACCATCCACCATCTTAATATCTGTTTCATTTCATATTGTGCTTGTCTGGGGGTTTGTCAGTTCTACTCACTGCGACAATCACACTTTGGCACTTTCTGCATTTACCTGAGTTAATCTTTGATTGTTTTATTTGGTGTAAATAGGAAATTTTATTGTACTAATGTGTCCATGTACATACATTTATAGAAATAGCTTCAATAATCATGAATCTTATTTGATAGTGATAAGGTGCTTTATTTTAACTGCACTTTTATTATGTCTCCTCTTCTAGGGGGGTGACATGTTGTTTTTGTACTCATTGTCATTCTGTCTGTCTATCACAAAATGTTGTGAATACTTCTCCTGTATGGCTTTAATATCGGATAGACTTGAAACTCTGTACAATGCTTCATAGCCATTTGTAGATGTGCATATTGTCAAGACAGGAGGATCCAGTTATTTTCCTAAAAGTTTTAGTGGATCTAAGAGGGGTGGAGAATGTAAAATAGCTTGTGAACACTTCTCCGATATTGCTTATCCGATAGACTTGAAACTTTGTACAATTGCTTCATTGCCATTTGTAGATGTGCATATTGTTTGGACAGGAGGATCCAATAGTTATCCTTAAAGTGATAGTGGATTGAATTTGTACAATACTTCATTATCATTTAAAATCATGTTCACATTGTTATGACCCAGGGATCTAATATTTTCCTACAATTTACAGTGGATCAAAGAGGAGTGGAAGGTATAAAATGGCTTGTAATGCTTCTCCTTTTTGGTGTATTGGATAACCTTGAAACTTTTTACAGTGCTTCAACATTACAATTTAATGATGTACATATTATTGGGACCTAAGGATCCAATTGTTATGTCTCCCCTCTTCCAGGGGGAGACTTTGTTTTTGTATTTGTTGTCATTCCCTCTGTCTGTCCTAAAATCTTGTGAACTCTTCTCCTCCTGTATGGCTTTAATATCGGATAGACTTGAAATTTTTTGTAATGTTTTATTGTCATTTGCAGATGTGTATATTGTTGGGACAGGAGGATCCAATTGTTATTCTGAAAGCTATAGTGGAAAATAGCTTGTGAACACTTCTCCATCTATATATCTTTTCGGATAGCCTTGAAATTTTGTACAATACTTCATTATCATTTCATGATGTTCACATTGTTCGGACCCATAAGTCTAATATGTTCCTACAATTTACAGTGGGTCAAAGAGAAGTGATTTTTAGCTTTGTTTCATGTACAAGAGTATGTTCACTTCCCTACTGGTACTTCAGCATAACAGTCATTAGTTTTGTATCATATACAACTGTTACTATAACATTGGTCACATTGATGTTGAATTTTTTCTCCATCTTTTTCCTCAATGTACAAAGTACCATTCATAAGATAGCTGGGGAGACATTTGCTTTTAACATTTCACTGTAGACTAAAACAAATTCGTAAAAACAAATTCGTAAAGTTAATGCTACTTTAACCACAAATATAAACTGGTGGGAGCTACTGTAACTGCAGATATAAAGTATCGGTAGCCACTGTAACCGCAAATATAAAATAGTGGAAGCCACTGTAACCGCAAATGTAAACTAGTGGTAGCCACTGTAACTACAAATATAAACTTTACTGTAACCTCAAATACAAACTGGTGGGAGCTACTGTAACTGCAGATATAAAGTATCGGTAGCCACTGTAACCGCAAATATAAAATAGTGGTAGCCACTGTAACCGCAAATATAAACTAGTGGTAGTCACTGCAACCACAAATATAAACTAGTGGTAGTCACTGCAACCACAAATATAAACTAGTGGTAGTCACTGCAACCACAAATATAAACTAGTGGTAGTCACTGCAACCACAAATATAAACTAGTGGTAGTCACTGCAACCACAAATATAAACTAGTGGTAGTCACTGTAACCACAAATATAAACTGGTGGTAGCTACTGTAACCACAAATATAAACTAGTGGTAGCATATGGATTGAACATCAAAACCATGAAAATAAAATTGTAAAATTAACCAATGTAGACCAGAAATTGTGAAAATGATGCAGAGTGAATTAAAAACCATATACACAATTTGAGAGAGATTGCAAAGAGGTACATACAAGATGTGGATTTTGAAGTCCACCAAATCTGATTCAGTAGCTCAAAGAAAAAGTCAATAAACCCTGAAGCTGGTAACAATACTGAATATCACACATTTGATGTATTTCAACACATGCTGTAGTCATTAACATTTTGGGGGGTTGGGGGGTTATTTCTTCATGGTATTGGATGTAGCCAAGAATTAAGGAGAACAGACACTATAATAAGAAAGATGGGTCTTCAGCTACAGAACTCTACAAACTTATCAATTTTCCTCAAACCACAAAAATCCCATGATTCTGCAGTTCTGGTATATGATGTTTTGTTTTAGCTGTCAGATCTTCACAAGAATATAAGGACCTCCGTGTCAGAGGGGCAGCTGGGTTATCCCCCAGGGTCCAAGGTCATCGAACCCCTGGTCCTGTGTCCAGTGCGAGGCTTCATGTCTGCCTCAAGTGTGGAAGTCACTGATAAAGCTAGTCAGAAGAAACACCGCCGGACATCTTCTAATGTCTCCCTCGGCCCGCCGTCATCGCTGGCAGACACCAGTCGAATGTCGAGACGCTTACGGCTTATCGATTTCCTGGCTGATACCCGAGTTATCCAGAGATTCATCATGGTATGACATTGAGCATATCCGCGTGGAATATTTAATGCATATTTTAGAGTACATAATTATGGTTTTGTAATTTCAATAATGCCTGTACAAATGTATCTGATTCAACAATTTCAATATCGTTTAATAAGTTTTTGATATCTTTTTATGACTTGTAGTCTTAGGGGGCTTTAACTGTTGATTAAAGAGAAAACAGAATTAAAAATTTTGAGCTATGATTAAAATTCTGGAATAAAACAAAGAAAAATGAATCTTAGATTAAAATAGTATTACCTTTATTCAAATTTTATGAAAATGATTTCAAAATTTCTCTGCATTGAATATTTATTTTATATAAATTGATTGTAAATGCCCAATATTTTTTCAAACAAAAGAAACTCTATGTCAGAATTACTATAAAGTATTGCAGGCTGTGTAGATTTTAATGTCTGTGGTAATATTTGTGTAATGTAAACTGTATTTGCTAAAAATAATTTTAGTAATAATGGTCGAATATGACTTTGGAGGCTAACACCTTAGTTCATTAATACAGTCATGTCCAATCATTATATTGATTGAAGTGCTGCAAATAGAAAACAAAAAAATCCAGCTAAACAAGAGATTACAAATAGATATTTAAATAGATTGTGTTTGCTTTTTAAGCCAGCAGACAAAGGCAACTGCAACATTTTTGTGTATTTTCCAGTTCTGCACTGTGGTATGGATTGGACTAATCGTGTACAAGAGTGGAGTCTTAGAACATTTCTCTAACCCCAACGCACAAAATGCAACCCAGGATTCCACTCAGCAGGCAGTACCACCTGCTGAAGAACTCTCCCGTGTTGGAAGTAGAGAAGGACAGAGCACTGTTAGACAGTCTAGTAGATCGTGGTGGTTTCAGGGTGAGTTGGTGGATCCAGAGGGAGCGGTGAAACACCGGGAAGTGGAACTCTGGCAGGACTTGTCATACAAACATTGGCCCACATTGTTCGGATACTACAACATCAGTTTATATGGAAAGTAAGCAATGTAGAAAGAGCAAGAGTATGTCACTATAGTATAATAGAATTGATATGCAGGTAACTCTCAGGAGGACAATAAAATTTCAAGAGTGATAGTGTATAAAAGTTTAAAAATTAGTGCTTCGACTGATCGGTTTCGAGTTTTACATGAAATGGATAATAACTTTTACTGTCTGCAGCTCTCTGCAAAATATTGGCCAGGGACAGACCAGAGAGCTACAGATCCACCCCTTATAAAAACCAGAGAGCTACAGATCCACCCTTTATAAAAACCAGAGAGCTACAGATCCACCCCTTATAAAAACCAGAGAGCTACAGATCCACCCCTTATAAAAACCAGAGAGCTACAGATCCACCCCTTATAAAAACCAGAGAGCTACAGATCCACCCCTTATAAAAACCAGAGAGCTACAGATCTACCCCTTAAACCTTCAATTTACGATGTAGAAAGAGATGCACATGGTTGAGGCCTTATATCATTTTATTCTTGCATTGTCATCTCAAAAAATTAATCTAAAAAAATTCCTAACATATTTTCCCACTATGCTTGTGTTGAAACATACCTTCAGATATTCATTAAGCCCCATGCGACCTGAAACTCACAGCTTCAAATGATTTTGTTTGTTAATGTAGCCATATTAGGTTATATTGAAATGTTCAATGTGGGGTCCTTTCTGGTTCGGCAGTTTTCTGGTTCATATCTTTGTTCTCTTTCAGATTCATATCCATATTACCCAGTCTCCATCTCTCTGTCATTGTGGACCCAAATGAAGCTATTTCCCTACGGCACCCTAGTGAAAATGCAGGGAAAACACCTCAGCAGATTAAAAAGGAAATCGAACAGATATCTCAGGAGCAGATGTCGGAGGCCAAACGAGTGGAGTCAGATGTTCTTCCCGATGACAGCATTAAAGGACTGCTTGATTCACTGCCAAATTATGTTTATGATTCAGACCATCTTAGAAAGTTGTATGACCCTGAAGAACTGAAAAAGCTGTACCCCAAATCTCAGAGAGAACTCGTCTCCACTCTTCTCTTGGTGCTGTTTAGTGCTATATGTCTCTCCTACTTTGCACTGGCATTGTATCACTGTATCTGTCCCAAAAACTATGCCAGGTGGCGCTCACGTTGGTTCAGAGGTCAGCACAGGAAACGGGAGAAGACTGGCGAGTATTACAAGCAGATCAAGGAATCTGTTCCAAAAGTCCTTAAAGGCCACCTTCAGGTAAATATGTAGATGTTCTACAAACTCTTCAGGTAAATCATACAGATGTACCACAAACTTTTCATATGCAATAAAACAAGTCTTAGAGGATATTTCACAGCTTCCAAGCTAAGAACCCGATTATGCCCAATGTATGAAATCTTCACTTGGAATCACTATACAAGGAAATTATCATTTTGTCTTATATGTGTATCCACTACCTGTATCTGTAGGGATGGAAACCGATTTTTGCAAACACTTAACTTTTAGACTTAAGACATATTATCATGCACTTGGAATTTTTTGTAGGAGATAGAATGCGTGGCAACAGACGGGCAGTACATTATCAGTGCCTGCCTGGGCGGTCAGCTGAGGGTGTGGGACTCAATCACAGGGGATTGTGTCACGGTCATCCACAGAAAGGGGTCAGTAAATCTCCAGACTTTAATATCAAAGAACAGTCAAACCTTATTATCTCAAACTCGATGAGACTGAGAAAAAACTTCAAGATATTCGAGATATCAAGGGTAAAATACTTAAACAATAGGTGGTTGGGACTTCCGAATCACTTTGACATATCCATGGTATTCAAGATATCAGTGTTTGAGATACTGAAGTTCATATGTATCAACTTTTCAGTTTGCATGTACATACACTGAACACATATTTTTATGCCCCTGTAATTGGGAGATTCAGGGGCTTATAGTTTTTGGTCTTTCCACTCTGTCTGTCTGCAAAAACCTAAAACTTTGGCCATAACTTTTGAATGGATGGTGATAAGGCATTCCTTGTGAGAAGACCTTTATTTTGGTACCAAAATGTTTTACCTTGTGACCTTAATCTTGGGATTTGACCATCTTTTGAAAAATTTTAACCTTGGCCATTGTCAACTTTACTGCTGTATGAGGGCATCATTGTTTCGCAAACACATCTCGTCAGTTTTAAAACAAAAAAAAACAAACTGGTATATGCTGTATAAATTTTCCATTTTCAAAATACTAGGTGTGTGTAAAATATATTTTCTTTTATTTTGATAATAATATAGATAAAATATATATGAAGTAGATTCTTATACACTACATATACATGTATGTATATCTTTTAGAGCCACACCCCCTGTGAAGAGGAAACCTTGTTTGGGAAGGAACATCAATGACAGTGATGCTGATTTATATGCAGAATACCATGGTAATGGTAGTCATAGTAACAGCAGTGACCCAGAGGAAGGTGACTGCCAAATTGCTTACCACAGACAGAAGACAGACAGCCAAGGGCTTGCAATGCAAGGGAAGAAACTCTTCCAGAATCAGCCCAATCTGTCGGGTACAATTCACACAAATTTCTTCCAGGCTCCTCCTTCTCCAGTCAGCCATACCTCCCCCACCTCCCTGGATCCACCAACACTTTTTACCCCGGGAAGTTCTCCTTTATCAAGCACTTCATTGAGTCAGTTGACTTCTGACTCGTTTGATTTTCAGTCACGATTTCAGCCTCTTTTTGACGAGCACACTCAGTACTTGACAGAGAACCCCCTGGAGGAGGATGTTTTCCCAGATGTAAGGTCGAGAAGCTGGAGTGCTGGTGAGTTTGTATGAATCATTTGTACGTTTATAGGTAAGGTCGAGAAGCTGGAGTGCTGGTGAGTTTGTATGAATCATTTGTACGTTTATACGTAAGGTCGAGAAGCTGGAGTGCTGGTGAGTTTGTATGAATCATTTGTACGTTTATATTGGAGTGCTGGTGAGTTTGTATGAATCATTTGTATGTTTATACGTAAGGTCGAGAAGCTGGAGTGCTGGTGAGTTTGTATGAATCATTTGTACGTTTATATTGGAGTGCTGGTGAGTTTGTATGAATCATTTGTATGTTTAATTTAGATACGGTAAATTCCACATTATATTTATTATGCACAATTGAGTGAGAAGCACTACTCACAAAATAAAATTACTCGCAAATATTTCTGTACAGCTGTGCTTCTGAAATACATTCAAGTAAAAACTCTTGTTCAACAAACCGTACATGAATTTATGTTCTCCTTATTTGACGTCTATGATTGATTTCGCGATATTGAGTACTCGCATAAAAATTTCGGAAGATACAGTATATTGATATATGTGTATTTAAACCAAAGTGCAGACTCATTCTTTCAGTAAGACTGATGAAAGTACTACAGATGAAGTAGTGGAACATTTCTCATAATGCATATTTTGGTTTTTTTGGTTTATCTATTGATATTAATCTATTTCAATGTTGACTGACAACCAGCTTGTTCCCAAAGAGACAAATGAATTGACACAACATTATCTTGACTTGGATACAGTTGTTATGGTTATTCTATGGTTTATTTGTCCAGGTGACAACCCTCTCACTACTGAGCATGATGCTGCATTGTTTGACTCCGGCTTTGAGGGGAATAATGCCCCCGCTATCTGGTGCCTCGCCTGCTGCCAGGGTTTGATAGTCACTGGCTGTGGAAACGGCAGGATAGAGGTATTGCACTTACAGAGTAGCTTCCCTTGACAGATAGATTTCTACTGTTTCATAATGAATGATTGTATTGATGAACTGCCCTTGACAGATAGATTTCTACTGTTTCATAATGAATGATTGTAATGATGAACTGCCCTTGACAGATAGATTTCTACTGTTTCATGATGAATGATTTTATTGATTTTCCAATTTTTGTAGTTTTGGGAAAGCACAAGCGGCAACTTGAAATATATTTATGGTGAGAACCAGACTGGAGTTACTGCCCTTTGCATAGTCAATAAAAGGCAAGTATGTGTGTGTAGGGGGTGGGTATATATTGAGCTATAAAGACAAAAATTGCTCTGTGTTTGGTTTCTGACAAACTGCACTTGATGGGACAGAGATGAACTGTTTTGAATGATTTGGTTTTCTTTCTTACAGAGATGAAAGTGTGTGGTTTTCATTGATACAGAGATGAAGTGTTTTGAATGATTTAGTGTGATTTTCATTGATACAGAGATGAAGTGTTTTGAATGATTTAGTGTGATTTTCATTGATACAGAGATGAAGTGTTTTGAATGATTTCGTGTGATTTTCATTGATACAAAGATGAAGTGTTTTGAATGATTTCGTTTTCATTCTTACAGAGTGGTGGCAGCCAGACTTGATGGTTCCCTAGACTTCTTAGAAATTGAAACATTCCATAATCCTATTTTTACATCACCCATTCCGTCCACATCATCACATATTAAAGGTGAGTCACCACGTTGTCACATCATCACATATTAAAGGTGAGTCACCACGTCCACATCATCACATAGTAAAGGTGAGTCACCACGTTGTCACATCATCACATAGTAAAGGTGAGTCACCACATCATCACATAGTAAGGGTGAGTCACCACGTCATCACATATTAAAGGTGAGTCACCACGTTGTCACATCATCACATATTAAAGATGAGTCACCACGTTGTCACATCATCACATATTAAAGGTGAGTCACCACATCATCACATATTAAAGGTGAGTCACCACGTTGTCACATCATCACATAGTAAAGGTAAGTCACCACGTTGTCACATCATCACATAGTAAAGGTGAGTCACCACGTTGTCACATCATCACATATTAAAAGTGAGTCACCACGTTGTCATGTTCTGACTTTTATTTACTTGTAGAGAATATCAGGGGTAACAGTACTTCTGTTTCTCTCAGTAAATAAACTCCATGTAAAGAAATCTTTCGAAATTTTACATGCTGTCTAGTTGAAAACATGTGAAAAATATCTCGTGATCATTTTTGATAGAGAATCATCATATACGTTCTTAAAATATGTAGTGCTCTTATTTACATGTATGTCTACCGAAAGTCCATATAAGTGTAAATGTACCATGATAAAGCTGTCATATTTACAGCCTAAGTATTTGTACAGATTTAATGTCTTTCACACTATAATGAATACTGTAGAGTAGGCTTTTTATGTGGAGTAATAATTTTAGCTTATCTTATCAGTTTGGTATCATGCCAACAAATTTTGAATAGCTAAATTTGTACCCAAAATGTGTCTGCATTTATAATACGTGTTATCGTAAGAAAGATAACTCTGCATCACAATTGTTCTTATGTCAAGGGTGCATGTAGCATTCTTCAGCTTGGGAGGTAAATAAACTACTGGACTAATTTTTATGTCAGTTCTATCTGATGACAGTGAAAAGTTTAACAGATAATTAACAGAGATTGCACTGCTTATCATTTTATGTTTTGGACCACCGGTTGCAGTTGCTCAATGAGCCAAGCAGTTTTGAGTCCCACTCGTGCTATGGCCACATCAAACATAGGTAGTGAATTCTCTGTCGCCAAACACTGTACATTTAGAAGAGAGTATCATGGGACTTTTGGATACGACCTTAAAAAGGTTCTGTGCTGTGGCCCTGGCTCTAAGCATAGGTCTAATTTTGTGATGAAAAATGCTGGACAGAACATAAGACTAAGAGACAAACAACCATTTTCGCAAAAATATATTCCTCAAAAATGTGTATACCTAGAGATAGAAAATTGCTAAAATTTACAAATGAAAAAAACCAAAAAAACTCTATAAGATTAAATCAGCATTCAAGGTAGATTTGTATGGAAATTTACAGGGCATGTGAGGCATCATAGTCAACATAAAGTAGTTGTCATGGAGTCACTGAAGAAATGGGAGGAGATATTGCATGTTACCTTGGTGAAATATGTCAAAGCTCACCAACAGCCAATCATGAGTCTGAAATGTGAAGGAGGGCGTGTCATTTCTGCCAGTCAGGACCACTCTTTAAAGGTACCTTTACTTGTAGCAATTTTTTTACCATTACTTGTACATTTTTATACCCCCAGAATTGAAGTTTCATCCCACAAATTTCAAACCACAACAAAATACACAATTTATACAATTAGCCAATGTACGGAAACCATATAATCAAAATTACATCCCAACTGTAAAATCTCCACGATCCTCAAAATTACATCCCAACTGTAAAATCTCCACAATCCTCAAAATTACATTCCAACTGTAAACTCTCCCCTATCCTCAAAATTACATTCCAACTGTAAAATCTCCACAATCCTCAAAATTACATCCCAACTGTAAACTTTCCCCTATCCTCAAAATTACATTCCAATTGTAAACTCTCCCCTATCCTCAAAATTACATTCCAACTGTAAAATCTTCACAGTCCTCAAAATTACATTCCAACTGTAAAATCTCCACAATCCTCAAAATTACATTCCAACTGTAAAATCTCCACTATCCCCAAAATTACATTCCAACTGTAAACTCTCCACAATCCTCAAAATTACATCCCAACTGTAAACTCTCCACAATCCTCAAAATTACATTCCAACTGTAAACTCTCCCCTATCCTCAAAATTACATTCCAACTGTAAAATTTCCCCTATCCTCAAAATTACATTCCAACTGTAAAATCTCCACAATCCTCAAAATTACATCCCAACTGTAAACTCTCCACAATCCTCAAAATTACATTCCAACTGTAAACTCTCCCCTATCCTCAAAATTACATTCCAACTGTAAAATTTCCCCTATCCTCAAAATTACATTCCAACTGTAAAATCTCCACAATCCTCAAAATTACATCCCAACTGTAAAATTTTCACAATCCTAAAAATTGCATTCTGACTGTAAAATCTCCCCTATCCTCAAAATTACATTCCAACTGTAAAATATCCGCAATCCTCAAAATTACATTCCAACTGTAAAATCTCCCCTATTCTCAAAATTACATTCCAACTGTAAAATCTCCACAATCCTCAAAATTACATCCCAACTGTAAAATCTCCACAATCCTCAAAATTACATTCCAACTGTAAAATCTCCACAAACCTCAAAATTACATTCCAACTGTAAACTCTCCCCTATCCTCAAAATTACATTCCAACTGTAAAATCTCCACAATCCTCAAAATTACATTCCAACTGTAAAATCTCCCCTATTCTCAAAATTACATTCCAACTGTAAAATCTCCCCAATCCTCAAAATTACATTCCAACTGTAAAATCTCCCCTATCCTCAAAATTACATTCCAATTGTAAAATCTCCACAATCCTCAAAATTACATTCCAACTGTAAAATCTCCACAATCCTCAAAATTACATCCCAACTGTAAAATCTCCCCTATCCCCATCGAATTTAAATGATACTTACCATTGTACTGTTTCAGATTCTTGCACATAATTTTGTCTTCTAAAACAATGTTTCAATGTATAACTGATTTTTTTTTTTTTTTTTTCATTTTGGCCCCAAGTATCAACCTTGTGTTTCTAAATCATACCATTATTAAATGTATTGCTACGGATCTTCTCAAGTAATTTTGTCTTCTAAAACAGCAATTTAAGCACAACTCATCTTATTTTGTTTCGGCTTTCAGTTTTCAAATCATATTATTCTATTTTTTCCATATTCTTTCATGTAATTTTTTTTTTCCAAAACAGTAATTCTGACATTGAAATTTAATTCGTTTAGTGGTAAATATAATTTCTTATTGGGCTCAAGATGGGTGTGACTGATCAATAAAGGATGTTCACTCCTCCTGAGCACCTGATCCCACCTCTGGTGTGTCCAGTGGTGCGTGCAGAGGAAGCGACAGGTCGTCCCTAGAATTTATCCAATTGTTCACGCTTTGGTCATATTGGTGTTTTGTGTATATACATATCTGTGAGTGTGTTTAATAGGTGTTTCGTCTGGAGGACTGCTGGTGCTTGTACACATTGTATGGTCATACAACAAAAATTACAGCGCTTCATGCTGACAAGGTTTGTTACATCTCCTCGTACTGCTGATTTGTTCACCATCTATATCTGTTCTACAAAATCTGGACACAATGTTATTTATGTATATACAACATTTATTTTATTACTTTGATATTTATAAAAATTCAGTGGAATAGTCATCTCTGATGAAATAGAATGCACATTGTGTATTTGATTATTAAAACCAGTCAGGATATTTGTTCCCATCAAAGTATTTGTGATAAAATTGATTGGAAGAAGGAATTTTTCTACGAATGTTTCACCAGATTTTTTTTTTTTTTAATTAAAGTCACCACCATTTAACGTGGCTAGCGGTGATGCAGAGGGAACCACCAGACTCTGGGATCTCCATACAGGCACCTGCCTCCACAAGGTCAAAGTTCATGAGGCTGCAGTGGTGGCCTTGACCTGTACCATTAAATACGTTATCAGTTCCGGACTGGATGACAGACTCTGTTTGTGGGACAGAAAGAGAGGAACACTCGTTCATGAACTGGAAATGGTAACCTACCCTCTGCATTATGATGTGGTCCTCAATCAGTATCTAACTTCATGTAGACTGTGTTCATGAAGAAAATCTTACAATATACAAAATTTTCAAGTTGATCACACAACTGATCTGCTTGCTTTCTTGATTGTTATATAACTGGCTCACTGAAGTGATAAATACTATTTAATTCACTTTAGACTACTTGTTACATGCTGTTTAATTCACCAAAGAACAGAGACTAGATATTTGTATTGTTCTTTCTTTCAGGATCCTTGTGGAAATAACTGTATGTCACTGTTGACCTCTCACCTTTTAGTGTTGGGAGGTCAAGGTTATATCCAATTGATTGACCTTGACAAAGGTGAGATCTTAAGAAGAGTGAGTGTTGGATCCTCGGACAAGTCGGCATTTGTGAATCAGATCCATGTTGTACAGAACACGGTGATAGTTTGCGATTATGCAAGCGAGATGAAAGTGATTCAGTTCCCCACTGTGTTAGAGAAGTCAGACTGATAATGAAAAAATAACTGATGTTGTAATCTTCCATTGGATATCAATGGAAATGAAGAAGGAACCGCCCAAGTCTGGCAACTGTGAAAGATTTCTGATCTCATGTGATATACCATCTGTTTATGGTATATCATAGAAAATTGTATGGTATTCTGTTTTCCTTTCTGTATAGTGTCACACCTTGTAATGCTTAATTAAAAATTTTTGGGCAATTATAGCATAGATTTATTACGGATGTTCTTTACAGAATGAACCATTTTGATTAGCAGTGATACCTGTTTGTAAGAGATGGTGAGAGATATAAATCTTTGTGTGTGCAGATGAAATACAATATCTACAGTTTTGTTGTGGTATACCTATCAATTGAACAATGTTTTAAGCACTGTCGTCTTTATATTCTGTAAGCTGAACAATGTTTGTTTTAAGCACTGTCGTCTTTATATTCTGTAAGCTGAACAATGTTTGTTTTAAGCACTGTCATCTTTATATTCTATAATTCTGTAAGCTGAACAATGTTTATTTTAAGCACTGTTGTCTCTATATTGTATAAATCTGTAAGCTGAACAAATGGCAGCTGTCTTGAAAATTTTATTTTTTTAATACTATGCTTTTTTTGACGCAGCATTAATCCATAGTCTTTGACAAATAGATTGTTACCATGTTGTTTGATAAGGTGTGTGCTGTATATCACATGTTCTTTGTGAAAACTCAATTTTTTGCAGAAATTCTTAAGATTTCTGAAGTGCAAAAATGAGGTTTTGTGAATGATTTTGCATATATATACACAAATATGTGTAGGTAGTGATGAACAAATTGTGAAAATCATTTGTCTCCGACACTCGTAAGTTGTACATGCAGCAAGGAAAGATGTCAGAAAATAATTCCGTGAAATAGGGATGTACAGTGTGGATTGTAGTAGACATGTAGTTTGGTGTTCAATTTTCAGTCATAAACGGCGATAGGGGAGAAAATATTTTGTATTTTGCATACTAGGGATTTTCAAAAACGGTTTTAGCAGCGTGTGTGTGTGTGTCCCTGTCAATTACCCGGTGCTAAACTGACAAAAGTGGATTGTGAAGTGCTCAAGACTTTCTTTAACATTTGAATTATTAGTTGTGAAATACTGTGTTTAAATTAATTGTTAGATAGAAAACAGCTTATTTATTTTACAGTCGTGAGAATCCACATGATCCTATTCCTCATAAATTTATGTTTGTTTTGATTAAAGACTATACGTGTACATATCAATAGTATAAGACTACCTATGTTTGTCATGATAAGTTATAGCTGTTTTACATAATCTGGATTTCATGGAAAAACTGTATATGTGCAGTCTGAAAGTATTTAATATGAGCTATCAGAATTCCTAAAATTTTGAAATCCAATTGCTCTGGGATAAAATGGATGAGGGATGAATTTGTACTAGATATATATTTTTGTATTTTCAATTACATTAGGTTCAGTTACATGTACACCCATGCATAGGCATAAATCATTATCTATTGTGTGATAAATACCTTTCTAGGAGACTGCTGTGTACATATATTTAATTTATTTTCACATAAATTATCCCCTTTTACAAAATGCAGCAACATTAGGGGAAAGATCAAAAGTTCAATGTCTGACAAAAAACTTAATTCACATAGGTTTCACCCTTAAAACTAAATATGATTGTTGAAACTAATCGATTGACAAATAAAAACATACATTCAAGTATACATTAAATAACACTGTATACCTTCTCTACTGTCCATTCACTAATGAAAGTGTACATTAAAACGATCAAATGCTCATTGAAATATAATTATATTATTATGTGGTTTTTAAGAGTCACTTGTCTTTTTTTTTTCCAATTCAAAAGTGTAATCTTCATCAGATAATAGGAAGTCACTGGAGTATTTAATATCTCCCCCCCCCCCCCCCCCCCACTCTCTCTCTCTCTTCTAAATATTTGAATTTCGATTTTTATCAGACATCAATCTTTTGATCTCTCCTCTAGGGGCATTTGTTTACATAAGGGAAATTTGTTTATCCTATGTACATTGGTTGTCTCCCTTGTTGAAGGGAAATTCATTTTTGCTATGTACATTTGGTTAATTGTCTCTCTTGTAGAAGGGAAATTCATTTTTCCTTTGTACATTGGTTGTCTCCCTTGTAGAAGGGAAAATCGTTTTCCTATGTACATTGGTTGTCTCCCTTGTAGAAGGGAAAATCGTTTTTCCTATGTACATGTGCTTGTCTTCCTTCTAGAAGGGAAATTCATTTGTCCAGCAGACCTGTCTATTTCACTCCCACCTAGAAATGTACGGTACAATTACGCAGTTGATTGTTCGTGACATTTAAAACAGACAATCGATGTCCATACTCCATCAATAAATATCATACACACAATGCACCATGTTTTATTTTGATGTAAATTATTTCTCCCACGATATATACCGGGATGTAATTTTTATTGACTTCAGTGTAAAGAAGCAGCAGAAGTATTCTGTAGATCACTTCTTTTTTTTTCACAAGACCTGAATTTTGTGAGGATACAATGAGTGAGTAATGAGTCATAACTTCACAAATCATTATTTATTTTAAATCTTCTATATTTTGTGAATGACATTCTAGAAGATGCACAACTCTATTTTTAGGTCATCTGAGTCACATATTATGTCTTTGTCCACCGTTGTGTGTCCTTTGTCGTGTGTTGGTCTTAAACTTTTGGATATTTTCAGCTTCTACTCAGGAACGGCTGATCCAATTTCAACCAAATTTGGTACATGTATATAACATCTATAGGTAAAGGGACACAAATTTGTTTTTAATTTCATGGACTCTGAGGGGTGCGTGACCAAACCTTCAAAATTGATGTAATTTTCAAAACTCTTCTTTACCTCTGGACATCCAAGCACATGATAATAATATAAGCAATGAGTTTTTATTAAAACGGTGAAATTCATGACCCCAGGGTTCAGGGGTCATGACCCCAAGGTGTACTTATGTTGGATGGGTCATATGGAAAATGTTTTATATCTCAAAAAATATCTTTACTGCTGGAAATTAAGCTGACACACTGTATCAATATAGTTAGGAATTGGCCAGGATGGGACTTATTTGATCAATGAAAACACAATATATTTTATTAGAAAATCTTGACAACTGGACATTAAGCAGTCAAACTTCGATTATCATGCACGATGAGCCCGCTTTGAAAACTATGAATTAATTTGCCAGTTTAAAACTCATAATGAAATCTCATTTTTGCAGGGGTGATAAAACTTACTCTAGCCTCTAGCTATAAAAGAATTCTAAATAATCAGTTGTAAATGATAGTTATACCAAATATATTCATCATCTAGTACAATTAAAGTATAAAGATGAAGCAGTATAAAAAACGCACGGGTAACGGTGATTTGTAAAGACCCCCAAAAAGTGCATGCGTAGGTGACCGTTACGGGACTCATATTGACATAATATTATCTGAATGATACACAATATACATTGTATTAAATTGTGGTCACTGTTGCTGGCAATGCGGGTTCAGAATAAAGCTTTCTATTGTTTAGAGAGCTTTCAAATTGGTGCAAAAATATGAGTTGATTCTAAATCTGTTTTGTGCATAATGTATATATATTATATATATATATACACACACACACACACACACATACATGTAAGTGCATGTACGAAGTCCAATTTCGATCTCGTCCATAAAGGTCATAGGAAGTGTGATTTTGAATTTACATACAGTCATTGAAAAGATGAAGTGCTTAATTATGTTATACATGTATGTTGGGCTTTATTATGGAAAAGTGCTTGCATTTTATTATGTTCCTTACAATCTCTGAGAAATGAAATTTGATTGCTTTTAATAAAAATTATGTATAATTTATTGATGTATTCCTGTTTACTTTAATAACGGATCTTGAAGTCTTTGACGTGTGGATTTTTGGTGATGGTATTGTACATTTGAAGTCTTTGACTTGAGGATTTCTGTTGATCATATCGTACGTTTGAAGGCTTTTGACTTGAGGATTTTTGGTGATGGTATTGTACATTTGAAGTCTTTGACTTGAGGATTTTTGGTGAATGTATCGTACATTTGAAGTCTTTGACTTGAGGATGTTTGATGATTGTATCGTACATTTGAAGTCTTTAACTTGATGATTTTTGGTGAATGTATCGTACATTTGAAGTCTTTGACTTGATGAATTTTTATGATCGTATCGTACATTTGAAGTCTTTGACTTGAGGATTTTTCATGATCATAGCATACATTTTACAAGTTGCACTGGAGTAGAGGTGTGTTTTGTTGCTTATGGAATTTTAATGGAAAAGTCATGAAACTTGGAATTGAAAAATCTGTACGAAAATGTCTATTGTTCGATTTGTGAAAATTTTTACTCGAAGTCTACAGTTTGGTATTACTTGAGAGTGAAATTAGAACTCGAAAACTTTACCCAAAGGGTACCATTATAGCATTCTGAGAGTCAGAGAAATTATGTTGGGTTTTTTTTTTAGTCAAACCCATGTGCAATAACAGCATTTTTAGGTCACCTGAATCACTCGGGTGACTTTTTAGCTCACCTGAGCTAAAAGCTCAAGTGAGCTATTCTGATCACCCGTATTCCGGCGTCTGTCCATCTGTCCGTCTGTAAACTTTTAACATTTTTGACTTCTTCTCAAAAACCACTGGGCCAATTTCAACCAAAGTTGGCACAAAACATCATTAGGTAAAGGGAATTCTAAATTATTAAAATAAAGGGCCAGACCACCTTGCAAGGGGAGATAATCAAGAAAATGTAAAAATAGAGTAGGGTCATTAAAAAATCTTCTTAAGAACCACTGGGCCAGAAAAGATGAAATTTATAGATAAGCTTTATTAGGTAGTGCAGATTCTAAATTGTTAAAATCATGGCCCCCGGGGGTCGGATGGGGCCACAATAGGGGATCAAAGTTTTACATACAAATATATAGGGAAAATCTTTAAAAATCTTCTTCTCAAGAACCACTGAGCCAGAAAAGCTGAGATTTATATGAAAGCTTCCTGATATAGTGCAGATTCTAAATTGTTAAAATCATGGCCCCCGGGGGTCGGATGGGGCCACAATAGGGGATCAAAGTTTTACATACAAATATATAGGGGAAATCTTCTCAAGAACCATGGGGCCAAAGAAGTTCACATTTACATGAAAGCTTTCTGACATAGTGTAGATTCAAGTTTGCAAAAACCATGGCCTCCAGGGGTAGGTTTGGGGCCATAATAGGGACAACGGTTTTACATGCAAATATATATGGAAAGTCTTCTGATATGGACCAAGGTGAGCGATGTGGCCCATGGGCTTCTTGTTACAATTTAGCGTCTGTTGTGTGTTAACAATAGAACATTTTTAATGTCTTATTGATAACTATATCCTTTTTATATGCCCGTCATTAAACGGGACGTATTATTTTATGACGCTGTCTGTGCCTCCGTCCGGCTGGCTGTCCATCCGGGGTCATGTTTTCCGGATTTTTTTCCGTAACAGATGCATGTACAACTTTGAAATTTGGTAACTATATCTCCCTATAGAATTGTAAGAGTGAGTTTGCATTTCAGCTGGATTGGTCCATCCTTGACCTACTTTTTGGAAAAAATAGGTCAAACAGTTTTCCGGGCTTTTTTTCCATTACGGTTACATGCAGATATTGCCCTGAAATGTAGTCAAAGGCTTCCTCTCAGAGAAATGCATGTTCAATTTGCATTTCAGCTGAATTGTTCTATCCTTGACCTACTTTTGGACTACAAATAGGTCAGACAGTTTTCCGGGCTTTTTTTTTTCCATTACGGATACAGATATTGCCCTGATATTTAGTCAAAGGCTTCCTCTTGGAGGAAGACAAGTGCATTTAACATTTCAACATTTCAGCTGGATTGACGCACTACAACCTAATAGTATTTTAGGGGTAGGAGTAGGTCAAACAGTTTTCCAGATTTTTTTTTTGCATGGTCACAGGTATTGCTCTGAAATTTAGTCATAACCTCCCTTTCAGAGAAATACATAACCAGCTCACATTTCAAACATTTCAACTTAATTGGTGCTAAAAGTAGATCAAATGGTTTCCTGGACTTTTTATCATCAATAGATAGATATTGCACCGACATTTTGTCACAACCTCGACTCACTCTCAGAGAAATGCATAATCAATTCATGTCAGGTGGATTGGTGCATCATGACCCACTTTAAGGCTTTTCTATTCTGAATGTGTGTTGTATCAATTCTACGGAAGCCGATAGGTGCCAAGGTATATATACATGTAATTAATATTTATTTAACTGGCGGCCGCCACTTATTATCTGGCGGCCGCCAGTTATTTTATCTGGCGGCCGCCACTTGATTTATATATGGCGGCTCCCAATTGCAAAAACAATGTAATTCGTATCGCTGAGTGATTATTTTGGAAAGATTTAGAATAGTACGCAAACACACAACATCGTTTTTCAAAGTGTATAGGGACAGTCGGAGAAGAAATTGTCTTCTACAATTGTTGACAAGCAGAAAAGGAACCTAAAATGTCTCTTTTGCCCAAACTTCGTACTCCAAAATTGGAGGGAGGGGGCTCTGTTCATCCTTCAATTGATCAGTTAATTCATTATTACATTTTTACCATTCATTACTACCACCAAAATAGTAGGGTGGGGGTCAGTCCGCCAATTAATCTTATTTCACATGTTAAAATAACTTAGGTTGCATGTGAAAATAACAGAATTTGAACGTTGACAAAAAAATGGAGGGTCAGCCCGGTGGTTCTACGTATTTAACAGTACAATCGAAAAACAATAATTTAATGCTCTTAATTGTATATATATATCACATACATATTACTAAGCAGAAATTAAAGAAAAAAGAAAGATGTATCAGAAAAATATATCAAAGCGAAATCTCTTAACACATCACCAGGGACATGCTGGGGGGAGGGGGGGGGGCAAAAATCATATAAAACAATTTAGAGCTTGAATAACTTTTTCTATGGTGAAATCATACATCAAATAAGGTAATTTAATGACCCATCAAAGGAAATTTTAATGTGATAAGCCACCTTGGTCCTTTAAAAAAAAAAAAAAAAAAAAAAAATAATAATAATGTACGGTACAAGTATGTGAGTATTCCGGAATTGTGATGGGTTTGGTTTGAAATTTAAACTCCTTCTAAACAGGAAGTCATCGCCATAGTGATTTTTGACAAGTGCTTCAAATTTGTAATTTGGTATCTGATATCTATCATAAAATTTGCTGAAGTATTTTTTGGAAGTTCTGCAACCATGAGTGCCGTTACCACGGCAACAAGGTAAGATAATTATAGACGTAGTTTATTTCTGAGAGAAAGACAACGTCTATGTGAAGATCTGTCATCTGTGTACATGTGTATGTATTCTATTTCCACAATGATTGAATCATGTTCATTTGAAAACGTATTCCATATAAATGGACCGGCTTATACTTGTCCCATTATATGAAAGAAGTTTAAAAACCTAGCATGATTTACTGCGGAGCTTTTTGTGATATAAAATAGGGGGGGGGGTACCATTTGAATTTGATAAGAAATTATCGTTCTGGACTTTTGAGAATTTTTCACTCACATGGAGACGTCACTATTGCCGGTGAAGGGTTGCAAATTTAGGCCTATGCTCGGCGCTTACAGCCATTGAACAGTGAGGGTTCTTTAGCGTGCCACTGCCACATCTACTGTGAATTTTAGGATCATCTCCGAGGACCCGTGACATTTACACCTGATGCCGAGCATTTGGTGATGGAACTGTCACTACCTGTTTTAACGACCTAGGTCTGTCGTGGTCGGCATTCAAACCCTGACCTTCTGCATATGGGGTGAATGCTTTACCTTAATTTAGACCACGTACCGCACCGCTTCCGGGACTTAATTTTGAATTGTCACTGAATGGTATGCCAAGCTTTCACATACAAACGTAATCTGTCAATGGACCAAGTTTTAATACCAATTGACCACTGTCCGAAGGAGATGCTAAGAAAGAGTTACTGTATACAAAGAAATATATTTGCCCCCGTTATTTTTTGCACTCTTTGTCAATGGGCGAAATTAAGACTGGGTGAAACTGTTTTCTCTCTTATTTCTCTTTTAATTAACACAATTGTGTCTGGGCAAATTTTTTTAATAAATGGAGTGAAACCATCTGCAAGTGTAGAAAGGTGAAAATAACATGGGGCGACAATACCATGGGGCGACAATAACACAAGGTGAAAATACCACTGGGCGACAATAACACAAGGTGAAAATACCATGGGGCGACAATAACACAGGGTGAAAATACCAGGGGGCGACAATAACACGGTGAAAATACTACGGGGCGATGGAAGTATGTATGAGGGAGGGGGGGGGGGTAAGTAGATGGATAGTCTATCAGATCTCCATAATGATAAATAATTTTATATATATCCATTGAGGCAAATTCATACACATATAGCATTGAAATAACATTAATTGTGCAGTGCACGCCAATTAATATTACACTTGTCTGTGTTTGATCAGAAAGTTGCTTTATATCTTAATTTATCTGTATATTCAGTGTGAGCACCTCTGACCCTGGGTCAGTGACAACTGGACGCCCGGCTCCAGAACAAGTTCCAGAGGAAATTCCTTCAGCCAGTGAGGAAGCTCTGAGGTTCATAGACAGCATAGGTATTTACTATTTAAAATTCACTATATGAATTGTAGACTCTGTTTACAGATGTCTATGTTTGCCAGATTTTGTTCTTTATGTGGTCATTAAAGAGTTCTGCATTACACTTAACAAGCTGTGACATAGATGTACGTGTAACTGCAATATTATGTAGCTCTCCCAATTTTTTTTGGGGGGGGGGGGTCAGAAAAAAAAAATGGAGAGGGCTACATTATTGCTATTAATTTATCTGTATTAATCAGTGATTTTTTTTCTACCCACTGGTACTGGTACCCATTTAATTGTGAAAAATAGCGTCAAAATCGAACAAATTGGGAATTTTCTACCTTTTGTAACAGCAAATGATTTTAACTAAAAGAAAAGAAAAAAGAGAACAAAACAAGAAGTAGTGAATTGGGAATTTTTAGTCTCAAAATTGGGAAAAATCAATGGTTTTTGGCATTTGGAATGGTACCGTTTATCGGTACCAGTTATATAAGGGAAAAAATCGCTGTAATCACAGCAGTTTTGTTGTAAACCTGTGTTTTGAAATTTACAGTACTTTAAAGTAATGTTCAAATAACATGATTAAGTTTTTTATATCAAGCAAATATGTGTACATAGCCATTATGTTATACATGTGACATTATACAGGATATTTTAAGGACATATGATGGTCAACTCTAGATTTATGCCAGATTAAAATCATGAAATTGAAAGACTGTGCGTACCCATATTCTTTTTCTTGTTATGGCTGTATCACTATGTAATAGTAAATAAAGTTTTTTTTAATGTATAGTTGCAGAGGATGATTACAAGTATTTGATGTTCGATGACCATTTGGTGACCGTGTCAGACACTGGGAAAGAGCTGGGAGATTTCACCATTTCAGTAGAGCCTACACGATACAAACAAGTGGACTGCTTCCTCATACATGCAAACAGTCATGGGTCGATTGACGGCGTGCCGTGTGGAACCTCTATAACAGCTTATGTAGCACAGAACTTAGAGACCATAGAACAACAGCACCATGAATATGTCAAGGTCAGGTCAAGGTTACATTTGAAAGTCACTGCTGTTTATGTAAAAATAAAATAAAATTTTATATTGATATCTTGATGACATACATGTACATGTAGGATACCCAAAAATTTGTTTTAAACAGTTTAAAATATTTCTAAAGCCCATCTATTTACCACAATTTTTTCTTATGAAACCACCTAATAAGTATATTTTTGCATTATTCACAAATCTTTACTGGAAAATTCAATGAAAAACATTACCCATATATTAAAATCCTTCAAAAACATTTTTATTGGTGCATTTTATACATGTATCAATGACCGATTTATATTTGTTGTTTGATCAAATAATAGAAAATCCCATGTAAGCACAGCGAAATGCTACATGTACATCATATGATGTGTTTATAATTATGGGTATACTATGATCTTAATTTTGTTTTAAAAAAGCTATATCTTAAACTTTCTTGACAATTGAATTTTTTCTCATGTATTTGTCAATTATGTGGTAAGCTTAAACATTGTTCATATTAAATTGTTATTTAATTTCAGCTTGAAAATTGTCCCTTAGATAGAAAAACATTTATTGCGAAACAGAAAGACAATTACATCGTGAACCGGATCATCACCCAAGGGGAGGTAAGTGGCTCGGTATTTCTTTCAATAGTGCCATATTTACATGACTGCAGTATCATACATCGGGAGTTTATAATTCACAATGTCAGCTGATATTACAACCACACAGAAATTATGTTATATTGTTTTTTTATTGCATGACTTTCCTGATTATATGAAGTTTAATTCACGTGAGGATATGAATCAATATTTCTTGAAGCCAATTGATGTCTCAGAAAGATTACTAAATTTTTCTTGTGCAGTTAAGCTACATATACCCTGAACATTCATGGGATAAAATTTTTGTTGATACAATAAATCCACATTCATTCTGTATTTGCAACAGAATTATTTAAGTGCATGTGTATTTGAAATTTAGCCTATGAAGTCTATTTGATGCAGTATTCGGCAATATCATCTTCTAATGCTTTAATGTGTAATAGGTAATAGATTAGTATTCTTGGTTGTAAAATGAATTAAGTATGTACCAATCTCGGTAGCTCAGTGGCACAGCATTCGCTTCATAACAGGAAAGTCTGGAGTTCGAGTCATGGCCCATCAAACCGAAGTTGTAAATACATAATGTATTGGTAGGGATTGCTCCTTCACCAAAGGCTCGGTATTTGGAAGTGAGAATTGTGGGTCTTTCAGATTTGACCTTAAAATCTGAGGTCCCGTGTTGCTACAGGCGTTGGCTCGATAAAGAACCATCACTGCTACGGTCCTGAGTGCTCAGCATAGGTCTAAATTTGTGGTACTTCACCCACAGCTAGTGACCTATCAATAAATATTGAGTGATTTATTCGGCATTGTTTGACATGACGGCACCATGACTCTTTGGTATAATAATAGAGGATATTAAATGCTTTGTAGTTGAATATGGAATTCATTTCATGAGTATGGCAGAATTTTTTTTTTTATATTTTCATGAGTGCAAAGCATGAGTGAAAATATAAAATAAAACCCTGTCTTACAAGTGAAATAAATTCCATATCCAAAAAACAAAGCATTGAATTTTCTGTTATTATATTTTCTTTGGTTTTAGAACATGTTTATTTCAAATCTTAAAGGATGTATATAGTTATATTACACAACATTAACATCACAATCAGTTAACTTGACATCACAATCAGTTCACTATAATAGTAAATAAATATCATGTTTATTTGATGGATAAAGTATTTCACGGCTGAAAATGTAATAAAATCTCTTTAGCTTCATGTCCTTGATGGTGCGTGTGTTGTTTATATGAACATGATGAAAATTATTATATAAAATGGCCTTTGCATGCATTCCGTGAGTTTGATTTGTGAGATTTAGAAGCGAGTCATAATTTCCATGGATGTCCAATTTTTCCAAAAAGTATGATGATTTAAAAAAAGAGAAGGAATTAAATTTTTATGAAAATTTTGATTGACATTGATGATAGGATGAAATCATGAGTTGATGCAATGTCATGTTAATTGCTCATTTGAAAAATTTTAATTGAAGATTTTAATTGCAGGATGTGCAAAGATCCTCCAAGACAGTTGAGCTTAGTAAGATGAGAGGATTTGTTTCTGAGGGTATGTATGAAAAAATTCAACAATTAGCATATTCTTCAAGCACACAACTATAAAATTATTTTAAAATTGTATAATTTGAAAATATCCATAAAGCACATTTACTGATTGAAAACTATGAAACAGTGCAAGAGACATGTACAGATTAATTGATTGTATTTATATACCCTCAAATATTTCAGGATCAAATTTACTTCTTCATCGGCTGTTAATAGAGAAGGGAATTCCCGACAATCTACAGTTCCTGTCCTTTGATTCAGATACCAATCTGTGTTCTGTGATCTATGTAAGGTTAAAGTCAATCTATATAATTCATATAGGCATGCAGTACTGCTGAAATTCACAGTAATTCATGATTATGTCATTTACAGTATTCAAGTATTTGAATGTAGTTCATATTTAGCTCACCTGAGCTGAAAGGACTAGTAAGTTATTCTGATCACTTTTTGTCCGCCGTCCATCCGTAAACTTTTAACATTTTCAGCTTCTTCTCAAGAAGTACTGGGCCAGTTTCAATCAACCTTAAATTGGCACAAATCATTCTTGGGTAAAGGGTATTCAAGTTTGAATCTCCAAAGTAAGTACCATGCTCCTTTCAAAGAGGAGATAATCAAGAAAATGCACAATTATAGTGGGTTCAATTAAAAATGTTTTTAAGAACCACTGGGCCAGAAAAGTTTAAACTTAAATAAAAGCTTCCTGACTGTGTAGATTCAAGTTTTTATACGCCCGTCTTAGGACGGGACGTATTATGTTATGGCCTTCATGTCCGTCCGTCTGTTAGCTTTTTCATTTCCGGCTCATAACTGAAATACTATGAGGCCTAGAATAATCAAACTTTGTCAGATGATGCATCTTGGGTAGAAGGTGTGTCGCACATTAAAACCAGGTTAATGAAGAAGATATGACCAAATATGGCAAAACCCTGTCCGACTCATAACTTGAAAACTATGAAACCTAGAATCACCAAACTTGGTCAAATAATGCATCTTAGGTAGAAGGTGTGTCACACTCTACTTTAGGGTCACTGTGACATTTAATTAAGGTGATGTTTTTTAAAAAGTGTATGTTTTAATGGGTACAATCCCTTCTGATCTAATGGTTTTTTAGTAACCTTATTCAAAAATGTTACATCAAGAAAATACATATATTTTTAAGATATACTGTACAGTTTTTTAAGCCTTTATAATGTTTCTTTTGTTTCTAACAGTAACAAGAGAAATTCCACTTGTCCCATGGGGGTAGCATGCAAAGGGCATTTTGATAAGATTAATTAATGGGTTTAGTGTAAGAAGACTGTCTTAATCACTTCTGGTAGAGCATCTCTGATCAATCAGGTGTTATCTATATCTCTAGGGAATTGGGCAGAAGGAATCTAAGCCTCTTAATTAGTAGTGATCTGTCTTGGTGGCTAGCCTTTATTTTCAAAATGAAGTTATCAAAATTAATTTGACTTTGTACAATATAATTTTTTTCTTTTTTTTTCCTTAACATCCAACATGCAGAGTGTCATTTCTGAGTAAGATGAACAGATGGTTGCAATATGTATATAGGCATATTTTAATGATAAGTAATTTGATGTTTTATTAAGATGTGGCAATAAAAAGATATACAATGAGCAAAGCTGCAGATTTGGCATTTGTTTAAATCCAAAACTACCAGTTGAAAAAATATAAAAATGCACTATTTGTTTTCATTAAAAAACTACAGCAGAGAGAAGTACATATAGCATTATGAATGGAAAAATCATTTTAGATCTTTTTACTATTAAAGTTTGACATGATTTTCTTTCATCCACTCTTCTCTGTTTTGTGATAATTAAATAATGATTGAGGGGCGTATCATGTGCTGTGGCGATGCACTTTATTAATCTATGGTCCCAGGAGGTAGTGTGGGGTTCACAATATGGGATCGTGGATATATAGCAAAAATCTTTGAAAAATATTCTTCTCAAGAACAACAGGGCTGTGATTAGCCATGTTAATATGCAAGCATCCCAAGGTAGTTTAGATTCAAGTTTGTTCAAACCATGGCCCCTGGGGGTAGGATGGGGCTACAATAGGGGATCAGAGTTTTACATTGGAATATAATAGGAAAAAAATCTTCTTCTCAAGAACAGCAGGACTATGATTGGGCACATTAATATGCAAGCACTCCCAAGTAATGCAGGTTTAAGTTTGTTTAAATCATAACACCCGGGGTAGTGTGGGGCCACAATAGGGGATCAAAGTTTATATCAGAAAACATCCTAAGGCTTAAAATCAGAACCTTCTAATTACAGCAGAGCTAGCCTATGTAGGTGAAGTCAATTTTCAAACGTTCATGAATTTAATTTTTTTTTGTACAGCATGCTAGTCCATAATAAGCAAAATAGATTACAGAAAACTAAAAAAATCCATACAATGGAGTTGAAAAAAAAAGTCACGATCATAGTTCGAATTTCCTCTATAGCTCTATAGTCTTTATTTGTATTATCAATGACCTGAACGCCTATGTGGAGGACCAAGATGACTCAGGTGAGCAATGTGGCCCATGGGCTCTTGTTTAAATGTTGAAACAGTTGAAGAATTTAACGTTTTATATATAGCTACATTGTATCAAATACATGATTTATGGGTATAATATACATGGATGTTCTTTTATTTTGAAATTCACACATGCATATATGTACATATAAATCTGTTATGTCTATTGGTACACAGTAATGACAGACAACATGAGAGCTGATATTCTTTGTATTCAGAACTTACAGACACAGTTGTGTTTTTATCTGTAGAGACCATTAGAAGATAGGACACAGACCGTAGCCACAACGGAAATCCGAGTGTTTGGGGTCGAGAGAACTATTAATTCCTTTGCTGATCTACCAACAACATGGCAGTCCTATTTCATGCAGGATTGGTAAGATGATCATACAAAAATTCACTTCAACTATAGATATCTTACCACTCTTTTCTATTCAAAATATCTCTCGTAGGGATCCGGGTTGGAATAGGTCATCAGTACCCCCTTGCTTGTTGTAAATGGCAACTAACTGATGTGGTCCTTTAGATGATAGCATGAAAACCAAGGCTCCTTTTTACAGCAGGTGTGGCACATTTAAGATGCCTCCCTGCTCAAAGGCCATAAGTGCCAAACATTGGTCTAAATTTTGCAGCCCTTAAATTCACCGCCATTTTTTATGTCTCCATATAAGTGAAATTTTTTTAGAGGGACATTAAACAATGTACAATTAATCTATCTACTCAAAGTATTCAATTCTTTTGTCAAATGTGGTCACTTAGAGATAGAACATTGAGACTGTACGGTAATGTTAGATATCAGATATTAAAAAATTGAACTGGTTCTAAGCCAGTCTGATTAAAACCACCCCCCTCCTCCATACACTCGTCCTGACGAGTGTAAGGAGGAGGGGGGGGGGGGGGGGGGGGGGGGTAATCAGATTGGTTTTAAGCTTTGTGTTTAAAGTCTCATATGAGTTTCTGCATTATTTTAAAAACTACTTTTCCATCTCCTCAATATGAAGAGTTCTTGTATGATTTCTGAAATAGGATTAAAGTTTACATGTACAGTTGTTCTTCATATATTGACCTGGCCCCAAGGCCATAAAATTTAGACGAGATTGCGTTTGATCTCGTTCTCACTTTTGTAAGAGAAACAGATAGTTAAAAAGTGAAACTGAGATTTTTAAAAAATGAGCTTATCTAAATTGTTTAGTCCTAGGAGCCTGGTTAACTCAGTCTGTGTTAGATCATCTTATTAGTAATGCAAGGGTTCCAGGTTCGATCTCTGATTGATCCAAAGATTATCCCCTCTTCGTTACAATAATTTAGTATAAATGTTTGCACAAATACTGTTTTCTGAAATACTTTACATTTTTACTTGCCACAACCAGAAACCATAAAAATATGATAAAACAGACCTAGTAATATATCCCAAGTTTTTAAACACGATGGCTAAGATGCAAGTGAATCATATCTGGAATGTCACGAAAAATGATATATTATTGAGAAATGTCGCATAAATCCTTAATATGTACATGTAGAATGGTCTTCATCTATTTTGATTATCCAGGCCAAATTAATCCTTTTGCAAGGATAAGGCCTGGCTGTCTTATTGAAGTCGAAGTTTGTTTTTCCATACTTGGCGATCCAGTGGATTGATCCTATCCAATCCTGTAGACTCTAGGTCTCATTTTACTATCTCATTCCATGTCAGCTTTGGTCTACGTATAGGTGTTGTAAATATAAGGTACTGCCATTTACCTTAGCACATATGTTAAATTTTCATTGTCTCGTCCATTTCAGTCACATGACAAACAGAGTTCAAGTGGGGTCGCCTGTGACAATGAAGCTGAGCTCAGTTCCACAACTCATCGAAAGAGGTAAATATCTAAAATCAGGCATAGTTTAACAGTAGATTCCTAAGAATAATGAATGATACCAAACTTTGTAGACAGTGGAGTACTGGATAGTTAAGTGGGTGATGATGGGCCAAGAGCTGTAAATTTACTGTTTTCATGAAGTTCTGCATAATGATATCAAAAAACTTATTATTTGTAAAAGATAAAGGTTTTTGGAAAAAGATTTTTAATTAAATTAAATTTTTGAGTACTTGAGTATATAAGATATGGGCTTTTTGAAAAAGACTTTTTTGAGTACTTCAATACATATTAATTAATTGAATTTAGTTAAATGTAATTGTTTGCAGAATACATGTCTATCATTACCCAATTTCAATGGTAATACTGTTGACAGATTGACAACAGGAGTCATAGTCATCTGTCAAGTGTTGTTCTAATAAATGAAATAAAATAAATGTTTTTTTGGTATATACATATATACAAACCGAGAATAACCCATGAAATCTCGAAAGCTTATTTCCAATGGTTTCCTTTGGTGCACAGATATTGGTGCTAGGGAATCATTATGTGAGAGGAAACCGGAGTACCCAGACTTTCACATACAACCACAGAGGTCAAACTTGGGTCGCAGCGGTGAGAAGCGAGAGCGCTACCCAGGCACCCCAGTATATGTTTATACTAATTGTTTATCTATGACATTTCAGATGAAGAACCCCCTAAGCCAGTGTTTGAGAAGAAAGAGTTAAACTGGGAGGATGACATGCAGCTATACTCAAAGTTTCTGGACCGAAAGGTTGGTAGGACCCAGCTATATATACACAAATCGTGCAATAGGCAGAGTGCTCTATCATGTCAGAGATGGGGCAAAATTATTCTCTCAGAATCAAGGAATTAATAGAGTACATGTATATTGTAATGCAGTGCTCCCTCGATATACTGTACTTGTATATTTAGTATAGTAATTGATGTACAAGCTTGTACATGTATATTTAGTATAGGAATTGATGTACAATTAAGCTTGTACACGTACATTTAGTATAGGAATTGATGTACAAGCTTGTACACATATAGTGATTATACCCGATGTACATGCTTGTAAATGTAAACTTTTATTTTTAACTCTTCAGGAGGAGTTAAAGGGAGACCACACCACGTACATGCGAGCACACCCAGAGCTCAAAAACCTCTTGGCCGACTTTCTCCAGTTCCTGTTGCTAAGGAAGCCTGAAGATGTTGTACAGTTCGCTGCCGAGTATTTCTCATCATTTTCTGCCCCCATGCCGTCCCTGACCCCATATCTGGCATCTAATGCCCCTACACCCTTTCCCGCAAGTCGAACAAACACCAAAATAGATCAGTTAAGGGCCCCCACTAGATAAAAGATTGTGCTGTATGGGTTAAGAGAAATTTGTTTATTAGTAAGTCATAGGTATCTGTATAATGTGCTAGATAGGAAATTACATGCAGAAACCTTTTGTTCCATATAACTAAGGCAATCATATACTGTGTAGGGAAACAGGAGCATCTAATATTTTTTGTACTGTCAGCAGTGTTATATCTTGGTGATAAGGCCATTAGAATTGTATGTGAATTTCCATCTATTTGAATTGCATCTGATTCAGATAAGTTGTGCTTCTACCAATGTATAGCCCCCCCCCCTTTTTTTTTTGTGGGACATATATTTGGCAGATTTACGCCTACAAGGTATACCATTAATTTTGGTGGATAAAATTTTGGTGAACTCATTTTTATTTGTGTATATGTATAGTGATGTACTAAACTTTAGCATTTTTTATTTTGTTGAATCTTTAGAAATTGCCAAATTAGGCCAAAATTGATACCCACCAAAAAAAATGACTTTAAATTAGATTGCAAGTTAGAATTTGCATGTATGTCTGTCCTTTTCAAAATAACGATCTAGTGTTTCATTGTATAAACACAGTAGAAATGCTGTCAGCTGTTACTATGAACATTTTATGTATTTACATTTGAATTTTATATCTATGCGAGTGTATTGTTGATGTTGCATAGTCTGTGAAATAGTGCAGGGAAACTTGCAATTCTGTGATATTAACGTGGCCACGCCCCCTCTGTGTGATTGGTTGTTTGTGATAGGCTGAAAAGTTAATCACATAATGTACATCTTATTTCCCACATATACACCGTACTTCACATCATTAGGTTCGAAAAGATACCAATCAAACTGTCATGTGTGGATATTGATCTGAAATTTTAGGAAATTATTCCTAGCACTTTGTTTTACGATGACAGGTCTGCATCTCTTACAACTGGAACAACTTTACTACACCTTTTATGGCCACCATTCAGAAGTTCAATAAATGGTGGGTTTTTTCCAGTGATTTTGTTGAATTTTTCCAATAAATTTATTTGGAACTTGTTTTGTTTTCTATCAGCAACACAAATATTGATCTATTCTATCCAAAGGATAAAAGAAACACTCCAAATGGAATGCTTCATTGTTTTAAACCAAGCTATGATGCTACTATATGAATATGAAAACCAGGCCAGTTATTTAAACAATTTTATACAAAATGAAAGATTCTTTATATTGACAAGAATGCAAAGTAGATGTCACTCAAACTATGAAGGTCATCACATAATCTGTTTGTATCCTGTGGTTTAGTCACCAGTAACAATTTAATTTGGCAAGGGATAGGTAGAGGGTTTGAATCCCCAAGTCAATTTACCTGATGTTGTATGTGCCTGACAATACGTTGCATTGTCTCAGTGTATCCAGTCCAGCAATTTCAATCCAGACGAAAGCTATGACTTCACTCAAACAACAAGTTGTTTTGACAAGAGGCCCATAGAACTTTATGGACACCCAATTAAGTTTCTTAAAGTAAAAACTTGTATCGGAAGGATTAGATGTTGGTGCAACGACTTCGTCTTCCAAACTCCGAGAATTAAATGGATGCAGTTTTTAGCTCACCTGAGAGAAAGGCTCAAATGAGCATTTTCTTTATCAAAATTTGTCCATTCTTTGCAGCAGCATGATGGGTTTTGTAAACTTTTCACAATTTCATCTCCAGAACCAATGGGCCAAACTTTAAACTTGGGATAAGGGTCAAGGGGAGATAATGAAGAAAAAGCAAAAATGGGGTAGGGCCATTGGAAGAACTTATTAAGAACCACTAAGCAAAAATCTGGAGAAGCTTCCAGACAGTCTTAAGATTCAAGTTTGACCATATGGCTCCCTGGGATAGGGTGGGGTTAAGGATTTACTTAGGAATTTCTATATGATGGCAATCTAAAAAGTGTAAACACATGCTATTTTTCTCTTCATAATAATGACTGTGGCAATTAAGTTAAAATGGAATAGACAAATATTTCAGATATTTATATTTCCATTCATATTTTAAAAGGAAGCAAGTCATTATGACAATGTACTAGTGTACCTCCTTAAGTGCATATTCAGCATACTTTATATATATATAAAAAGCCACATTATTTCTTATCATTCACGTGCACTTGTGCTGCAAATACTTCACACATTTCCTCAGCTATGAACAATAGAATGAGCTATGAAAAATAGACTGAGCTATGAACAATAGACTGAGTTATGAACAATAGACTGAGTTATGAACAATAGACGGAGTTATGAACAATAGACTGAGTTATGAACAATAGACGGAGCTATGAACAGTAGAATGAGCTATGAACAGTAGACTGAGCTATGAACAACAGACGGAGTTATGAACAATAGACTGAGCTATGAACAACAGACTGAGTTATGAACAATAGACTGATCTAACAATAGGCTGAGCTATGAACAATAGACTGAGCCATGAACAATAGACTGAACTATGAACAATAGACTGACCTATGAATAATAGACTGAGCTATGAACAATAGACTGAGCTATGAACAATAGACTGAACTATGAACAACAGACTGAGCTATGAACAATAGACTCAGCTATGAACAATAGAATGAACAATAGACTGAGCTATGAACAATAGACTGCGCTATGAACAATAGACTCAGCTATGAACAATAGACTGAACTATGAACAATAGACTAAGCTATGAATAATAGACTGAGCTATGAACAATAGACTGATCTATGAACAACAGACTGAGCTATGAACAATAGACTGAGCTATGAACAATAGACTCAGCTATGAACAAAAGAATGAATAATAGACTGATCTAACAATAGACTGAGCTATGAACAATAGACTGAGCTATGAACAATAAACTCAGCTATGAACAATAGACTCAGCTATGAACAATAGAATGAACAATAGACTGAGCCATGAACAATAAACTCAGCTATGAACAATAGACTCAGCTATGAACAATAGACTGAACTATGAACAATAGACTAAGCTATGAATAATAGACTGAGCTATGAACAATAGACTGAGCTATGAACAACAGACTGAGCTATGAACAATAGACTCAGCTATTAACAATAGAATGAACAATAGACTGAGCTATGAACAATAGACAGAGTTATGAACAATAGACTGAGCTATGAACAACAGACTGAGCTATGAACAATAGACGGAGCTATGAACAATAGACTGAGCTATGAACAATAGACAGAGCTATGAACAATAGACTGAGCTATGAATAATAGACTGAGGTATGAACAATAGACAGAGTTATGAATAATAGACTGAGCCATGAACAATAGACTGAACCATGAACAATAGACTGAGCCATGAACAATAAACTCAGCTATGAACAATAGACTGAGCTATGAACAATAGACTGAACTATGAACAATAGACTAAGCTATGAATAATAGACTGAGCTATGAACAATAGACTGAGCTATGAACAACAGACTAAGCTATGAATAATAGACTGAGCCATGAACAATAGACTGAACCATGAACAATAGACTGAGCCATGAACAATAAACTCAGCTATGAACAATAGACTCAGCTATGAACAATAGACTGAACTATGAACAATAGACTAAGCTATGAATAATAGACTGAGCTATGAACAATAGACTGAGCTATGAACAACAGACTGAGCTATGAATAATAGACTCAGCTATGAAGAATAGAATGAACAATAGACTGAGCTATGAACAATAGACTAAGCTATGGACAATATACTGAGCTAACAATAGACTGAGATATGAACAATAGACTGAGCTATGAACAATAGACTGCACTATGAACAATAGACTGAGTTATGAACAATAGACTGAGCTATGAACAATAGACTGAGCTATGAACAATAGATTGATCTAACAATAGACTGAGCTATGAACAATAGAATGAACAATAGACTGAGCTATGAACAATAGACTGAGCTATGGACAACAGACGGAGTTATGAACAATAGACTGAGTTATGAACAATAGACTGAGCTATGGACAATATACTGAGCTAAGAATAGACTGAGCTATGAACAATAGACTGAGCTATGAACAATAGACTGAGCTATGAACAATAGACTGCGCTATGAACAATAGACTGAGCTATGAACAATAGACTGAGCTATGGACAATATACTGAGCTAACAATACTGACTGAGCTATGAACAATAGACAGAGCTATGAACAATAGACTGCCATTAATTGCTGTCCTTGGTGAGGGAATTGAAAATCAAACATCACAAATAGACGCGACTTCTCGCTTTCATGTTGTTCTGATTATGGGACATCAACTTTTCATTACATAATGGTCTTCAACTTCCTCGAATATCTCCTAAATTGAACACATTATCGGAAAAAACGTTTATGTCACTTGTAAATTAACAACTTGGGTATATTCCAATTGCTCCATGTTTCTTCAAAATTCTATTTTTCTCTGTCGGTATTTCACCCATGTCATCACAGAATATTTTATCAATGCATCTGATGATTTGTGTCGAGTTTCATTGATTGCTGAAGGGGATTCAAGTTTGTTCAAACTAAGGGCCATATCCTCTTCAAAGGAGAGACAATCAAGAAAAATAGGGTGTGCTCATTTTAAACTCCTTTTCTCAAGAAGCACCAGAATGCTCACCCAGGGCCTCAACTTAAACAAGAACCCTCACCCAGAATCCCAACCTAAACTAGAATCCTCACCCAGAGCCCCAACCTAAACCAGAACCCTCACCAGTGTCCCAACCTAAACCAGAACCCTCACCCAGTGTCCCAACATAAACCAAAACTCTTATCCATGGCCCCAATCTACACCAGAATCCTTGCCCAGGGCCCCAACCTAAACCAAAACCCTCACCCAGTGTCCAAAACTAAACCAGAACCCTCATCCAGGGCCCCAATCTAAACTAGAACCCTTACCCAGTGTCCCAACCTAAACCATAACCCTCACCCAGAGTCCAAAATTAAAACAGAACCCTCACCCAGGGCCACAACCTATACCTGAACCCTTGCCCAGAGTCTCAATCTAAACCAGAGCCATCACCTAGTGTCCCAATCTAAACCAGAACCATCACTCAGGGCCCCAACCTAAACCAGAACCCTCACCCAGAGTCCAAAACTAAAACAGAACCCTCACTCAGGGACCCAACCTAAACCAGAACCCTCACCCCGGGCCCCAACCTAAACCATAACCCTAACCCAGTGTCCCAACCTAAACCAAAACCCTCATCCAGGGCCCCAACCTAAACTAGAACCCTCACCCACAGTCCCAACCTAAACCAGAACCCTCACCCAGTGTCCCAACCTAAACCATAACCCTAACCCAGTGTCCCAACCTAAACCAAAACCCTCATCCAGGGCCCCAACCTAAACTAGAACCCTCACCCACAGTCCCAACCTAAACCAGAACCCTCACCCAGTGTCCCAACCTAAACCAGAACCCTCACCCAGTGTCCCAACCTAAACCAAAACCCTCATCCAGGGTCCCAACTTAAACTAGAACCCTCACTCAGAGTCCAAAACTAAAACAGAAGAACACTCACCCAGGATCCATTGTCTGTAAAGTAAAAAAAAAAGATTTTTACATTGAAAGAAATTTTATTGATAACAAGCATAATGGCTTATCAGTACAATGGCATCTACCTTGCAGTCAACTACAAACAATGTACACAATCAAACATACAAATTTTAAAAAGTCTCCTCAGCTCCTTCAGCATGTAATATACTGTGATTGTCTCTTCCCAGGAATATCATCACCAGTTGACAAAATTGTCTCCCTTGAAAAAACAACATGCTACTGTATCCCCCCGCCCACCAGTCCAGTCCGAGAAGTGAATCAGTGTTCCGTTTCACCACTTGTTGATATTGAAGATCCGTACCCCGTGAAGCTGGGAGAGTTTGGGTATGACACTGAGACCTAAGGCTGCCAGGTTTATGAAGAAGTGTGTTGAATCATATTTAGTGTAAAAACTGGCCAGGAAAAATCTGCAATGATTAAATAATAACTTTCAGAAGAAAGTGGATTCAACATAGGCGACTTAAAAGAAACCAAAACCATTCAGAGTCAAATTGAATGTCAACATCAAAATTTATATACCAGAGTATGCATAAAATATGGATTCAATTTATCAAATTTCTTCTACTATCTTAAGTTCCAATAAACTGCTTACATTACAATGGGAACGATAGTCAATAATTTCTTAGTTGATGTAAACTGTTATCAACAGTCAATTTGTTCCCACTGTGTTTGCGTCCGGGCTTTTCCTTGTTCTAGAGTGCCCCATGGAGTGCCTTTTGTGACATGCAGCATGAAATAAGTTATCTGTAAATTAAGAAAATGTATTTGTGACGTATTATATCCCTAACAGATGTTATGTCCTTTTGTAACAACTTTAATCTTGACTAATTATGTACCAATTCGGAAAAAACTATATACCGTCTTGTATTAAAGTCTCAATATACTTGGCAAATTGCCAATACGAAGCTGAAGTGACCAGGGTTAAAATGTAAACATGTTAAAATGTAAACATGTTAAAATGTAAATACGTTATTTCATTGTTATTGATATCTGTATAAATATAGGGAGGTGACCATTCTACATTGATTCAGTGCCTTTTTATGGGATTCGAAACTGACTGTGAGATGTATGAGTGTGAGAGTTTGTCTTCTAGGCGGGCAATTCTACTTTCACTTTAAACGGTAATTGAAAAGAGCATGCTGCATCTTTGATATGCAAAATATTTTAAAAAGAAAAAAAATCAAGGACCCTTTTGCAAATTTGGCCTTGTTGGAAAGGTTGGGATTTTTGCTGAAAGTTGAAATCTGTCATTATACTGGGAATTTTTTTTTTTTGAATCACGAGCGGTGGAAAATGGATATATTTTCCTCATTTTTGTTGATTTTTTACTTCCAGAATGACAGGTGCCTGAATGTATCTCAACCCATTTCCAGGCTAGCAGCAGATGTCATGATGGACCTTTAAAATCTTTCACATGTGTACTTTCAAGAACAATATACATTATTTTTGGAAATTGGTTGCCATAGTAATAAAATCTGAAACTTAAAATATGGGCTCCTGAAGGCGAATTTTCCTCCATTTTCTGGTAGTTTGAGACCTTAAAATACACCAGAATGGCAACGGAATTAAGGGGTGCTCCCCTGACAAAATATTCATGGGTTTAGCTGGAAGATATAGCGACTTTTTCAGCAAGCGCAGAGTTTCATCTATTTGTCAAAATAAATCTATATAAAATTGGTGATGATTATCATTAATTTATGGGCCGTTTCCCAGCTTTTCCCCACTTTGACAGCCCATCCTGGACTCCATGTCACTACACCGGAAATATCTCCGAAGATAATTTTTGAGGTCAATAAAGAATTAAACACGCCAAAATGTCGGATAGAGCAAGAAATTCTTTTAAAAAGAAAACAAAATTAAAAACTATCCTTGAGGGAGGTCCATTATTCTGCCCTACAAAACTCGTGTCTTTGCCCGGGGAGGGGGGTGCCACAACGCCAAGTGCTATCCACAGAACTTCTGCCTTATGAAACTTAATTGTGTCTTGTCGGGGGTGGGGGGTGGGGGGTGGGAGTGGCTGCCATAAGCAACACTATCCACCGGATTATGGCATGTGGTTAGTAATATATATATGCCTTCGGTAATATATGTATTTGTGGAAGTTATATACTACACATGTAGATTCAGTGCGTGTTGTACGTGTACACAATATTGAAAAGCTGACATGTTATCCATTTAAAACATAAGTAACACATTTTACTCTTATCAAAATTATGAACCTTAAAATATGTGTTTTTCCTGTACCACAATGGTTTGTAATCAAGATTTTATGGCTCGACCATCCCAAATTTAGATATTACATACTGTATATACAAACGCTGACTTTATTCATCTGAGGATAAATGGGATCCATGTACATGCATATGTATGTGTACAATAATTTGTCTCAATCACAATTAAAGTATACAACAGTCTTGTTATTTGTGATGCTGAATGCTAAATGAAACCTATGTCCTCTGACACATTAGAAAAATTAACAAACAATTTATCAGATATGTTTGACTAATCTTTAAAAAGTGTTATTTTTCATGTAGGACTTTTAATGCTTTAACTGATATATGATGAACTTATATTATCCAGGGCCCAAACATAAACCAGAACCCCCACCCAGAGTCCCAACCTAAACCAGAACCCTAACCCAGGGCCCCAACCTAAACCAGAACCCTCATCCAGGGCCCCAACCTAAATAAAAACCCTCATCCAGGGCCCCAACCTAAATAAAAACCCTAACCCAGGGCCCCAACCTAAACCAGAACCCTCATCCAGGGCCCCAACCTAAATAAGAACCCTCATCCAGGGCCCCAACCTAAATAAAAACCCTAACCCAGGGCCCCAACCTAAATAAGAACCCTCATCCAGTGCCCCAACTTAAATAAGAACCCTCATCCAGGGCCCCAACCTAAATAAGAACCCTCAACCCAGGATCCATTGTCTGCAAAGTAAAAAAGATTTACATTGAAAGAAATTTTATTGATAACAAGCATAATGGCTTATCTGTACAATGACATCTATCAGTCAACTACAAACAATGTACACAGTCAAACAAAAGCATATACAGGATGGTCATCACTCCTACAGGACACATTCAAACCGAGTCAAAATAATACATACCTCGATGCCATACCAATATGAACTTTGTAAGCTAAAAGCCATATCTAACCTCCATAATGAAGAATAAGCCTTCCAGTATCTGTAAGATACAGCATGAAGATTGATATACTTGTTCTCCCTTCGACCTTGTCAATAATAACAATGAATTAGGATCAGGGCATATATACAAGTCATAGGCATCCCGTGTGTCAAATGTGACAGTCTAAAACATATACAAGTCATAGGCATCCTTTGTGTCAAATGTGACTGTTTTCTTCTTCATATATATACACATTCCTTTGACCTTGACCAAATGACCTTAGATATATATATAATCTCATGTAACATGAGTATATATACCTCATCTTTCTATATTACTTATAGATGACCGTTTACATAAAATTTACAGAAAAATCTTGAATCACATAGTCAAAATTGTCTCAACATTTGACATACTAGTCAGGGGAAAAGAAAAACCCCTGAATGTACAAATTTTAATATCATAAATGTGCATGATCATGCTGAAGACTGTCACATTACTCAATGCATTCAATAATTACAGTAATCAAGGAAAGACATTAATATATCTTTTTGTGATATATTCTTCTAAAGTCAGTTAAACAAATACAAGTAACTCATGCTACAGTTAGGGTAAAAATGAAAGAATTTTTAAAAAAAAAAACCTGCCCGACACATTACATTTTGAGAGTTTAATTTTGTTTGTACGATTTGTATGTCGGAGTTTGAGAATTTTTCATTCTCTTCACGACGTATTCAAAAGACCCCTGACGTACTTCTAATAATAGATACTACCCATGTTATTTAAATTGTCAGTTTTAATGCGGCACCAGGATACAGAATCAAACCCCGGGCCTCCACCTGGTTGCGACTCAAGCATCCTAACCACACCGCTAATGGGACGAGAAAATCTGGGTCTGCATGAGCATCAAAATATAATTTGTTGCTCGCCTGTCTGAAAAATTTGGACGGAGATTTTAATTCATATTATATTTCTTAAAACAGCATAACAGATGAGTGTATTATTGCAAGAATTATAAAGGACTACGTACATGTATAAGAATAAACTTTTTCGGCTCCTGTAAACTCAATTTAAGCTTTACTTCAATCATGTCCAATAAAAGCTTGTACACCATTTGTCTCTATTTACAAGAATCAAAAGTGATGCAATTCCTGAACTTTACTCAAATTCAGTTTTTAAAATGCTATTCTTTTTGAGAACCTTTTTCTTTCAGGAAACATAGAACACAGCTCTGGACAAACAAAATTAGTTCTATCACATTTTTGTGCTGAAAAGATAATTTTATGTTATAGATATGAAGTAAAAATCCAAGCTTGCATTCCATGTTTTCTGGAAGAAAAACTACATGAACAATAGCAATTTTGTCAAAATACCAAACAATGGCAACAGAATATCAAGTTTGCGACATCTTAATTCCACGTCTACATAATTTTGATAACACCAAGAATAATAACAGAGTTGCATCATGGTTGTTGCAGAAAATACACTTGACTTTGAAACAAAAGAATGACTGCCAATCTTGAGGGGGACATCAGGGCTTGAAGCTAACTTTTTATGTCACCAGTCCAGCCGGACTGATGGGGGTATAATTTCAACCAGTCCGCAGAAAAATTTACCAGTCCAACAGTTTTCCAGAAATAATAAATCATATTTCGTTTATGTTATTAAAATAAAATTTAACTCAATATGCCTCAGACAATATTGTAACAGTTAAATGTCGGATTTATACTTACGAACCAGATTCGTCTAATATTTACAGATCGAAGCATGCTAAATGTGTGTATAAAATTTCATAAGTATATTTTCCAAAATGATGCTTTAGGAAATTAACTAGTTCCATCGGACTGACTAAAACAAATGTCAGTCAGTCCGCCAGACTTTTAACCAGTCACGGACTGACAGGCATGTGTTAATTTCGAGACCTGGACATACAGTCTTTACCTTTTGCAGTCCTTCACTGCAGAAAAAAATATTAAATATTTCATGACTGACCAGGTGAATAGACGTTAATTATTTGTTTGTCTGGAATCAGCATTACTGCACGTCCCTTGGAATGTTGTGGAATTTTGATGCACACTAAGATGCGTGACAAAAAACGTACATAAAACCCCAACAGATTTCATACATGCATGTATTTACAAACAAATTTTTCAAAATAGACTTCTAGATTTATTTTCCAATTAAGATTTCAATTGTAAAATCCTGGAGATCAGTGGACCAATCGGGACAAAGGAGACAAATTCAATTACTAAAAATACTGACATGGGTACAGAAAACAATTTTCTTTTTACAAATGCCCTCGCCAAATATGCGGGACCGCCAGCAGTCCAACCATTGGTGAACATCATACTCTTGTACCGTCTCCATTTCATTAAAGAAACAATCAAATCATCATGGCTAAAGTCAGTGGCAGATCCAGAGGGGAGGGGGTGCAGAACCCCTCCCCCTATTTTTGTCAGAAAATTTTACTTTAAAAAAAAGGTACAAATCATGCATTTTGAGGGTGGAACCACCCCCACCACCTTTGAAAACCAAAATTAATGGTAGAACCCCCCCCCCCCCCTCCCCTTTCAAAACTTCCTGGATCTGCCCCTGAAAACCATAGCAACTATGTACACAATAAACTAATGCACTAGCACAATTTTATACATGTAATTATGGATTGGTAACCAGATGTATCTCACTACAGTAATACACACTTACAGCAAAGTGCTGGGGACAAACAATTTTGATTCATTATTAATGCAATTCTTTATATACAATGAGTTCATAATTGTTTATAACTACAAGGTATAAAAATCACTTCGCTGTAAGTGTGACTTCATCATAAGCATGTTCACTGTATCCATGTTCTACTGTATATATATGCCATTATCCTCCTTATCATTCCAATTATACACCAATGATTGTAAAAGATGCCAAAAAATATTTGGATATTCATCAATAGAGCTGATGTTTGACGGAATTTAATTCATTGAAATAATTGCATGATAATTAAAAACAATGCATCATACCACTATTTTTACAAAACAGAGTTATACATGTAGCTCTCAAAATGAGAACATCTTCCAAGACACATCAAAATTTGCTAAGAAATTTAATAGATTTCCAGAAACATATATGTCTGGTTTCCAGACTGAAGCATCAACTTTTCGTAGAGATCGTGGACACAAGAATTTTTTTACAAACAAAAACCGCTGTCCAGTTAAATTTGCAAATAATCTTTGTTAAAAGGTGTGTTTCTTAAAATCAGACCAATGAAGATGTTATAATTTAATATTCATAATACAAATGCATGTAAATGTAGTCACAGAAAACATAATGCATGATTATCCAACTAAGGGTCTCCCAGGGACAATGTGCGTGCTGTCTAAGTAGTAACCACTGGGGGGGAAATATCTGCAGTGTTATGTTATTCCTATTCTTATTCCAAATTAATTTTATCGAGAGACATTTTCTTATTTATACCAATAGCTCAGTCAGTCTGTTTAATGTGTTACTGTATATATACAAATTATATATATATATATATATATATATACACACACACACATAAATAATAATCTAGTGGACAATGTTTAAAGTAGGTAGGTTGATTAGGTGATCAGAAAGGTAGTTACAACTATCTGCTCGAAATATGTTTTACACTCAGTCATCTGTCATGCATCTTCATTTTACTTGTCAAGGTCAAATTACCCAACATGGAAACACACTCGGTAAGTTGAGATAAACACTACCTGTGTAGACATATGCACCCACACATAAATTACTATAGATACTGTTTTAATATCTATGCAATCTCACACAACTTCATAACACCGCATTTATATCCACTCCTAGTTACAAACCCTCACTTTATACTAAGACATTAAATTATGCAACACTATCACAAATTTTAAAAAGTCTCCTCAGCTCCTTCAGCATGTAATATACTGTGATTGTCTCTTCCCAGGAATATCATCACCAGTTGACAAAATTGTCTCCCTTGGAAAAAAAACATGCTACTGTATCCCCCCGCCCACCAGTCCAGTCCAAGCAGTGAATCAGTGTTCCGTTTCACCACTTGTTGATATTGAAGATCCGTACCCCGTGAAGCTGGGGGAGTTTGGGTATGACACTGAGACCTAAGGCTGCCAGGTTTATGAAGAAGTGTGTTGAATCATATTTAGTGTAAAAACTGGCCAGGAAAAATCTGCAATGATTAAATAATAACTTTCAGAAGAAAGTGGATTCAACATAGGCGACTTAAAAGACACCAAAACCATTCAGAGTCAAATTGAAGGTCAACATCAAAATTTATATATGCATAAAATATGGATTCAATTTATCAAATTTCTTCTACTATCTTAAGTTTCAACAAGAGATGTTTGTAAAACATATATGCCCCGATGGTGCAAAATTGAAAAGGGTTATACACAATTCACATGCATAATTTGATTGATAGTAGTATCACCAATTCGAAATATTGAGCAGACAATATCTTCCAATGTCGGGAGTAGATTGACCAAGTGACCTAAAAATCAATAGGGGTCATCTACTCCTTATGCTGTACCAGTGTACACCAGGTTTGGTGTCAATCAAGCAAATAATTCTTAAAATATAGGAGACCGTGACATTTTGACCTGAAAAACAATAGGGGTCCTCTCCTACTCATTACCAACCCACATATGAAATATCATGACGATCAAGTGAATGGTTCTCAAAGTATTGAGATAATGTGGTCTACTGACCGACAAGTGCAAACCAATAAGCCCCTCTTCTTTGAAGGGGGCATAATAAACTGCTTACATTACTATGGGAACGATGGTCAAGAATTTCTTAGTTGGAGTAAACTGCTGTCCACAGTCAATTTGTTCCCACTGTGTTTGAGTCCGGGCTTTTCCTTGTTCTGGAGTGCCCCATGGAGTGCCTTTTGTGACATGCAGCATGAAATAAGTTATCTGTAAATTTAAAAAAATGTATTTGAGAAGTATTATATCCCAAAATGATGTTGTGTCCTTTTGTAAGAACTTTGATCTTGACTAATCTGACATACCTTTAACATGTTTAGCGTCTTAGTTCAGCACATGTGGAGTATATAGTTAAAAAATTACAATTAAAGGTATGGTGCAGAAAGACAGACTAACACTCAGTCTAACAGACAAGACAGAGACCAAATGCAATATGCTGTAATTTTTTTATTTCAGGAAATTAAAAATCAACAATATAAACTTACTAAACTAAGTGTGGCAACTTGGTTAAACACTGAGTCATTTTCAAAACAGTTGTTATGGAGATTAATATCATTAGCATCAATAGCTGTCAGCATCCCCAAACTTGGAAAAGAAATTTTAATCATGGAGGGACGTCTATTCCAAATAATTTCAACTGATATAAAGCATATGATACTATCTCAAAATTTAGTTTTGTTATTGATTTGACAAGTTTTTTGGGGAAAAAACTGAAGCCTCCATATGGCCAAGGTCAATTATGTCAAAAATTTTCATACTTGTCACAAGGAATACACAAGATGGTGTGAAATATGAAAGCCTTAGCACTAACCACTCAAAGTCATGGCCAAGGTCAAAGTTTTTCAAAAGTAAGTCAAACTTCAAGGTCATGTGGTCAAAAATCTTGCTGCCTAATGAAAGGAATACACATGTGAAATAGGAACGCCCTATCATCAACCATTCAAAAAATATGGTCAAGGATAAAGTTTTTCAAAACAAGGAAAAGGTCACAAGGTCCAAAATTTTGGTACCCAAAGAAAGTTCTTGCTACAAGAATACACATGTGAAATATGAAAGCCCAAGATCACCATCCATTCAAAAATATGACAAAGGTTAAAGTTTTGTGGACAAACAGATAAGCCAAAACACTGTATGTATACCCACGTACAAGTAGGTTGATTATGGGGGCATGAAAATATGACTGTCATTCATGTGTACTTGTTTACTTTAACTTCTATATTACCAGTGATCTGAATGAATTCAATTAAAATATTTGCTTTCATTTAGTGAGGTAGATCATAACTGCAAAATGGTGATTAATTCATAAAGAAAATAACTTTTGGCATTCTCAACGACATTTGACACTACCAAATTCTTTTACTTCATCTATCCTCCCCCCCTAATATATGTAAAATTTTAATAATCAAAGCACCATTTTTATCTGAATAGGAGAGCAAATAGGTTACAGCGTGGAAGTAATATTGCATGTAAACGGAAATGTTGAAAAAATCCGGATTAATATATTGAAATAAAAAAATTTAGGGGATAAAAAAAAAATCAATAAAATTTTCTCAAACTGCATTGATTTTAGCGGGTCAGCCGCCAATGCCAAAAAAATAGAATTCCATTTATGGCGCTGATTGTTTGAACTGAAGATATCATTCAAATAACCGATATGTAAGAAATATAATAATATTTATTTATATAGCGCCCTAATATGACTATAAATAACCACTCTAAGGCCCTGCACACAATAAAAATGATACAGCATGTTATAAAAGTAGTAAAAGGAAATTATAATAGCATTAAGACAGATAATATCAAAACAATGCTAGAAAAACATCAATAATGTAAAATAAAATTACTAAAATCTAAAACATGATATGCATGAAAAGAGTTCCACATCATACAATCAAATGAAATAAAATACAATAGTTGAAATAAATATACAATTATACACTTGAAAAAGTCCTGTTAAAATGATGGTAAAGAAACCATAAAGATTTAACCACCTATAATACTAATAATATGCAAGTCTAAATAGATGTGTTTTAAAATGTTTTTTAAAAGTGTTCAAATTCTGACAACGGCGGAGGGTATCAGACAGAGAAAACTGTGACTCAATGGTTAACAGTGTATACATAACATTAGCTGGCGATCATTCATTGTCAATACAGCAGATAAATGTCAGGCTGGTTAAGGGACTCCTACTTGAAACATAGTGTGCAAAAGCAACAGAAACCAAGACCAAATCATTAATCCAATTAGTTTACAAAAGAATTCTCTGTATTTTAAAACTGATACTTACGATGCAGTGAATGACATTTGTGAGAGTCCATGCCACAGCTACTGAGAAGAAGGGAATTGTGAGTAGCATGAAGTGCGTGATCAGCACGATAAGGACGTATGTAATCCAGATTCCACGCGAGCCCAGGTAGGAATGGGTGGGGTTTTCCTCACTCGTTGCTGTACCTATATTCATCCTAAGCTAAAAATAGATGAAAAATAAATTCCTTCCATGAAATAAATCTAAAATTACAACAGGAAATAGAATATGTTCAATATCTGGTAGAGTGCCTTCAAAGAGAAGAACAAATCTATAATTGAAGTTGTAAGGAAGTAAACCTTTGATAAATGTGTAAATGTACTTGGATATCAAAACTTTAGGTGGGAATGTAAAAAAAAAAAAAAAAAAAGGCAATAAAACATCAAATTTTTTCAAACAGGTTGGGAACACTTCCCCTATAGCGAGATCTTCTTGCTAAAACGTGATTATTCCTCTTTAGTGAGAAAGTAAACAAGGTTCCAAATTACCACTTGCATTAACGACTATACTTTGCTTGTGGGAACCCCAAATTTCTGTTCTCATCGCCCACTTGGCAACCGTAATTGTCCAATCAACATTTTTCTTTCTTACTGATCCGAGTCCTAATATAATCAAAGTTCAATTTCCTGTTGAGGTTTTGCCACTTGGCAAGACATTCCGTATCAAACCTTCCAAAACGTAAACCAGAAGAAGTTGAACAATGCAAAGGTTACTTGAAATAAAAAGAAAGCGTCTCTTTTTACCAAAGAGGAAAGAAGGGGAGAATATGGCTCAATGATGCCAAAAAGGTATGACATGTGCTGTGTTTACAAAAACATGACACAAAAGGTCCAATCGTTATGACAGCTTGCCCAAGTTACAAACTTGACAGCATTGTAAAGCTTAGAACTTTCAAAATCGCATAAAAAGTCTGAAGAAGTGTGTGATTAAATCCATAAACTTTGAAATTTTTGCTAGGTTGACAAAATAAGAGAGAGAAAGAGAGATGTTTGAAGAATTACAGAAATGGAAAGAGAATTTGAATATTAATATTTTAATTTTTTAAATGAATTGCAATGTGACCTGAAGTTTCTTTTTTCTTGTAAAAAAAATCATGTTACTCAATTTCATGTGAGGGCTACTAAAATTTCATGTGGGCTAAAATTATTTCTTATTCAGGGGCCCATTTGGCCCCTATTAAGGTACTCAGTTGAAGTAAACATTACCATAAACAGGAGTTTTGGCGTCTTAATTGAAACTAATGCCAAAATTCTGTGCAATGCCAAATAAGTGAAACACACACTAAACATGCACAAATTGCCTCTTTGAAATTGACACCACAGTCCAGAAATTGCATACATCAAAATTGCTGTGTAAGAGGGAAGCAGTCTGAAATCCAATGCACATCGCGAATGATTTTGTTTTGATTAATATATTTGCAGAAGTATCAGACATTTTAGCACATTTCAGGGTTCGAAATTAACTTTTTCAAGCACTAGTCCTTACGGACTAATCAATGTTGATGTTCACTAGTCCACAAAGCATTTCACTAGTCCGTCCAGTACATCATATTAAATGATCTTCATCTTATTCAGTAGTATTTAATGAAACCAAACACATCACAAAACTTTGCAAACAATTCAGTTTCTGACACCTAGAGATTTAAAAAGACCACCATATTTTATTTCGCATTCAAGATCTTCAGAAGCATACAATATTAACCTCCGACTTATCCTTTTATAAACGTCCATAAGTGCGTTCGAGATCGACGTTCCCGTTGTTTTTGTGCTCAGTTCTTAGAGTCACAGGAGTTCGAAATTTTATCAATAAAGTCTAAAATTCACTTGATTGACCAAGTCATGAGCTATAGTGTTATGAACTACTGTGTTAGAGTCGTGAATGACGAGAACATGTGCTCACAAACATGCATGTTCTTAGACCACACTACTTGTAGTTCTTGTACCTTGAACCCGTCCTCATGATGTGTACTCGGCGTTCGGAATCAGCAGGAATTTGACAATTTGTGCTCGTTCGAAGAACGGCAGTCTCGAACGCACTCCATGTGTTTGGAAGATCAGGATGTCATAGTCACGCAAACACTTAACCATGCAGGTAATCGACCATAAGTTCAAACATCTAAGAGACTCAGTCAAATCTTGCTAAAATCTTTACCAATTCGAGATCGATTTCCGGATTTTCACTAGTCCATACACTAGTCCATACAGACTAGTGCTATAGAGAGTTCACTAGTCCGACACGTTTTTTACTAGACTCGGACTTATGGACATGAGGTAATTTCGAACCCTGCATTTTTTTTCCACATGAAACTAGGGCTGAAACGATACGCCCCCTTCACGATACGATACATATTGCAATACTTATGCCATGATTCAATACTTTCAATACGATACAATTTACAGAAGAAACCAATGATAACATTGAGAAAAAAAATTAATTACCAAGATTCACATTCATAATTTTAAAAGCAAAACGTTTCCAAATTGCCAAACGGCAAGATACATATTGGCTCTGTAGTTTAAACTGATTCATTATTATTTTCGTTAGACTCAAGGCAAACAACAGTTTGAATGTTATTCGACATTATTTTTTTCCTCATGCAGATAAAAATTATAAGTATACAGGCCAAGCTTGATGTATTTTACTGAACCAGTTTGTATTAAACATATCGAACTGAAAATCGAGGCAATGAATCGAACATTGAATCGAGGGTTTATATTGAACAGTATCGATATTTCGGTGAATTGTTTCAGCCTTACATGAAAAACGAAGAGATCTACTCCACAGGTGTTTTCTTGGCTGTACGGGATATATTTACTCTCACTAGAGCGGGATAATCGTGTTTTTGCGAGAATATCTCGCTGTTGTGGAAGTGTTCCAAACCTGTTTGAAGAGATCTTCAGTTTTGTACCTATCTCCATCAAACATGTAAAACGTGACTGAGGCAATTCAGACAAGATTATTAGCAAAATTCAAATACACAAGACTTGGCTATCGTAGTTAATTTGCAATTTGCTATTAAAAAGGACTTGACTAAAAATGTACAGGAACACAGCACTGACACGACATTGTATGAATCAACAATGAAAACATTAGACTTGACAGCAAACAATGCTGACAACAACAGGGACTTGATAAAGCTCATTGAAACACACACTAAAACGGACTGTGTTAAATAGTTTTCAAAAACGTTTATATACAACTTCCTAACATGGTCATCATTAAATTTGTATATCAAAACAAAAGAGCATACCAAAATCGTGATCCAGCAAACGGAAATTCGTAATCAATAATGGCATCAAACCAGTTTCCGGTGTGTGTATAAAAAGGGTCTTACTCGGGTAAATTCTTTATTCCCGCAGAGAGAATATTACATAACAAGTAGTGGGTTTTTATAGCTTCACCGTATTGAAACAGTATCTAAGATATATTTCATATATTTCTTTCATATATGTAAAGAATAATTGAGTCCACTAGAATTCATAAAAAAATTTCTCGGTTTTGTAAATGTTCCATATCTGACTTTTTGCGTTATATTGCAGAAGATGTATCCGGTTTAAATTTTCCCCCTGGCCTGTGATGTTTTGAGTGACCTTGTCCTTAACAAACTTCTTTGACAGGAATCTAGGGAATCAACATGTGGATGTATTTTCTTTGACTGTCCATGGATAAGGGTAGTTATGTTTAAGCCCCCACCCCGGGCTTTTGACGTATTTTTAAAGAAATTCCTAATTGCCGTTTCAGTACCGTATTTGGGTTACACTTTTTACAAACTACACCAAGTGATTGAAGTCAGAAAAGAAAGAAGACGACTAAAAGAAATAGCAGAGAATGGAGAATCGCAACTTAAAGGTATTCATACAAGACTTCCTGATTCTGAAAAAATCCCAATGGTTTAGTAGACAGATGGGGGACTACAGGGATTTGTCACATGAAAGGTGAAAATAACGAACAGTGATCAATCTCATAACTCCTATAAGCAATACAAAATAGATAGTTGGGCAAACATGGATCCCTGGACACACCAGAGGTGGGATCAGGTGCGTAGGAGGAGTAAACATCCCCTGTTGACCGGTCACACCCGCCACATTTACACAACTATAGAATCGTATGTGTTTATAATTATAGAACACTAGTGATGGGGCATCGGTTCACTTTCATAATCGATCATCGGTTAGAATCGGTTGCTGCTTCCAATGGGATTTTCCGATTATAATCGGATGTTACATTTTTACTATATAAAGCATAATCTTGCAGGTTTTTTTTAAAAAAAAAATCTTCAATTATATATCAATTAGCTAATATCAATAACTCAATATGATGTTTTCTATGTTGTCTTGATGCTTTTGCACTTTGTATATAAGCACTTTATAGTTCATAATCACCTTAGCTTTGTGCTGGTTGGATAGTTGGATATATAACTAGCTCATAATTATGATGGATGCCATTGGAAGGTGAGATGCATATCCATATTGAATCTTACACGGAGATCAGAGACGGAAATTTAACTATATATTATTCAAAATTAAAACATAAAAAAGTACTAGTGCAGATTTGTTTTTTATTCAATACAAAGCATTACATTTCTTAAACAAATAGTTAACAGCTCTTTCTAGGAGAGAAATAGCAAGATAAACTAAACACCAGTATGATGTAAAACTCAGCATTTTAATCTAACTCATAATACCATTCAATCTCTCACCAAAATTTACTCATGTTTTTGCTCAAAAAAATAAACAAATCTACATTATCTGCACTCAGCCTACTTCTCTTTTTTGACATCAACCCACCAGCAAGAGAAAATACTCTCTCTAATTCCGGAATGTGCTCTATGAGATGTGTGGATCCGATGATCGATTATGAAAAAAAATAATCGATCATCAGAATCGGTAGCTTTTTTTCGTCGTTAATCGATGTTTTCTGATTATCAGTACAACACTATAGAACACACACACATTTTTAAACTAATGAATATGAGAATTTTATATTGATTTAGGTCTAATATGTTTTACAGCGTGACCGTGTTTGAGGGCGAAGCAAACAAATTTTGGCATTAGTATCTATATCCGAAACAGAACAAAAACAACCCGAAGAGGTCCCATGAGGAGGGACATATCAAAGCATCCTAATTTTGGATATTTGATCCGCCTATATATTGAACGCGGGAAATATAACGCAATTGATGTAAACAGTACATTGTGATGTCGTATTCAGCGTCGTTATTCAGCAAATTTACAAACATAGCGTTTTAACCTCAACAACAAACATTGTGTTAATTGTGGAGTGATTATATTTGATTAAGAAAATAAGATTGACATGCTTTTACGAATTTTATGTAACATCTCAGACCGACGAGAACTAGAGTAGACGAGATTCAAAATGGAGAAGTACATGTCCACGCGCTAATATTCGAATCGACGCCATTAGTACCAAAATTTTCAAGTTCCATAGGTATGGTTTAATTTTTCATTATTTTCCAATATTTTCCTTTTAAACATGTATATGCGTGTTACCTATAGGGAGAGCTCCGCTCTCACGGCCCTTCGGGCCTTGAGAGGGCTTCACCCTCTATAAACTGATTAATCTTCATAACATAACATCCATAGACATCCATGTACTCCAGAATCTCTTTTCGTTCATATGTGTATCAGGAACAAGTAAATAACATAACTCCGAGTCCTGTTCATTGTCACGAGCCATGGCTGAAATATATGCTCCCCATCCCTTGGAGAGGAGCATGCATTTCAACCGTGGCTTATGACGATGAGTCCTGTTGTTGAGTTTGAGTGTTATATTTTAAAAATGATTCAGGGAGAGATATTAACTTTCTACTTCACTTGCACTTTGGGCAAGTAAACTCAAACTTTCACTTGTCCGAATGAAAAACTTTGTTATCCAAAATATTTTTACTTTAATACACCTTTCATACAGTAATTTTAATTACTGGTATCTACTTTTATGGGGACGTCCAATATTATCAATGAATAGCCGTTTTCCTTCTTTACGTTACCAAATGTAAGACCTAGGTTACAATTGTGAATAAATTCAATTATATATTGCCAATTATTAATGATTTCATACAAGTTTATGGGTTGTCTAACTCTGGGGCATTAATGTTGTTGAGTGCAATTGATGGCAAAATAAAAATCAAATGTCAAAGTAATAGCTAAGAAAATTACAAAAGCCAAAAGCAGTCAATGGAGGTGCACTTGTGGTGATGTGTTGATATACGTGTATACATATACATGTATTTAAATCGAAAAAATAAAATTAAATAAAATGTTTCAAAAATGTAACAAATTAGTTCTTAGTCAATAACTCAATAAAAATGTGCATAGATACTATCCATTCTGTAAATTGTATTACGGGTAAGAAAATGCCCCTCTGTTTCATGAATCTTAATTTACTTTATTTTAATGTGCCCCACTGACTCCATGAATCTTTACTTTAATGTGCCCCTCTGATCCACGTGTCTTTTAATACTTTAATCTGCCCCACTGACTCCATGAATCTTTACTTTAATGTGCCCCTCTGATCCACGAGTCTTTTAATACTTTAATCTGCCCCACTGACTCCATGAATCTTTATTTTAATGTGCCCCTCTGATCCACAAGTCTTGAGAGAGATCTGCATTTCATTAAAGATATTGTATCATGACAAATCCATATTGACAAACTAGCTCAAGAATCTTATAGTATGATAACTGTTGAAATCATTTTTGTGTGTTTTTATTCAGTTCCAAGAACAGAAGATTTTAGAGACCGAATTAACCAGCTTGAAGAAAGGAGCAGTAAGTATAATTATTTGCTTTCCTCCTACACATGATTAGCCCTCACATGATGTGCTAGTCAGCCCTCACATGATGTGCTAGTTAGCCCACACATGATGTGCTAGTTAGCCCACACATGATGTGCTAGTTAGCCCTCACATGATGTGCTAGTCAGCCCTCACATGATGTGCTAGTTAGCCCTCACATGATGTGCTAGTTAGCCCACACATGATGTGCTAGTTAGCCCACACATGATGTGCTAGTTAGCCCTCACATGATGTGCTAGTTAGCCCTCACATGATGTGCTAGTTAGCCCACACATGATGTGCTAGTTAGCCCACACATGATGTGCTAGTTAGCCCTCACATGATGTGCTAGTTAGCCTTCACATGATGTGCTAGTCAGCCCTCACATGATGTGCTAGTTAGCCCTCACATGATGTGCTAGTTAGCCCTCACATGATGTGCTAGTTAGCCCTCACATGCTGTGCTAGTTAGCCCACAGATACTGTGCTAGTTAGCCTCTATATGTTGTGCTAGTTATCCTCTATATGCTGTGCTAGTTATCCTCTATATGCTGTGCTAGTTAGCCTCTATATGCTGTGATAGTTAGCCCACACATGCTGTGCTAGTTAGCCTCTATATGCTGTGCTAGTTAGCCTCTATATGCTGTGCTAGTTAGCCTCTATATGCTGTGCTAGTTAGCCCACACATGCTGTGCTAGTTAACCCACTGTCCAAATGAGCACCGTTCTCATTTTATTGTTTCACCCAGTCAGATTGACCATTTTTTTTTTATATACTATAGATCACAAGGTCAGATATTCTATATATACATGTACATATGCACTCAGATGTGTGATGGTGAAACTTTAAATTTTGAAAAAAAATTGGTGAACTTCATTTAGAACACGGTTTTGATATACATGTATGTTGCAGAAAAAACTTAAAAGATCTTAATCCCTTCCAGAATATGCATGCTGGTCACTCGACTGACCCATGGTGTTAATTGTCTTCTCTCAATAAAGGGGACCTTTCTGATCCTAAATTTTTTCAGCTTAAGACCATATTGATCAACACACAAACATGTACTTTCAGCCTTATGCTTGCATTATCCTAACTAAAGGCATATGATGTCTGAGGAGGAAAGGATGAGGTATTGCCAACATAGCAGAGTATATTAGGAACACTGGGAAAATGTCACCCATCTTAATTCAGCGGCAATTCACTGATCATCCTAAATTCAAATGTTTACCTGATCAAGATGTGGGGCTGACTGTGGGTGTGTCTGGTCAACAGAGGATGCTTGCTCCTCCTAGGCACCTGATCCCACCTCTGGTGTGTCCAGGGGTCCGTGTTTGCCCAACTATCTATGTTGTATTCCTTATAAGAGTTATGAGATTGGTCACTGTTTGTTATTTTCACCTTTCATGTGCACACTAAACTTTCATGTGTTCAAACACATTCATTTTGATTTATCAATTACGCAGAAGATTCAACACAGCGTAATCAACCAGCCCATCAGGCTAATATAATCAAATATTACTAGGCTATCAGGCTAATATGATCAATTATTACAAGGCCATTAGGCTAATATTTATAGGTTATAGACTTTGTATGGGAAAATATGACGACCGAGTTTTTTGGCGCGTAGACGGACCGAGCTTGCGAGGTCCGTTCGCGACAAAAAACGAGGTCGTCATGTCTATAACCTTTTTATTATATACTTTGAATTTCATTTAGAAACTAACAATAATTTTATTTTTAACAATAACTTTATCGGTTTAACTGAGTAAAAGATGAAAAACACGAAAAATTTGAAAATTTGATTGTGACGTAATGTTTGCGGGCCGGAATGTTTCCGGGCATATACATGTATCGTGTGATATATGCCCGCAAACTTTTAAAGAAAAAAGAAGAGATGAAATTGTAAGTATATAATAAGATCAATTATTGCTAGCCCAGTCCAAAGTGTATTGACCTAGTTTGTGAGAGTTTGAGAAGGCTGTTTTCTTCTTGCTCAATCACTGAAGACTTATTGGTATAAAAAAACCTCTGGCTGTTTCCATAATGTACATTCTCAGACTTGAAATGTAATAAAGTATACACACTGACAACTGTGTATCAAGTAGATGTTATTTGAAAGTACATCGATCACTGTATACCGCAAGGTTCACAAGAACTTCATTGTTACTGACAAGTCTCTCGTGTTTGTTTAAGATGATCTCCGTCACTAAGATTTATCACCACAATCCATTTTATCAAAATAAGATCATTGCAAATAATAGTTGGTTACAGTTTTGAGATACAGGCTTTCAAGCGGGCCCTATTTTCTAATTTTCCTTATTTTTTGTCAGAGGCCTTTATTTTCCTTATTTTAGTTCCACCCTCCTGTGATGTTATAAGATTAATTTAGATTTGTGGTGATATCATTCAGTCTGCAGACTGATTTGTGAATATGGCTCATGTTCTATTAAAGTCCTTGTATTTTAGATGGTAAATATTTTACTGTTAACATTTAATCTTTTTTAAGTTTCTATATAATACATGTAGTAATAGCTTTCATCATGTTATATTTTTGCTTGTACATTTCAAGAGAGTATACCAGCAACAGCAAAACAGTAATGTTTTCTTCTTGTCAAAGAGAGAGGACATCCTAAAGGAAAGCAAGCGTAAGTAGAAAAAAGTGCATGAATCAGTTTCTGATAAAACACAGGTATGTCCAATTCTCCGAGTGTAAAATATTCTTATTCATCTGACAAGTTCATAAAATTTTATTAGTTGTGTAATTTTTTTTTTTTAGTGAACAATTTCTCAAATGTTTGAACTTAATTACCAGTACCAGCAACAATTTTTTCGCCAGAATCTCACACATCAATTGAATGAGATGTCTAGTAGTCTGTTAATTACCCATAGGAAACGAAATCCAGAAATTGCACATTCCTGCTTCATGCTTATTAGGCATGCTTAATTTGTCTACACCAATCACAAAGTGCACATTTTTCCGTAATCAAGTGCAAAGATGTACACTTTTTGGTGTACACCATCTACACCCTGTACAGGGCATGTGTTGGTAAATGCACCGAAAATTTCAATATATTGGCTGAAAAATGATGAGACGGAAAATTTGCAGATTTTTCTCTGCGTATTTTGTTTAATAGCTGTGAAGTATATAAGAGAATAATTCCAGTGTATAATATTTAGTCATTTACAAAAGTTTAAAATGTATTTTAAAGAATAAATGAAAACGATTAATATTTTTTTCAATCATCAAAAAACAAGTTTGACACCAAAAAATCAGAAATATTTTGGATTATGACCTGGTATTTTTCAGATGTATGTAGGCATTTATAAATGCACATTAAAATATATTTTTGGTATTAAAAAAAATTTTGAATTCTAGTAATTACATTTACTTTGTACTGTATTTGCATTAAAATCATTAACTCTCCAATGATTGGTCAATTGATTGCGGTTTTGCGCCGTTTTGGCAATATTTCAGCCATTAACTCATCAATGAGGATCTCTTCAGCTGCCGAATGTCCATATCAAATATACTACACTAAACTAAACTGCACTTAAATATGAAGTATAAACCTACTACACTTGGTGTATAATGGTGCAGACAAATCGAGCTCACCCCGTATTCCTCCTTAAATGTGTATCATGGTGGGTTTTTTTTTTCCAGAAACTTTGGAAAATCTTTGCAAAGAGTACAAGTCTCTGGAAAAATCTGAAGAAGAGAGCACCTCAAATGTCGAATCTGAGATAGGCACAGAAAGCACCTCAAATATCGAGCCTGAGATGGACAAAGGAAACTAAGACTATTCTGTTGATTTTACATTTGACATTTTATAAATTATTCATTGAAATCATGAAATGTACATATCGTGCTCATCAAAGAATTCATTCAGAAATACAGTGTATACCCGATGTCTTTACTACATAGTTTTATATCATGCTGGGTCTTTAGTTATCCAGATTAAAGATGCCAAAGTTTGTCTTCTTCTTTTCCAGTGCATAGTCTCGGGGAACTGACATGTTGTGAATAATCATTAGTGTTTCGGGGTTTCAAATGATTTTAAATTTCTTTTTTGAAAATACACGAGAGCATGATGACAGGGCTTGGGGACAGATTTTTTTTAAACATGTGGATAGGGGTATACGGGGTATGACAGGCTAATGAAAAATTGTACTTCCCGTTTATCTCAATACTTGTATTTCATATTTGTGTAGTTAATGAATTATCCAGACATACTGGTTCACAAAACATGCTATGAGCAGGTGCCCCTTTTCTCGCTTTGATTTTCTCTCATTTTGAGTTAAATCTGCACCACTTAAACTTAGCAGTGTATATACCATGCGAGGGGATTTATTAAACACTCCGCACAATGAAAAACTCCGTTTGCCCTGCAATCCAATTATAAACAGATCTTCTCTAACCGTTCCAGAAGATCTGATTTTAATGCCCTGGCTCTTTAGATATCTACCTTTCACCTTCCTTCTCATCTACAGACCTTTTGCTTATGGAGTGCCAAATACAAACGTAATAAATGAAGATATCGTTAATTGTTAGAAGATATCATTAATTTATTTATTGCGTGCAACAGAATGCACCATCTCCTAAGGCTCCATATATCATATAATAATCAATTCCATACGAGCATCCTTGAATTATTGCAGGCTGGTGGCCAGATAGCTTGAAGTAGGTAGAGCACCTGACTGGAGATTCAGGGGGCCTGGGTTCAAATCCCTGTCTAGTCCGTTGCATTTTCTCCCTTTATGTTACACATCGGATTATGTAGTTTAAAAGGATTCTTTCTATCTCCCTAAGTGAAAAATTAGTCTAAATACAAATGAGATGCATGTATTGCAGTTTAAACGAGAATTACTGCTCCTTGTTACAGTTTTCTTCACCCAGACAGGAATTTGTTTTTACTTTGGATCTGGCTTCCACGTCATGAAATGTAGACGAGCTCACCTTTGATCCAAGTCTCACCTTTTCATTTTATGTTCCTTCTATGATTGATTGTATATTGTTTAACGTCCCTCTCGAGAATTTTTCGCTCATATGGAGACGTCACCATTACCGGTGAAGGGCTGCAAAATTTAGGCCCATGCTCGACTTTAGCCTCGGAGCAGGAAAGGATCTTTATTGTGCCACACCCGCTGAGACACGGGGTCTCGGTTTTTACGGTCTCATCTGTAGGACCGTCCCATTTAGTCGCCTCTTACGACAAGCAAGGGGTACTCAGGACCTAATCTACCCCGGATCCTTGTATGAACATGAGACTTGATCAATTTTAGTGAGCTAGTGTCTAGTACGTTTTATGGCCCTTAAGCTTGTAGGTGGATTGAAAGTTGACCGAATGGAAAGTAGTTTAGGAGATATTGTTAGCTGGTCAAGCAATAAAATGAAACCCCAGGACGAAAGAGGAGACAACTCTCTAGATACACTTGGAGATGGACCTACACTGTAGATGTCCTGTTACAGTCGGCAGCGCCACTGACCATCGGGCATTGAAGCGCATCCTGCCAAGTGTGCAGTCGCGGTTACGGGTCACTGCGCAGAGCAATGTCCACAGGTCAAGACACGAGTGACAACAGGCCGCCTAGCCTGGTACCCGAGGCCTTCTGATGTTCAAAGGCCTCGGGTACCAGGCTACAGGCCGCCTGGTCCACGGTCTCCCGACGGCCCTATAACTTCCGGGTGGCTGCGATCAGGTCACCTTCCCCCAGCTCTTCTGACGTACTACCTTGTGGAGAAACGTCATTGACTACAGTCACTGTGAAATAGTCCTGACACAGGATGTGAGGCGTCCGGCATTTAAAGTGAAAGGCACGTGTTTAATGGCTGAAAACTTAAATTCGAAATTCAGGCTCTGATGTTACGTAGGATTCCAGTTCATTGATCTGGTGACATCTCAGTATGAGTGACAAATTCTCGAATAGACGTAAAACAAATCATTAATTAGTTTACCGGTTCTTGTCCAGAACACTGGTCTACATCGTCGGATACCCACGGGTGATTTCGTTTTTTACTCATCACTGAGTAAAAGACGAGATCCCCCGTGGGTTAATCCCAGCTGAGATTCGGCTTGGCTGAATATTTGGACTGACGCCTTCAGCCGAGATTACCCCGAGGGTATCCGACGATGATTGGTCTGTAGATACTATTTATTCTATCAATAAAGTTTTGTGGGCATGAAAATTCTGGAAATTTAGTGACATAATATTAGTGCAGTTTCTTGAGGTGAATACGTCTCTCTCTTGGACCCCCCACCCCCCCCGAAAAATCTTTATTTTGTGATGCACTTCATTTCAGGACCTAGTCCAACCTAGATATGAAATGAAATCGCCGTATAGCTGCAGAAACACACAGCTGAAGCATGTGTCTTTATACAACTTTAGTTTGGTATAGAACTTATCCAATGGTAAACTTTGCTAGACTACTAAAGATTGCTTAGAAATTGTTAACACATATGAAATTAACAAATCTTTAAAATGGTTGAGAATTTTATTCATAAACAAGAGGCTTATGGATCACAGCGCCCACCCGAGTACCATTAGTCCTGTTGTTCTTCAGAAGGTTTTTAAAAAAATTCACCTCTTTATTCTAGTGAAATTGTGGCTCTGTACTCTTAACTCTAGGAGGTGTCTAAATCCACACAGCACCGGGGGTGCTTCGATCTCAATATGATGAACATCGGGACTTTCTGTTTCGGACAAGAAAAAATAGTTTTTTATTAATAAAAGGAAAAAAATGGGTGGTTTTTTTTTGTTTTGTTGTATATATGCTTTACTATAGTATGCAAAATTTTATCCCGGATTTTAGCTCAACCCTATACCCCCAGGATCAATAAAGAAAAAATAAATAAATTGAATCCACATGCCTTGGGAATTTATGCAAATTAATTATTCTGGGAATGGATTCTTGACAGCTTTGAGTCTGCACCCACTATCTGAGGATGCTTGCACATCATCAGTCATGACCCTAGCTGTTGTTTTATGGATAATATTTTTTTTTGTTCATCTCCATTGAAACTTTGTTCCACTATTGTGGTGACATGTGGCCCCACCTACCCTGGAGGTCAAGATTTGAACAATTTGGAATCTATAATATGTCAGAAAGATTTCTTCAGAACAGCTTACTTGTGCTTACATATTAATATATGACCTATCATGACCCCTCTCTTTCCCTATCATAACTCAACCCTACCCCAAAGGACCATGATTTGAACAAACTTACATCTACACTACCTCAAGGTGCTTGCATATTAATGAATCCAATCATGGCCTTGTTGTCCCTATACATTATCTTTTTAAACTTTGATCCCCTATTGTGCCCCCCCCCTTCCCCCTGGTGACATGATATGAACAAATTTAAGTTTTCACTTTGCTGTCAAATACGTTTCATCTTTTGTTGTTGTTGTTTTTTTTTTGGCCCAGTGGTTCTTGATTAAATCTTTAAATGCCCCCACCAAATGTACTATTCCCTAATTATCTCCCCTTACAAGAGAGTGTGACTTTTCCATAAAACAAAATTGAATCCCCTTCACCCCAACGGTACTTTGTGTGAAGTTTGGTTAAAAATGACCCATTGGTTCTAAAGAAGAAGTCGAAAACGTTAAAAGTTTACGGACGGACGCCGGACAAAATGTGATCAGAAAAGCTCACGAGCTTTAAGAACAGGTGAGCTAAAGCAGTATAAAAATGTCTTGAAATACATAATACAGTATCTATACAAATCATGAATAATTTCAAAATAATTAATAATACCCGGTAAAAGTGAGCAGTCTATACAAAAACATAATTATGATTATACATTATTAGCATGATATATGACGCAAATTTTAAGTCTTTGCTTAGGATAATCTGGGCGAGTAAAACAAAATTGCTTCATTACAAAAAATTTTTTTTTTTAACTTCCATACTTGAATATCAACAATATTGAAATAAATTCAGAATGTCGATTTTCAGGACATCTGGGAAATTGCTATGCCGATTGTAAGAAGTTTCCCAACAGCTAAGTCAATCTTTTAAAAAGTTTTCATCATAGTTTTTCTTCCTTAAAATGAAAATCTAAAGATTCGTGTAGAACGAATTTTCAAAATTTATGCGATTGGAAAAAAAGATTGGAGACAACAACCCAATCCAACAAACTTGATTGATATTTTTTTAAATATGAAATCCATTGTTTTGATGAAGTCTGCAAATCAATCAGATGTAGGTAAAAATCTGGTGAAATGTAGAAAAAGCTTTAGAGGATCGATAAAGCACGTTTTCTTACCCTCACACAAACATCATTTTTATATTACGCTTAACGAATCAAAAGTAAAATAAGAGATATATCAGTTTGCTTAGTAGAATTTTGCAGTTTTGTTGCCATAGCGTCATAGACGTCAGCGGCTTCTATAAATAGAGAGTCGTACATAAAGTAAACACTAATGTACAAACATGTGTAAGTAAACATTATTGTACATGTACAAACACGTGTAAATAAACATTATTGTACATGTACACACGTGTAAATAAACATTATTGTAGCCTACATGTACAAACACGTGTAAATAAACATTATTGTACATGTACAAACACTATAGTAGAGGTAGACGCGCCTAAGTAATCTTTTCTGTGCGCATGCTCATTTCCTGTTTACGTTTAGATTGACATAACTTACAAAGTGCTTTCGAGTTATATAGAAAGCCTCGCTTCAGAACTACACGCACTACTGTTCATTATTAAGAAGCTTTCGAAGCACTTCTTTCAATTTTGTCATGTCCTCCCGAATTTTCACATCTTTCTCATTGTCATCATCTTCTTCGTTTTCTTTCATTTCATTTAGCTCATTCTCTGCTGTGTCATTTTCATCGTCAACGTCATCTTCCTCATCAACGTCATCTTCCTCAGTGACGTAGCTTTCCTTTGTAGATAACTGTCGTCTGCTTGTAGGCCATGTGCAACCCTTTAGACTTCCATCGAAAACAAGACCACTGGGACACGATTGTGAATACGATACACCATGGGCGCATTCATAATATTTGGTAGAGTCGCTTGGGTCGGCTAATTTTTCGTGACCTGCAGAGGGACATACCACGTTATCTGCCGCAGTACAAATTTGCTGGTCCTCGTTGAACTTGGTACCAGGAGCACAAGGCATAATGGTGGAGCCCCCAAATTCATCACACTGAATAAACTTCGTAGTGTCCTGTGGGTAGGGTATATGATATACGAAGCCCTGTGGTACACACGTGTTGGGAGAAGATGGTGCGTTCTGTTGTGTCGTTGATGTCGACGTCGTTGTTTCCAAACCTGGTCCCTTAATTGGCTGGTTTTTACCTACTCAAAAGACCATATCCATCAATGTTGTTATATCATTTATAAGTTAGTATCCGATTAAGAAAAGATAAATTTATGCACATTGTAATTTTGAAATAAGAAGCAATGGATACCCCCAGTGCACAGCTTGTCGGCAATGTTGGTTTTCTCCAGATCTTCAATTGTGCATTCCCGCACTACTGATCCCACCCGACAAGTTAACATAACAGCCTCTAAATAACAATAAAAGATGTATTTTAGATTTTACATATAAGGCTTGATCGTCAACTTCCAATATCTATGTAACTATTGACATGCCATTATCACTGCAAATGGTGTTTATGTCTCTCAACTGATTCGATACGCGAGAGCATGTTCTGCATATAATCAAATCTTAAACCGATTCGAAAGCAGGTTACTGACAAATAAGTTGATGTTACAGGACTTTCAGTCTCATAGGAAATCTATTTCGCAAATTATATGGTCGTTATCATTTTCTAATTTACAAACTCATGTACATATATATGTACAACCTGTCATTGGGTCGAATACTGCCTGAGGTGTTTCATACCATTTGTTAGACTGTTCTTTACATACTGATTTTGACTATGGATTTCTCCGTTTACCTGATCAAAATGTAGGGCTCATCACGGGTATGACTGGTCAACATGAGATACTTACTCTTTCTAGGCATATGCTCAGGTTCCTAGGAAGAGTAAGCATCCGCTGTCGACCGGTCACACCTGCTGTGAGGTCTATATATATCGATCAAGTAAACGGAATAATCCGCAGTCAAAATCGGTCTAACAATTGGTTGAAACACGTCCGACAGCATTTGACCCAGTGACAGGTTGTATTAGCAAACTAGATCGTTATAACGACCATAGAATATGCGAAATGCTGACTTTAAACGAGATTGTTGAAACCCTTGTAACATCAGCTTGTTCGCTAGTAGTCTGCCTCGATTTAAAAACTAAGTACATGTATAACAATATTTTGAAATAGAAAATCTTCAAAATTTAAGTTGTCAAAATGTAACAAATTGTAATTATATTGTGCATGAACAACAGCATACTCTGCAGAAAATGTGTTCAACGAAAAATACATTTCCGGATTCAAAGGTAATTCACCCTTCTGGCTTACCATTCTCACAATCTGACCCGGTGTAACCATCGGAACAAACGCATGAATAACCCTTGGACGTGTTTATGCAACTGCCACCATTTCGACATGGAGAAGACTGACACCCATTTATGTTCATTTCACAAGTTTTCCCACTAAATCCAGATGTACAGGTACACCGAAAATCGGCGTTAACATTGGAACAAGTTCCGCTGTTTCGGCAGGGAGAGCTGGCGCACCTGTTGACTCCAATCTCACAGGCTGTACCGGTGTACCCCGTCACACAAACACATTTATAACCGTTCAAGATGGCAATACATTGACCACCGTTTATACATGGATTGTTTTCACATTGGTCAATTTTGTCCTCGCACGTATCTCCATTGAATCCCGCCGTGCACTGACAAGAGAAACCTTTTGGAAGATCCACACACGAAGCGCCATTTTTACATGGGTTACTTTCACATTCGTCTACAATTAAAAATTATATTGTCCTTTTTAAATTTTCAAATAAACACTTTACTTAAATTTATCTTCTGTGACAAATAAAACAACAACTAGAAATTTTCATAAGACAGTAATACCCGCACTCAAGTGTTTGTCTTTAGATATGCATGTACTTTACGTCATACTTGTGTACAAAATGTACATCTGTAACTAGCAAAAAAGCCACAATTGCTATTTTATGTTTTACTTGAATATTTATGTGATCAAATTTAGGATAAAATGCTCAGGTGAGAATACGACCCCTGGGCCTCTTGGAGAAATACATTTATTTACAGCTACCTTGCTTAAAATTATAATCTCGATTTCAAATATAATTGTACTTTATACATGTACATAAAGAAGGCGCTGACTAACTGTAGCGATAATATATTATACTATTTAGACGTGGTAATGGGCAGGTGGCGGTAAATTTGAAAATAGTGGTATAATTTAATGCAAACCGGTCTCTTATTGTAGTATTTCATGTATTTAATTAACAAATTAATAAAGAATAAATTGCTTGAAAAGGAGTTGTATAAGGAATATGTTTGTTGTTAAGAAAGAGAAAAACATTTTTTGTTTTAAATTTCTACCCCCTAATTTGACACTTATACACGTGTACGAATATGCTAATTTATAGTTAATCATAATTAGATATTTGCAAATGTGCTTTAGTATCCCCATCCCCTTCATTCTGTGATTGCTCAAATATCCTTAAAACAGTTGAAATCCTTACCCCTAAACCACATATATTCTTAATGCACTTATCAAGATGTATTGATTATTCTGTTCGGGAAGTGTCCTTGGGTCATCCCCCCAACCCCCTCATACTATGATTGGCGAGATCCGCAACCCTATACCACAGCTGCACGTCAGTATTTCGTTGGGCAAGTGCCCTGGGGTCATCCCAAACCCTATTGCATATATATATACATGTATATATATATATATATATATATATTAGAATGAGGTCCTAACCCCTAAATCATATATAGTCCTGCTGCACATATCAAAGTGCATTAAGTATTCTGATGGGCAAGCGCTCCGGGGTCATCCCCACACCCTTATCATTTCTTATTGCTCATGTAAATATATTAAAATGGTTAAGATGCCAACCCTTAAAGCAAATATGTTCTTGTTACACACGACACAATATTGAGCACGAGGATTTTGTTTGTCGCTTTCCCACTTCATTTGCCCCTCAAGATGAAAAAGAAAATTCCGGAAACTTATTGCACGTCTAAAGGATACCACCAATTATAACCCAGAAGATGGTTTGACTACTGCGTAAAATGTAAAAGGGATTCTGGGAATCAGGATTTTGTAGAAAAACGTTGTTTTCGGCCCTCATTTGGCCCCTAGGGTGAAAATAAATATATTCCAAATACTTATTGCACATCTACAGGACACCATCATTTATCTTCCAAAAGATTATTTGGCTACTGCGTATAAAATGTATGAGGAATTCTGGGAACCTGGGGGGCTTTTTTTAAAGAAAGGGAACAATACCCATCGTTTTTTACCCACATTTTGCCCCCAAATTAAAATTGAAAATTCCAAAACCTTATTGCACATCTACAGGACACCGCCTCTCATATTCTAAAACATCAATTGGTTAATGTTTAAAATAAAAGAGGAGTTGGAGGAAAAGAAAGTGTGACAGACGGACGGACGGACCAGGGCAACAACAATATACCCGAACTTTCTTTCGAAAGTGCGGGTATAGCAACAATCTAAATATGTTTAAACATTTTAATAAAAGTATAAACCAAAATATCATATCGTTGACCCATTCCTTACTTAAACGGAACAACCAATACACCCTTAGACCTTGACGACGCTCCATATTTGGTATTGAAAAACCGGATCAAACTGGTTTGCAACAAACATGTATTCATTGTCTAAGATGAAAGCAATGCCAATTTCAAAAGAAATATGAGAGAAAAGATTCAGTGAATGTAAATATCATGATTCATAACACTTAGCTACCTATAGCTTGAGTAAATGCTATGCTGAATGTCTTGTTTCCAGTCAAGCAGTATTCATTCGTTGCAATGATTTTTCCTTTGTAATGAACATACACAGTTCGACCACCATTTTGAATCGAAAACGAGGACGGTTGATTATCACGTGCCAATCCTTTGGCTTCATAGAAAGCCTCGTTTGGAGTAGATGTGTCAGACGCAGCGAAGAGCTCGACCTCTCCGCAGGTTACCTCAGTCTAAGAAAAAGGAAATATCTGATATAAGTAAACACAAAGTTGAATTTCCATCCTTTATCAAGGAAATTCAAAACTTCAGAGACGATTTAGCCTGATGATACGATCAGTTTTGATAACGTACAGGCGAAATCTCAGCAAATTAAGTCTTTTTGAGGCATGAATTCTTATTTTCGTATTTCTAATTCTTGATTGAAAAAAAAAAACACCACTGGATTATTATTTAGTTCACATTTTATTGTATTATTGGGAAACTTACGGTAATTGTAGTATTGGGAGACTTACGGTGATTGTAGTTGACTGGGCATTGGTATCTATTTCAACAGTGTCCTCCACCACGTGGTCCGGCGTTAATTCTCCCGATACTTTGGGCTCACTGTTACCAACAACCTCTACTTTATGGGGAGCTATCAAAAAGAAGACATTGCAGTAACGCTTTACAGCGGGGTATCAATATCGGTGACCTATTGATTCAGAAATTATTTTCATCTTCGTGTTACAGTTGTTTTACAGTGTTTTCAATATTACACATCTCTGTAGAAAGTATAAAACTAAAAACTTAAACGATATACTTTATAAGGTCACAACTTCCATACATCCTATTGACTATATAATCTTAACTTATAACACCTTTTTTATACCCGAAATAATTCTTTTCTCCCTATCTACCATGTCTAGTTTAAATAATATATCTCTTTATTCAGAAATAGGTTTATATTCATGTTTACAAACTATGCATTATATATAAAAGATTGAGACAAACAACAAAAATCTTAGTGACAGGTCTGCCTTGAAGGACTTCTGCCTTGAAGGACTTCGAAGCCAAAATTCATTTCAAAATCGGTGCTTAAATGGAGAAAATGCTGTTTAGGCCACGTTCGAAGATGAATTAAAAAATTATAGGTTCGAAATGAAAATATCAAAAATTCATATGTATGATAGAAAATAACTAAAGAAACTTGATACGATAATGTGACTTTTTCCGGAAAATTAATTTCCCCATTAGGTATTTTCTTTAGTTACCCTGAATCGAGTTAATGAAGGCCGTAGCCGTGAAGGTTCTTTATCGTATCAACTCCTACTGTGACACGAGGTATCCATTTTCAAGATTATATCCTAAAGACCCGTGAATTTTACTTCAAATACTGGGAACTGAGAGAAGGAAAAACTAAACGTCTAAGACATGACGCGGTTGCTGCGAGCGCCTTATTCACCACGCAACCGCGACTGATCTTGCAAGTACATGTAGGAAACTTTGATATTATATATAAAGTACTTAGACTGATCTTGCAAGTACATGTAGGAAACTTTGATATGATATATAAAGTACTTAGACTTAGTATAATTGTTCATTTCTCTTGCACCCAATCTTAGAAAATCGTACGTTCTGAAAAATTCAAAATTGAACTCACAATTGCGTTTTACGAAACTAAGGTAAGGATGATTTACCTGTACAAGATCGTCTTCTGACCTCATATAAAATGTTATTGATACCAGAGAACTTCTCCAATATAAAAACATGAGAACAAGTCGGTTCAGAGGCCGCGGAGTTTATTTCATCTAGATCCACTTTACCAATTCCAATGACAAAAATGGATACGCCCTCATCCCTGTAAAGACAGCATTAAATTCCCACTCGTTAAGGAATTTCACAATCAGGATAAAACACTCACACTTGTGGTTTTTGTGCTGCATTAGATGTACAATCTAAGTCTTACTTTAAGGCCTTGGCCTGTTGTTCTGTTATCTTCTGATCAGATGATTTCCCATCTGTGAGAAGAAGCATGACCTTAGTGGAGTCCCTTCTGCAAATAACAATAATAACATAGCAATCATTCCTACAAATAACAATAATATAGCAATCATTCCTACAAATAACAATAATAACATAGCAATCATTCCTACAAATAACAATAATAACATAGCAATCATTCCTACAAATAACAATAATAACATAGCAATCATTCCTACAAATAACAATAATAACATAGCAATCATTCCTACAAATAACAATAATAATATAGCAATCATTCCTACAAATAACAGTAATATAGCAATCATTCCTACAAATAACAATAATAATATAGCAATCATTCCTACAAATAACAGTAATATAGCAATCATGCTACATGCACAAATAACACTAATATCATAGCATCAGTAGACGAGATAAACACGCTATAGACGCGATTAACACGTTATAGACGGGATTAACACGCTATAGACGAGATTGACACGCTATAGACGGGATTGGCACGCTATAGACGGGATTGATACGCTAAAGACGGGATTGACACGCTATAGACGGGATTGACACGCTATAGACGAGATTGACACGCTATAGACGAGATTGACACGCTATAGACGAGATTACCATGCTATAGACGGGATTACCATGCTATAGACGGGATTGGCACGCTATAGACGGGATCGATATGCTAAAGACGGGATTGACACGCTATAGACGAGATTGACACGCTATAGACGGGATTGACACGCTATACACGGGATTGACACGCTAATGACGGGATTGACACGCTATAGACGGGATTGACGCGCTATAGACGGGATTGACACGCTATAGACGGGATTGACACGCTATAGACGGGATTGACACGCTATAGACGAGATTGACACGCTATAGACGAGATTACCATGCTATAGACGGGATTACCATGCTATAGACGGGATTGGCACGCTATAGACGGGATCGATATGCTAAAGACGGGATTGACACGCTATAGACGGGATTGACACGCTATAGACGGGATTGACACGCTATACACGGGATTGACACACTATAAACGGGATTGACACGCTAATGACGGGATCGATATGCTATAGACGGGATTGGCACGCTATAGACGGGATTGATACACTAAAGACGGGATTGACGCGCTATAGACGGGATTGACGCGCTATAGACGGGATTGACACGCTATAGACGGGATTGACACGCTATAGACGGGATTGACACGCTATAGACGAGATTGACACGCTATAGACGAGATTACCATGCTATAGACGGGATTACCATGCTATAGACGGGATTGGCACGCTATAGACGGGATCGATATGCTAAAGACGGGATTGACACGCTATAGACGGGATTGACACGCTATACACGGGATTGACACACTATAAACGGGATTGACACGCTAATGACGGGATCGATATGCTATAGACGGGATTGGCACGCTATAGACGGGATTGATACACTAAAGACGGGATTGACGCGCTATAGACGGGATTGACACGCTATAGACGGGATTGACGCGCTATAGACGGGATTGACACGCTATAGACGGGATTGACACGCTGTAGACGGGATTGACAAGCTATAGACGGGATTGGCACGCTATAAACGCGATTACCACGCTATACACGGGATTGACACAAACTTCCACCAGAGTTCATTTGCTCACAAAACCAAACTCTTCCACTTAGGCATTATGGGATAGCGATTTCTTAGGCCGCGTATACTGTGACGTCACTGTAGAATGACGAAAAAACATAACGTCAAACGTAAACAAATTTCAAAACAAGAACGTAAACATCAAGTTCATTACTTTACACAATAATTTGAACAGAGTCTCCCTACTTTTTAATGATCTTTTGATCATTTTATGTTTAAAATAAAATCCATACTTTTATATTAATGCTCTTAATATTAATATCTTCAAACTTTTAACTGCGAACTACTTCTTTAGTGTAATTTGTCTGCGTGATAATCGCGGACTCACAATATACAAATCTGTATATTGTGGTGCGTCACATAGGAGAGGTCTATTCGTAGGTGACGTAATGAGGCCTCGACGGGGAGTTTGGGGATTGACACACTATAAACGGGATTGACACGCTAATGACGGGATTGACACACTATAGACGGGATTGACACGCTATAGACGGGATTAACACGCTATAGACAGGATTGACACGCTATAGACGAGATTACCACACTATAGACGGGATTGACACACTATAAACGGGATCGATACGCTAGAGACGGGATTGGCACGCTAGAGACGGGATTGACACGCTATAAACGGGATTGACACGCTAGAGACGGGATTGACACGCTATAGACGGTATTGGCACGCAATAGACGGAATTACGATGCTATAGGCTATAGACGGGATTAATACGCTATAGATGGGATTAACAAACTATAAACGAGATTGATACGCTATAGACGGGATTAACACGCTATAGACGGGATTGACACGCTATAGACGGGATTAACACGCTATAGACGGGATTGACACGCTATAGACGGGATTGACACGATATAGACGGGACTGACACGCTATAGATGGGACTGACACGTTGTAGACGGAATTGATACACTACAGATGGGATTGACAAGCTATAGACGGGATTGGCACGCTATAGACGGGATTACGATGCTATAGACGGGATTGATACGCTATAGACGGGATTGATACACTATAGACGGGATTGACACGCTATAGACGGGATTGACATGCTATAGAGGAATTGGCACGCTATAGACGGGATTACCATGCTATAGACGGGATTAATACGCTATAGACGGAATTAACAAACTATAAACGGGATTGATACGCTATATACGGGATTAACACGCTATAGACGGGATTGATATGCTATAGCATTAGACGGGATTAACACGCTATAGACGGGATTAACACGCTATAGACGGGACTGACACGCTATAGACGGGACTGACACGTTGTAGACGGGATTGATACACTACAGACGGGATTGACAAGCTATAGACGGGATTGACACGCTATAGACGGCATTGACACGCTATAGACGAGACTGACACGCTATAAACGGGATTGACAAGCTATAGACGGGAATGACACGCTATAAACGGGACTAAAAGTAGTGACAGGACTGCAGCACTATAGGCGTAGTGAGAGGTTCCCAGTAAGCATTGAGTTGTTGTCATGTCAACGGAGTTCTCAATGAGTTATTACAGTGAAACCTTGCAGATGAACCAACACTGAAAGGGGTGTTAATCTAGAGATGTCCTATGATGTAACTATGACAGCAAGCGTGTATCATATACCAGGAGTCATGTGCAAACGTAGGCATTCGAAATGTTCACGACGACCGAAAGGTATAGTAGGTAAAATACCTGACTATATAGATTCAAGAGATCCAGGTCCGAATCCTGTCTGATCCGTTGTATTATCTCCCTTCCTGTTAGAATCCTTGTTTGTTCCGTCGTATCATGTGCCTTCCTGTTACATTTGGTGCACAACTTAATAAGCGCTCGGTCAGATATGTAGAAGGAATTCAATGTAAACGCATGAATATCAGCGATGACCTCGCTCGGACATGTCTAGGATGTAACATGAAATTGATATATGCTTATTTCTCACAAATGTCCAACTTCTCGTCACGATCATTGCTACATTTTGTAGTAGGATTTTAATCCTGCTATGAGTGAGAGAGAGAGAGAGAGAGAGAGAGAGAGAGAGAGAGAGAGAGAGAGAGAAAGGGGGGGGTACAGATGAGTCCGCTACAGTGTACATGTATATGGGATACATGTGTTGATATAGTTATAATAATATTATGAATACCTTCTTGAACTTTTGGTGAAAACATTTCTGGCTGCTTTTATCCCTGCGCCGATCAATGTTCCTCCGCGGTTATATTTCATGTCCCGAATAGCTTCCTACATGACAGATTGATAGCGTTACGATCATAATGTGGTTTCATAAAATATCTGTGGCTACCAACATTCCAGACCAGGGAATCAAGTGCTAACGAAATAATGCAATATATTAATGTTTGTTTATAAAGGAAGCATATACTGTTTACTAGAATCCCGTCACATATCAAGGAAACTATTCATTTGAAGAGGTTCGCACCTGAGATTTGGAGTACGGTCAATTTTGTGAGAAGTGTTTTTTTGATTTCTACATTCAATACCATGAAAGTTGATGCTTGCGAAAGTTGATGAAACAATAGAATTAAAAAAATGTTTATTTTCGCAATCATTTTAATGTTCTATTCTATTGATTGAAACTGACAGGAAAAAAGGGGCAATTCAGAATCTTAAATAACTAGAACCTTCCTCAACACAGAGCTACTGCTTTCTGTGGGTGGGTTGGGGGTTGAAATATTCTCCCAGAGGGTTAGAGTGTTTTTTTCAGCTAGTACCTTCTCCATCCAATGATTACCATTTTTGAAACGTTTTGAAAAATTGCATATCTAGTAATAATATGAAAATAAAAGTATCGATTGGAAGAGTGTTGATGGAATAATTATTTGATAATATGCTTTCACGTATCTGCTGACCAGTGAAACAAAACTACTGACCTAAAGAAACGTGTAGAATACGGTGATAAATGTATGATTTCGCCTAATTGAAATAATACACCTGTGTGTCATTATTCGTAGATTTGACGGGACAGAAGTTCACAGAACTCACCTTAATAGAATATTTTTGACTATATCTGTCAAGTTGGAACTGTGTGGTGGCAGCTTTGTGGAACTTAACGAGCCCCACGTGAAAAGCAGTGTTTGAAATGGTCAGCTGTTCCACGAACTGAAGCAGGAAGTTCTTAATCCGGCCGAAGTTTTTAATTCCAATACTTCCGGACTCATCCACCACAAACACCAAGTCTATAGGCTTTGTATTACATGAAACTAAAAACAAAAGGGGGGTTACAATGGGGAATTTATCAAGTGACCTATGATGCGAAAGGACTACAAGAAGCTTCATTTGTGATCTGGAAGCAAAGTTCTATAACCTTCATAAGGGAGATGTACGCATGCTTTCGACCCTTATCCCTTCTCAAACTAGTGATAATCCATTTACACAAAAAAATGTGAGTAAATTAAAACACTTTCTAATTCATGAAAATTAATATTTCACCTTTATTTGCCAGATGATATGTATACCTTGTTTCAAGAGTTAGGTTGCATTGCTTTACCAAAGCTCATTGAGCTACAAAAAAATAATTATTTTTCGCGTTATATATTATATATAACGCAAAACTTTCGCGGATAAACGCGCAACTTTCGCTTTTTTTAACTCGTAACTTTCGCGTTATAACGAAAAGCGTTCACGTTAAAATGCGAAACTTTTACGAATTAACACGTAATTTTCGCGTTATATATAGCAAAAGGTTCGCGAATTAACATGTAACTTTCGCGAATTAATGCGTAACTTTCACATTATAACCCGAAATATTCTATATCTAGTAGATATACTCGTAGATATGTAAAACAGGAACCCGTGATTAGTTCACTGAACCAAGGATTTATAAGCATTATAACGCGAACAATTTTTTTCAGCTACGAAAATGAGTTAAATGGGTTTTCACAGATCATTGTCGTAGTGGGAAAAAAGTACACTATACCATAGGGCGAATCTTTCCATGGGGTGATTATGTTTGGCTTAAATCAGCGGTTTCGTATTATGCCGCCAAAATTTAAATAGCTAAATGTTTCTGTAATCTTCACAAGGAAGATAACTCTGTAAAGCAGTTGTTTGAGTTCGGAATGTATATAAACTGTTAAGTTTAAATGCCAGGTTGTTTTTTTTTTCTGACGACAGTAAACATTTTACAGATAATCAATTTACTGGGGTATGTCACACTACTTATTCTTTTTATGTTTTGGGACTTCATGTCCATTAAATATATTTCGCTAATTTTTCCCCGTATCATCATGAGGTAGAAAAGTGTATGCCTGCGGAAAATACTCTATACGGTACCAATATTAAAGCAATGCTTTTAATTTTTATACTCGGGGATTTCTTTTTCATTTCATACCTTTCACGCCGATTTTCGCCATAATTATTAGTACGTTGTGCATTTTAGTATCATACATAAATTTAAAAAAAAATTACATACCGTCGCGAAGGTTAGTTACAGCCAAAAAGGCGTTTCTTGGTCCTCCAAAGTGATCGGCCCAGAATTTCGCTTGAGCGTTAACAGTTGACGGAATGGTTTCTCCATTTCTCAAAGTCGCATACTGCAAGTACAGCGCAGCCGCAATGCCTGAAAACAGCGGCTTCCGGAGGTCAGACCACGTGACCTTAGACCAAGAGATGCTGAAGTTTCCATAGATTCCCGCGCGCTGTTTCCGTACATAGTTGGATGATTGAGTAAGGAGAAACTTTTGTCTATCGATCTGTAAAATTACAATCAAGCTTTAAAGCAACATGCAGTTAAGAGTGAAATTAAAATTAAAATTGATTTATTTAAAAAGAGAGATTAATGAAGAGCAACAGTAGTGATAATCACCAATGACAGCAAGAACTCGGGATTACATAAGCTGGCGTTAAAATTTTCTCAGGATTTAAAGAATGATAATTGTGGCTTCTACTCCCGGCTACCACAAAACACAGGTAGGTAGTGACCGTTATGTGTGTCTCGGACAAGGCCTTAGAACCCTAGCTGCAATAATACAGCCCTCTCCGATTTGTTTCAGGGAGAGGGCTACAACTCCTTCGGATCTCCATGGTGGTGCAGATGCGGGAGTGATTTGCTCCCGCAACATTTTCGATCACTCTAAACTGGCTTTCTTCACGTTAATAAAATGATATACGTTATGCTTCTTAGTCAATATATAAATTTACAACCTGTAACTTACGATTTTTGTAAGGCTTTATTCTACCGTGTTTGACAATTTCGATATATTCCAATTTCTCTATTGACGAGTACGAAGAAAGCGATTTTGTCGGTATTGAAAAGGTTTACATTTGAGATAAAGTTAAAAAAAAAAAAAAACGAACAACAGAGTGTATTTTTTTTCTGCCACCATATGATTTTCCTTTCTTTGTCGGAATGGCTTGAGTAACTACATTTTTGCGCCGATCGTCAATATTAAAGGACACAACGCATATTTCTGCATATGTACCCCTTTAAATTAGAAGATCCTTACGAAGACGTTAAACAACAGCAATCAAGTGACGAAATCCTTTACATTGTATGAAGACAATTGTATTTGTAAAAGTCAGCAGCAGATTTCCTTAATGGAGTCCCGTGGGGATCCGGGTTAGAATTTAATAGGTCATCAGTACCCCTTGCTTGTCGTAAGAGGCGATTAAATGGGGCAGTCCTTCGGATGAGACCGCAAAAACAAAAAACAAAAACCAGGCCCGTGTCACAGCAGGTGTGGCACGATAAAGATTCCTCCCTGTTCGAAGGCCGTAAGCGCCGAGCATAATTCTCGAGCGGGACGTTAAACAATATACAATCAATGAATCAATCAATCCTTGATGGAAAAATGTTTTACCTGCCATATCCCTCCATGAAAATTATCTCGATACGTGTCATTTTTAGCCCCGTCTCTGCTGGCCGCGTATGCCATTCTTCTCAGGAAGAAATTGTCATTTGAAATGAGACATCGTGATCGAAGTAGATCCACCACTGCCTCCACCACTCCTGATCCGCGCGTGCCTTCTTCTCGGGTTTTGTCCACTGAGCAAACTCCAGACACAAGAACCAGCAATACCAGCACGGAATATACTTTCAGATTCTCCATCACGATGAGGCGGACCCTTGTACACCTAACTATTTACTGAATTCACCTAATATTGTGAGGGACATATATTTTCCGCTTATCTTTTGTTATGTGTGCCTGTAACTAAAACATTTAACATAATCAAGCATAATTCATTTAAATCTTTGTTGATTGCACAATGTGGATTTATCTTCCGATCAGAGTATAGATGTCGACATGGCTCAGTACCGCCCTATTGTTTTGAATATATTCAGGATGCCTCTATGGGGTACCCAGTCGTTGTGTGTTATATGCCATGTTTCATTGTACATTGTTAACGTACATTCGTCAAGTTCTATATTTAAACTTCCCTGATCTTAAGATTGGATGGTTGGGAGCAGCAGTTCGGATTATTCTACATAGAAGGGTTGATACATTGGCGTGACTCGGAAACATTTACGGGGTACACACGCCAAATAGGTCATTCTTAACACAGAAGAAAAACCACCGAACACCTTCTTGTTTCATAGACACAATGTCCTCATTTTCAAAACTAGTCCGTATTTTTTCGGTTATCCTAAAATGGTTGCGTGGGTGTTCGTTGACAGTGCTGTACCGATGGAATTCTACACCTCGACCTATCAATCTGATCAAAATCAACCCTATTGTTCTATTGCTTTGTTTACAAGTATTGAGTTTAATTTAGGATAGTTGTGATGCATTCTCATGCATTAGTTTAGTTACCCATCTGTGATATATTTTCTCTGTTATATTTTCCATTAATGTGTAAAAATGGTACTGACTTGAATGATAACATTACTTAACAGTAACTTTAATTATATGTATTTTAGGTATCTAAATTTTCTATTAAAATCTATTTCTAGCCAGAATCTTTATTAATAAAGGTGATCCTTTTAAACACGGTAGATTTCTGTTTAACACCATCGTCCTTATTTGAATCTAATTGTTGTTTCTCATCAATTGTTATTTCGTTAATACGTTATATCGAATTGTACAAAAGTTTTGAGAGCATTATAATAAACACGATATTTAATACTATTAACATATCGAGAAGATGGCAAATGACCGGCGAACGTCAGACCAAAAAAGTCTTATTATACATGTAATTATCTGAGTATGTGTGATATAAATCAAGTGAAAATATTCAAATTTTGTGAAGAAGATTGGAAACAAAAAATATAGTCTCTTCCTGAATTGCGAACAAATGCCACCTTCAAACATAATTTCTAACTCAACCGTACGTCACGACCCTGGACAGATAAGAAAGACCCGTGACGGCTAGGTCAGATGTGGAATCCTGCCCTTCGTATTGGAACCGGTTGTTACCTAAATGAATCTCCACAAGAATGTTTCTGTATCTGTTCTAATTCTGTATATTTTTCTAAAACCATAAAGAAAAACAGTCTTTCACACTATAAATGTAGACAAAAATGTACAAGTGAATATCAATCTAAACCTTTTGATGGAAAATAATCAAAGACAAACTGTAACATATCGCAATGTATCATTTCAAGCAAGAAAACCACATTTGTAGATGCGCTACAAATGCTACATATAGGTCCAATGGGCTGGGGACAGCAGTTTAATTACCATACTGTATTGATAAGGAGTTTTCGTAAGTGCTTTTCATGGGTTTTAATTCAAGTTTCGGTTCTATTCGGTTTGTTTATTATACAGGTGGATTTAAGGTGGGCGGGAAAAACATTTACTAGTATGTGTCCTTTAACAGTATATGCATATAGATAGCATGAATAATGTCGATTATTTCATTAGAATAACATGTATTTTTTAAATGAATATTTGCAGCTGTACACAACATATCAAAACCAAAATAAATTTTCTTTTCATTTTATTTATTGAATTATTGACTTGAAACTGATAATAGTTGCTTTTATATTTTACACATTCCGCTGAGAAATAATATTTGCTTAATAATGGATAAAACTGAAACGTATTGATAACAGTAATGATTTTTTAAAATATTAATCTTTAATTCAGAACTTTTGAACATGTTATTGATGAGGAATTGTGCAACCGAAACAATGAAAAAAATGATTTCTCATTTTCCCATGCGCACTTTCTACACACCCACAAACATGTCAACAACAACAAAAAATTAAAAAAAACAACAACATTATTTTGATGTTTGTTGTTTGAATCGTATCAATAGGTTGTGTATTTAATACCTAATATAATATAATTGAACGTACAACTTATTTTCATTCGTTTCAGCCTTGGGTGTCGACCTTGAGTTTTTGAATTGTACCATTAGAGTATTATTCCAGATTCTTTCAGGTAAATTTGTCTTCCTAAACAGAATTTCAACACGTAACCCAGTTTACTTCGTTTCGGAGTTTTGACATTGTGTTTCTAAATCGTACCATTACTGAATCTGTTCACGTATATCTGTATTTTAAAACATCAATTCAAGCATAACACTCTAACCTGACTGTTAAAATCATTATTATCATATTGTTCCGGATTTTTGCAATCCTAAACAAGAATTCATTAAAATCTAATTTAGTGGTAAATTGAACTCAACGTACGACTTATCTTGTCGGGTTCACGGCGGGTGTGATCGGTCGGCAGGGGATGCTTAATTCCTCCTTCTAGGCACCTGATCCGTCTTCGCCTGGCCCTTTATTTATTCTTTCGTTATCCTGAGGAGGGGACGGGTCGTCCCTAGACTTATCCCGTCGTTGGTCATATCGGTGCTTTATATATCATATATATATTGGGTATATATTCGATAATCGTGTTATTCATATCCAATAATCGTGTTATTTATATTCGATAATTGTATTATTTTTATTCGATAATTGTGTTATATATATTTGATAATTGCGTTATCTATATTCGATAATCTTGTTGTTTATATTCAATAATCTTGTTATTCATATTCGATAATCCTGTTATTTATATTCGATAATTGTTTTATTTATATAGATAATTGTCTTATTTATATTCGATAATAGTGTTATCTATATTCGATAATCTTGTTGTTTATATTCAATAATCTTGTTATTCATATTCGATAATCGTGTTATTTATATTCGATAATTGTATTATTTATATTCGATAATTGTTTTATTTATATTCGATAATAGTGTTATCTATATTCAATAATCTTGTTAATATTCATATTCGATAATCGTGTTATTTATATTTGATAACATTGATATTCATATGCGAACTCTTTATTCATATCCGATAAATCTTGATTTGACAATGTTGTTAGTTATGAAAGGCGATGATAACGAACAGTGATCAATCTCATAACTCCTATAAACAATACAAAATAGAGATGGGCAAACACGTACCCCTGGGAATACCGGAGGTGGGATCAGGTGCCTAGTAGGAGTAAGCATGCCCTGTCGACCGGTCACACCCGCTGTGAGCACTATATCTTGATTAAGTAGACGAAGTAATCCGTACTTAAAAATGAATGTGTCAAGAACGGACTCATAATCGGTATGAAACACGACATACAGCATTTGACCCAATGATAAGTTGTATCGGTAAACGAGATCATTATAATGACCATAGAATTTGCGAAATGTTCACTTTAATCGAGACTATTAAAACCCCTGTAACATCAACATGTTTGTCAGTAGCCTGTCTCGATTTACAAACTGATCATACGCAGAACAAACTCTTGCGTATCGAATCAGTTGAGAGATATCAACACCATATACAGGTGATAATGAAATATTGCTACATAGATATGGGAAGTTAACGATGAAAAAGGCCAGATCATCCCGTTTGTCATAAAATTGAGTTGTTAGTTTGCCGTTAATATTTATTTTCAATAGAATAACTAAGTACGAAGCAGATCTGGAGGACTCTGCAGTGTCTTTTATTTCGAGTTCACAGGAATATATCGAATTGATATATGAATGAAAAATGATAATTGTTAATACATAAAACGCCGTCAATACATCTAAATGTATAAATGGGTAGAAAATTTTGAATAAAGTCTGCTTCATAAGAATATAAAAACAGGTCAGCTAACAAAGGAGCACAATTCGTGCCCATGTGAATTCCAACAGACTGTTGGAAGATCTGATCACCAAAGACTACGAAGATATTGTAAATGAGGAACTCCAGCATATTGTTTTTATTTCAACTTCTATCAGAGTAATTTTATGGATGACTGATCATGGGATATAATGTTTCCTTTATTCATGTTTGTTGAAGAAGCAACTGTCAATGATGTCAAACTGTCTAGTCTTTAATTCATCGTGAGGAATGGTCGTGTAAAGTTTTGAAAAGTCATACGTTTTGATATTGTTGATTTGAAAAAAGTTTGGAAATTTCAAATTTTGTTGAAGTTCTTTAGAACTTTTTAGAATCCACATTGATTTACACCATTGCTGGCATATGTTGTGGCACAGTACGTCTAAAGTTTCTCCTTCACAGCTGGACCAGTCGCGGTAGCTCAGTGGTAGAGCGTTTGCTTCGTAAACTGGAGGTCGTTAGTTCGAGTCCCGCTCGTGCCATGGCCGCCTCAAACCTGAGATGTTAAAATATGTAGTGATTGCTCCTTCACCAAACGCTCGGCATTTGGAAGCGAGAATCACGTGTCTTTCGGATATGACCTTGAAAACGGAGACAGACGTTGGCACGCTAAAGAAAAACGGCTACGACCCTGAGCTCTAATCCTAGATACTAAATTTGTGGTATTTCACCTACAGCTGGTGACGTCTCAATATGAGTGATGAATTCTCGACGGGACGTGAAATGATCCTTCACAGCTATTTTCTAGAGTAGCAAGATAGGGGCTTGATAGAACACTTACTGGATCCAGCAATGTATCTTTGTTTGTAACGGTTTTCGTGAAGTTTAAGAATTCAGCATAGGTACAGTAACTCATATTTATCCATCCCATTGATTGGTATATTAAATGTATTTAAAAACTGAAACCTTGGGTCTCACCATACGCAAGAGTTCAAAAATGGAAACAACTATTTGGCAGCTCGGAAATTGCGTGGTTATAATGTTCCACCTTGAGACAAGCAATTCAAGAGGAAATGAAATAAACTATGTCATCATTATAAAATTGAAAAATATTTTATTACGATATATATAAAAATACCTATAAAGAAAATATTACAAAAAATCGCGCCTTTGCGTATTGAAAGATAAATAGCGAATGACATGAAACCTAATACACATGATTTGTAACATAGGCACTTTGGACATCAGGACACAAACCACGTGTCATCAGAACACACAATAACTGTTGATATCACAAAAACTATCCCTAATTAACATGACCCGATCTATCACACTCAGCGAAAATGAAAGAATCAAAATCTAAATTCATATATTACTGAAACTTTGCATTCTTTCGGGAATTCAAATTCTCACACAGTTACACAAACTCTCGCTAAATACATAAAAATGGCATGTATATAATAAAGATGTATTACAGATATTTCAATAGAAATACACAAAACATTTCCCATGCTCAACTTTTAAAAAAAAAAAATTACATTCAATACCACACAATTAAAAATTGATAACCTATGTTCATGTATTCTTAAACACCCGAGCTCAAAACAAACAAATGCATCTTATACTGACTCTCCAGGGTTATGAACAGAGTTCTGTGGTGCAATATCAACATTATGAATGACAAAATGAAAAACACATGAGCAAAAAAAAAAATAACGTAAATAGGAAATGAACCAGTAAATGGAAATTATTTGAAATTCAATATATTGCACATTTTGGCCAATGAAGGTTTAATTCATGTATAAAAAAAGTCATGATTCTCAATCCATACTCCATGAATACTGGTTAACCATCGTCAAAAATTATGTACGTCCTAACATAGTAATCAAAACAATGTTTGAACAGAATGTTCATTTTTAATTAATAAAAAATAAACACTACCTCGAAACTTACCCAGAAGAGTCCATGACGCCTGGGTAAAAATGTTTAATTTAAACAACATTAGGAGCCATGGTTTCAAGGTTTGATTAATCTTTGCTACATATAAAGATTATAAAAACGTACAATTGCACACGATTTTGATTGTAAAACAGGTGATATAGGAATATTGCACTATATACCAATGAAACCATGGGTCAGCTGTTTTTAGGAATCTGTTGCAAGATGTCATGATTAATATATATCATGTATTGCGATAATTAATTAACATACTGCTCAATTACATCGGGAGTAATCCACGTAAACTAGATAATTAGCAAATTCATTAATTAAAATTATCCGTAATCTAAATATATCTATATAGACAAACTTATATACAGCTTTATTTGGTCCACAACTGGCGCCTTACTATTCGTTGGATTGCATATGGATTTCACAAAAAGCAGGCCATGCAACTGCGCATTGATATACTTCTCATTATCAATTCACTATGACATGTCAAACATTGCAATATTTGATCTTTTCCGTTTGCATTGTATGAAAGGCGAAAATAACGAACAGTGATCCATCTCATAACTCCTACATAAGGAATACAAAATTAAGGGTTGGGCAAACACGGACCTCTGGATATACCAGAGGTAGGATCAGGTGCTTTGGAAGAGAAAGCATCCCCTGTTGAGCGGTCACACCCTTCGTGAGCCCTATCTGAGGTAAACAGTGTAATCCGTAGTCAAAATCAGTGTGCCAAGAACGGCCTAACAATCGGTATGAAACACGTCAGACAGCATTTGACCCAAATGTAGGTTGTACTGGCAAACGGTATGGTTTTTACATTTGTAATGTATAATTTCCATTGTATTGTGATTTTTTCCCATTTGTATTAGAAATAATTTACCTAAATTATACAACACAAACGGAAAATATAGAATACAAAAGGAAAATATACAATACAAATGAAAACTTCTACTATGCAATTAAAAAATTATACAATACAAAAGAAAAATATACAATACAAATAATTTGCTTCACAATACATTTGAAAAACTATGAAATACAAATTGAAAATATCAAATATTGCAAAATTTTACATGCCACAATTCACGTAATTCATATTATTGATAACTAGAGTCACAATCTCTCTGTATAAGCACACATAATCAGTACTAATTAAGTAATATACTGTAATCAAGTAAGTACCTTACATATACTGCAGGTCAGGTATATAAAATAGGTTTCTTACTCAAATGAGCAATACTTGACAAATATATTATTTAAGTAATCACACCTTATATTAAAAACAATTTTTATTTTATATTTGTTCTTCAATCCCTTTCAAACTGCAGTAGTAAATTCCTTACATTGCTTTCTGTGGTAATAGAACATTGGTTTTTTTATGGTACATGTAAAAGTACATTGGGTTTTTTTTTTGTGGTACATGTAATATAGTACATTGGTTTTTTTGGTGGTACATGTAATAGTACATTGGTATTTCTATACTGTCTGTCTCTTCCTTATGTTGTATCAACATTTGTCTCCCTTTAGTACAGAGCAGTCTTTTCATCGCCTTCATGGTTTAATTCTGTTTCGTGCATTGGATTCTGTACTGTGGTCACGCAGTCTTTGTAGATAGGGTTTTCAGACTAAAACAAAATAAACTCTAATGAAACCAATGCAGGGTTTCCATTATCAATATAAGACATGATATTTTCAAAATGTGGAAAATACCACCGGAAATACTCTTTTGCATATCCCATGTCACAACACTCATTTCTCAGGAATAAAATTCATCTGGTGTCTATCAATTAGGGAAAATGGAAAAAAATGAATGGAAAGGAAATCTTAGCTACAGTAAGTTTTTATATTTTAGGATATATGTTAATTGGAAACTGAGGAAAATGCACACCTTTGTTGTTGTATGTTCTCCTCATGAATTTATCTGACATGCAAAATAGTTTGACCTAAACATGAGCTCAAAGTAACATTTTATTTTCGATATAATGACAAATAATGTAGGGACCTCGGTCTTAAGGAAAATTATTAATTTCTCAAAATAAGAAGGACTGCCTTACAGGATGTATTAGGGTATCAAACAATGGGATTATCGTATGATAAAACAATGGGGAGGGGGGATTAGAGGATTCATCCGAGTTACCGTAACCTTCTGAGGAGAGCCCAATCAATTTTAGCGTGGTAGAATGTTAGTTAAGTTTGTTTGGATACTTCAGGTTAAATCAGATTCTTCCTCTCCTTCCCCCATTGTTCTGTCAGACAATATCCCCACTGTTTGATACCTCCTAATATTCCCTGTACAAATATCCCTACTACTCCTTTATGAAAGATGAAGATAACGAACAGTGATCAGTCTCACAGCTCCCACAAGGAATACAAAATAGCGAGTTGGGCAAACACGGACCCTGGATATACCAGAGGTGGGACAGGTGCCTAGGAGGAGGAAATATCCCCTGTTGACCGGTCACACCTTCCGTGAATCCTATATCTTGATCAGGTAAGTGGAGTAATTTGTAGTCAAAATCAGTGTACCAAGATAGGCCTAACAATCGGTATGAAAACGTCAGACAGCATTTGAACCAATGATACATGCCTGTAGGTTGTAATGGCAAACTAGACCATTATAACGACCAAAGAATTTGCGAAATGCTGACTTTAAGCGATACTGTTGAAACCCCTGTAACATCAACTTGTCAGTAGCCTGTCTTGATTTAGAATCTGATCATACGCAGAACAAGCTCTTTCATATCGAATCAGTTGAGAGATATAAACGCCATATGTAGGTGATAATGGAATATTATTATTGCTACATAAATATGGGAAGTTGACGACGGAGAAGCTGGAATCAACCCGTTTGTCATTAAGTTGAGTAGTTCGTTTGCCGTTAATATTTATTTTCAATAGAATATCTCAAGTACAAAGCAAATGTGGAGGACTCTGTGGTAACTTTTATTTAAGACATATACAATTTAATAAAGTATTTATCTCTCTATGTAAGCTCGAATCATTCAATCGTCTGGAAATAAATTGGGGATTCAATTTCCGCTGTTTTGATTGACTCTCAGTTATTATTGTTTATGTCAGAGCAGTGATAGTTCATAGAATCAATCTTGAAACACCTTCCATTGCAATAGTTCATCTACATAAGAACAATGATGTTACCTTTTCCCAGGCTGGATTCTGGATCTCCGATTCAAATCTGGAGTATTCCATGCTGTCGTATAACATTGTAAGTAATTTCCAGATCAGCAGCAGCAGCAATCCCACGAGGAAAATGGCTCCAGAAATACTTAGTCCTATCGTCAGCGGGTTTGGTGGACCTGGTGGGCATCCTATAACATAAAAAAAAACAAGGACATCTTCAAAGTTCTATCGTCTTTGCTTGTCACTGTTTTGTAATGTTTCTATCAAGGACACTTCTGTAGGTCGCAGTGGCTCAATGGTAGAGTCTTCGCTTCAGAAGCGGGAGGTCGTGGGTTCGAGTCGTATTCATGTCATGGAAAAATAGATAGCGACTGCTCCTTCGCCATACAGTTGACATTCACAAGTGAGAATCGCTGGTCTTTTGAATATGACCTTAAAACCCGCGGCAGGCGTTGGCACGATAAAGAACCCTATAGGGCTCACGGCGGGTGTGATCGGTCAACAGGGGAATGCTTACTCCTCCTAGGCACCTGATCCTACCTCTGGTATATCCAGGGGTCCGTGTTTGCTTAACTCTGTATTTTGTATTGCTTATATTAGTTATGAGATTGATCACTGTTCGTTATCTTCACCTTTACAGGAGTTATGAGATTGATCACTGTTCGTTATCTTCACCTTTAAAGGAGTTAGGAGATTGATCATTGTTCGTTATCTTCACCTTTATAGGAGTTGATCACTGTTCGTTATCTTCACCTTTATAGGAGTTAGGAGATTGATCACTGTTCGTTATCTTCACCTTTCACTGCTACGGCCGTAAGCGTCATGCATAGGTCGAAACTGATATGGCCCTTCATCTAAAGATGGTGACCTCTCGATATAACAGAACATTTCTCGAGGTGACGTATAACAAATGATCCAACAAACAATTGACTTTCACTGATCAGAATTACATATTTTAGAACCACAATAACGTATCCCCGGGTTGGAATAAAAGCCGTAGTCAGATAATCTTTTAGTTTATAATAAACATCACACATTTTCAGGCTTACAAAAATGCAGTATTTTAGATAAATTCTATTGATAAAATAAAGAATCCATAACAAATTTATCAATAAAGTGCACCGCCACGGCACATGATACGCCCGTCACATACTGTTAACATGAACATATCACCATGAAGAGATAGGTATGCATGGAACCAAATGTCAACCTTCCTTTAAGAATCTTACCCACTTTATGGCCTCATGTGACATTGCTTCAAATATTGATAATGTAAGCTTAATGATTTTTAAAAGGATATAAAAACCTTTTCCCAAATGTTTTCAATGAAATGATTAAAGTGCAAGATAGCCCTTTATCCAAGCAAACAACTTACAATAAATGGGAGTACTCAAAAAGGTTGATTTATTCAACATATCAAAAAATACATATATCAGTATCTGCCTTTGTCAAATCTTCAAGTATAAAAGTAAAAAATGCATGGTGATGTCAATATAAATAAATATAGATTAAAAACGGTTATTTCAAACACTGGTGCATCTCCTATGGTGTAGTTATTAATTAGAAAAAAATAATACATCATATATTTCTCAACTGGTTGTGTTAGACTTGAGACATGACAATCTGCACCTTGTTGTTGAGATATAAAATAAAAATATATTTTACAATATCATATTAATTCTTAAACTTTATACCAAATTAACTTTCAAAGTAATGGCTACCAATTAGAACTGTTCTAAAATTTGACAGATCAATTAGAAGGCCAGATTCCTCTGCCCAATTCCCGATTGCAAGAGATATAGATAGCACCTCCTTGATCAGATTGCTGTAACAGAAATCTTCTAAACTCATTAATTAATCTATAATTTGACAGAATGCAATTTTTCTGTTAGCAAAATGCCTCCTGAATTGCTTGATAATTACACCCATGGGACAAGGGAAATTTCTCTTGTTACTGACACAAAAGAAATAATTTGTTTGTTATATACTGCTGTATAGTACAGTGTATATAATGAAGAATGTGTAGTTTCTTGAATTAACATTTTTTAATATGGTTATTGCAATACTATTTCATCTGTTCAGATTTACACAAATGCCCAATCTGCAGCTTTGTTCATTGTATATCTTTTTTCTGAACAATAACAAAACATCAAAATACTAATCATTAAAATAGGCCTTTATACATATTGCAACCATTTGTTGTCTTAGTGAGAAATGATACTCTGCATATAGGTTGCTGAGAAAAAAAATTAAAAATTATATAGTACAATGTCAAATTAATTTTGAAAATAAAGACTAACCACAACAAACAAATTCACTTTCACAAATAATTTCTGGTATATCTGCAATTAAGAGGCTAAGATCTCTCTGCCCAATTCCCTAGAGATAAAGATAACACCTGCTTGATCATGTTGATCAGAGATGCTCTACACAAAACTCATTAATTAGTCTTGTCAAAATGCCCTTTGCATGCTACTCCCATGGGACAAGTGGAATTTCTCATGTTATTGTTAGAAACAAAGGAAACATTACATAGGCTAAAAAAAGCTGTACAGTATATCATAAAAAAAATATGTGTTTTCTTGATGTAACATTTTTGAATGAGGTTTTCTACAAAACTCTTATATGAGTAGGGATTGTACCAATTATAACATACTTTTTTCAAAAAATCACTTCAACTAAATGTCACAGTGACCTTAAAGTACAGTGCGACACACCTTCTACCTAAGATGCATAAGTTGACCAAGTTTCATGATTCTAGATCAAATAGTTTTCAAGTTATGAGCCGGACAGGGTTTTACCATATTTGGCCATATCTTCTTAATTAAAAGTCACAGCGACCTGGTTTTAATGTGCGACACACCTTCTACCCAAGATGTATCAACTGACAAAGTTTGATTATTCTAGGCCTTATAGTATTTAAGTTATGAGCCGGACACGAAAAAGCTAACAGACGGACGGACAGACGGACAGACGGACGGACATGAAGGCCATAACATAATACGGCCCGTCTTAAGACGGGCGTATAAAAAGGGTAGGTAACTCTAATACACCCCCCCCCCAAAAAACGTGCATAAAGCATATTTCATTTTCCTTTGTGACAATAATTTCAGCCACAATGATCTAACTTTTTCAGTATGACGAGAATAAATACACCTCAGTTTTTTTAATTTCTTAATATTTCATAAATATTTCAGTGAAACACAAAATTGTTTCGCTTAGCTCATAATGAATATACACTGATTGTTCCAATCAGCATTGTCCGCCATATTGTTTGTGATGCATTGAAACCGCGGTCGAAAATAGGGCGGGGCTTAAGGGCGCGGTGGATCCATGAATTAGATAGATAGCTGTATCATTACTTACGCTTTGTGTCTTTGACCACCACTTCCTGTCGACTTTCACTATCATCTTCAAATAAAACAAACCCCCGGCTCATTAGTCGTAAATTAAATCAAATAATTTGTAATATATAACAAGCAGTATAACGCTCATTACTAAATAATTTGCATGAATACACTTAAACTGAAAGCATATCTAGTCAATAGGATAATCGGATATAAAAAAAAACACCCAGCTGTCTATGTGGCAAAATGGAATGGAAATCTGAATTAGTTTTAACACTTACAGACATTAAAGTTGATGATGCATCCGTACACGTCCTCTGTGATACAGGATTTTATTGTTACCGTAGAATTCGCTCCTTCTTGTGCTGAAATATATGTTCAATGAACCGTGTATATACTATATACAGGTAGATCATTTCAATGTAGACAAGAGACAACATTCTATTTGTAACGTCTAATTTATTTTAGTTTTTAGCTGTTCCTTAAACATTTTCGGGAATTTCATTTATACATTCATTAAACATTTCAAGAAGGCAATACGTGTATTAACAATAAATAAAATGGCACACTTTGTTTTGGCCACGTTGATCTTCGCCCTCCCGATCACAAAATCAATACACTTGCTAAAAGTCATATTAATATAAAAATAAATCAGAAATCAAGAGCAGATATCCCCGAAGCTTATATGCTGGTAGATGGGCCAGACTCATGCTCATAATCGCATGCATATCACTTCGTCTCACTATTTGCTTTGTGTATAAGAGAGCTCCTTTTTGAGTCTATGGTTCCAGAGCGTGGACTCTATACTATATCTCTTTTATTACTCACTTGGCGCCTCCAGTAACGAAGCCGTCTTAACATTATAACAACGCTGTTTACAGATGGTCGAGTTATAAGAACCCTGGTTAAAGGCCACACACTCGGCGCAGTCCTTGTTGTTGTTACAGATACCAGGACAACTCTGAAACATGAATAATCAAGTTTAGTTACAGATACCAGAACACATTCTAAAACATGAATAATCAAGTTCTGTTACATGAATAATCAAGTTCTGTTACACATACCAGACCAACTCTGAAACATGAATAATCAAGTTTTATTAGATAGCAGGACAACTCTGAAACATGAATAATCAAGTTTTGTTAGATAGCAGGACAACTCTGAAACATGAATAATCAAGTTTAGTTACACATACCAGGACAACTCTGAAACATGAATAATCAAGTTTTGTTAGATACCAGGACAACTCTGAAACATGAATAATCAAGTTCTGTTACAGATACCAAGATAACTCTGAAACATGAACAATCATGAGAAGTTAAATGACTTCAGAATCATCAAATCTTAGGGAATCTATCGCGAGAGAAGAAAACCAGTTAGTGTTGTAATTGTCCTGGTAACTCCTTGCAAGTTAAAGTAATCTAAACTATCGCTTTAAAACTCAGAACTATATATTAACGAGGCTTTGTTATATAATTATGTAAATACTCAATTTGTATTCAAGTTGGGGTTTTTTTTATGCCAAAGTGTGTTTGAATAAAAAATTGCTTTAAATTGAATGGCGCTGTGATACCTACCGTGCAGCTGTTACAGAGGGTGCCCCGGAATCCAGCGTTACATCGGCATCGTCCGCATTCACACACACCATTACCGGAACAAATTGTCTAAAAGTATTATATATACTTCCATAGAAGAATACAGCGTCATATGTTCACAGTAAATTCACCGTCGAAATGAAAAGTGTTCAGAATACCTTAACGATAACAACGTGCTTTGGATTATCAATTATCACACAAGTACTCTACATTTCACTCAGAAATTTGATTTCTTGTTTGCAATTTTTAGATATTTTTTCCTACATGTATTTTACACAAGCTGGCAACAGAAAAAGTATTTTGGTACTATGGAAATTTTGTTTATTTGTTAGTTTGTTTTACATTCCCATCTGAAAATTTTGTTCCTTCGTGTATTAAAGCTTCGCCATCTTTAGGTAAAGTGTAACAAAGTTTGACCTTACAAGCATGGCCTATGCATAGCGCACAAGACCGTAACAGTGAGGGTTCCCTATAGTACAAACGTGACACAAGACCTTCGTTTACAGAATATGGTGTCTTCCATATCTGCTTCATATTTGGATAATTTATTGAATATACTTTGATGTTTTAAAAAGACAAACTAATAACTCAACTTTATGACAAACGGGATGATTTCAGCTTCTCCGTCGACAATTTTCCATATCTATTTAGCAATATTCCATGTTCACCTGTATGTGGCGATGTACGGAAGCATGTTCTACGTATGATCATTTCTTAAATCGAGGCAAGCTACTGACAAATAATTCGATGCTACAGGGTTTTTAAAAGTCATGTTTAAAGTCTGCATTTCGTAAATTCTATTGATGTTATAATGATCGAATTTGCAAATACGGCCTGTTGTGTCTGATGTGCTTCATATCAATTGTTAAGCCGTTCTTTACATAATGATTTTCACTACGGATTATGCAATTTACTCGATCAAGATAAAGGGATCACGTCGGTGGACCCTTCAACAGGGGATGCTTACTCCTCCTATGCACCTGATTCCACCTGTTTTACCTACCCTCAATCTCTTGTATTCTTCATTGAGATTGATCACGGTTTGTCATCTTCATTTTGCCATCTTAAACACCTGTGACCTTCACAGCTATTTATGTTGTGACCTTCACTGCTATTAATGCTGTGACCTTCGCTGCTATTAATGTTGTGAACTTCACTGCTATTAATATCGTGACCTTCACTGCTATTAAATGTTGTGACCTTCACTGCTACATGTATTAATCAGTGTTGTGACCTTCCCGACTATTACTATTGGGAATACATGTACTATGTTTTACTACAGAAGTACTTCGTCTGATGTTATGAGCAGTTGATGACGGATATTACTTAGGAGATATAACTTTGCATGGCTTCTAAAGTCAGACATAGACATACTCACCCCGTTGTTATTTTTACAGGGGTCGGTTGACGTTAGACAGTCACAAGCATCGCCCGTATAGTTAGCATTGCAGGCACATTTTCCACAGTCACATCTCCCGCGCTCAGAACCTGACATTCAGATCAATAAAATAACAAGGTGTGTCACTTATATGAAACAATATAAACATTTTCTTAATTTACTTAATGAACTTAGTAAACGTATTTCTTTTAACTTTCATTTCTAGTTTTATTACACAATGATTAGGCAGATTTATTACATTATAATCAGACATGCATACATATTTAAATCATCGAAGTGAGCATACCGCCACACAGAAGCTTGTTGAAAGTCCGACAGTTCTCGTCATTGCATTCACATTTCTCCCCGCTGTAGCCCTTAAAACATTCACACTTCCGGCATGTACAATTTCCAGCATTATTACAGATTCTGTTTAAAAGATAACAGGAATGTGTTAGATAGCTGTTTGATGTCCTTACCCGTTAGGGGTACCGCGGGACTGTTAAGATAACTGTGTGAAGCCCTTACCCGTTAGGGGTACCGCAAGACTGTTCCGCCGTTCCCCTGTTATCACATTCACAACTGTCCCCAATCCATCCCGAGTTACAGTTGCAGATTCCGCACTCATACGTCCCATTGTAGTTGCATTTGGCACTGTCAGTCTCCTAGAAATCAGAGAGATGACATGTCCTAATATAGGCGTGTGCAAGCTACACAAAAACCAAAGCATTTCATCATCTGTGTACAGGAGTACAAGTGTGTGGTAGTTATACATATTTTAAAGAATACAAGTTTTGATTTTAATTTTCATGCACAAAAATATTTTAATGGAAATTTTTTCAATACGATTGTGTCTTTCAGACAGTCTAAATCGACATGAAGACTACACGTGTCGTCAGAGCATTCCAGGGTTGCGTACATTGCAAATAAGGATTTATTGATACTCTGCAGAGCCGGATCCAGAAGGAGGTCCGAGGTGGACCCCCCCCCCCCCCCCCCCCTTTACGTCAGAAAAGTTTCCTCAAAAAGGTAAAAATAACGCGTTTTGAAAACCAAAATTAATGGTAGAACACCCCCCTTTAAAAACTTCCTGGATCCGCCTCTGCTTTGCTATTATAGTATAAGTGATAGCCTACCGCCTCGGGTGGCAGCTGACAGTCACAATCACACACGTGCTCTACCTCCACCTGCACGCGCTCTTCTAAACCCTCAGGGAAAATCGTGAAGGATAGGTTTCTAGTCTCCGGGCATGTTGTCAAATTTGATATCATATATGGAGTGAAATTCGCCTGAGATATAAAAATACTTATTTGAAAGTGTACTTTTTAACATATGAGTATACATCATGACATAATTGCTCTTGGGACTCAGTGATCTCGGCTGCGATTCAGCTCGGCTGGATATTTGGACTGACACCATGACCGAATCTCGGAGCATGAGCAGTCCTTCACATAGTAATTCATGCTTGGAAATTTACTTTCAGCTTCGGTCGGTTCTAACACTGCTGTTCGCTTCAAATAATTCATTTGACTATTATTAAAACCAACTCTGTATCACTTACTCTCTAGGTGTGTAAATTCCGTAGTAAAAACTACCACTTTTTCCATTCAAATTATGACTTTCATGGCGTAATATTTTATCTCCCGAAATTGAAGAGTTCCTATAGTCTGTTTTCATAAGGACGACAGACCTAATTCGAAATTTTGCACTTCTGCGCAGAAAGCCGCGCACATCGCTATAAAGATACTACATATAAGTAATCTAACAAAACAGGCCATAACCATTGACACAGGAGCCATGAATTTCACAAGGTAGAGATCTCGAATGGACATCTTAATCATGCATTTAGTAATTATCAAATATATACATGTATAGGAGTAGAGAAGATTTTCTAAGGTCTAAAACATTTTCAAGACCAAAAGCATATTTGACTCTGCTCATGAGGCCTTTAAGGGGTAGTAAGGGCACAAATTTCACAATTTTATATTCCTCTTATCCTAGAGATGCTTCACACCAAAAAATGGTAACAATTGACCTTGTTGTTTTCAAGAAGTTAAAAATTCAAATATGTTAGCGGACGACGGTAAACGAAGACCAACGGCAATAGGTCAACTGATTCACTCGGGTTTATTATATATATCTATGATCACTGTAATTCTTACCCATTTCTCGATCGTGAGTCCAGAACAAATATTAGTCTTGTCTTTCAACCGCCTGTAGAGAGAATAGACATTAATCACATGACAGCCGTAATTAATTAAAGAAAACAAAAAAACATTCCCAGGCTTCACGAAATGAAATATTTATTTTACTTACCCGCCTGTTCTACAGTTGGTGTACATGGTAACATCTAATTCATCATAATCTTCGTTAACTACCAATTTTACCGTCTCCCGAAGACGCTGAAAGAGAAACAGATAACAAGTTCATTATTGTACTTATTTACAGATAAAATTATCATATTTGTTTACAGATAAAACTATCATACTTGTTTACAGATAAAATTATCATACTTGTTTACAGATAAAATTATCATACTTGTTTACAAATAAAATTATCATACGTGTTAACAGATAAAATTATCATACTTGTTTACAAATAAAATTATCATACTTGTTAACAGATAAAACTATCATACTTGTTTACAGATAAAATTATCATACTTGTTAACAGATAAAACTATCACTTGTTAACAGATAAAACTATCACTTGTTAACAGATAAAATTATCATACTTGTTTACAGATAAAATTATCATACTTGTTAACAGATAAAATTATCATACCTGTTAACAGATAAAACTATCATACTTGTTTACAGATAAAATTATCATACTTGTTTACAGATAAAACTATCATACTTGTTAACAGATAAAATTATCATACTTGTTAACAGATAAAACCATCATACTTGTTAACAGATAAAATTATCATACTTGTTTACAGATAAAACTATCATACATGTTAACAGATAAAACTATCATACTTGTTAACAGATAAAATTATCAGACTTGTTAACAGATAAAACTATCACTTGTTAACAGATAAAACTATCATACTTGTTAACAGATAAAATTATCATACTTGTTTACAGATGAAATTATCATACTTGTTAACAGATAAAATTATCAGACTTGTTAACAGATAAAACTATCACTTGTTAACAGATAAAACTATCATACTTGTTAACAGATAAAATTATCACTTGTTAACAGATAGAACCATCATACTTGTTAACAGATAAAACTATCATACTTGTTAACAGATAAAACGATCATACTTGTTAACAGATAAAATTATCATACTTGTTTACAGATGAAATTATCATACTTGTTAACAGATAAAATTATCAGACTTGTTAACAGATAAAACTATCACTTGTTAACAGATAAAACTATCATACTTGTTAACAGATAAAATTATCACTTGTTAACAGATAGAACCATCATACTTGTTAACAGATAAAACTATCATACTTGTTAACAGATAAAACTATCATACTTGTTAAGGTAAAATTATCACTTGTTAACAGATAACATTATTGTACTTGTTATTGTTTGTACGGGATAATTTTTCAAAATGGCAAACTTAAATTCAAAATGAAGATTTTTTTGTGTTTTGTTTTGAAAACTAGCTGATACCCTCTTTAGAATAAGAAAGTCTCTAGGAAATAAGGAGCTGAAAATGTGCCTACATGTAGACCTAATCTAAGAAAACAACACCATGGGATTCCCACAGACAGAAAGTATTTCGGATATCGATTGTCTTTATCGGAATATATCACACGTACTAGGTTCCCGGATGTAGATTGCCTTTATCGGAATATATTACGTGTATCTAAGTCCCCGGATATAAATTGCTTAAAAAAGGAACATGTATCCAGGTCCCGGATATAAATTGCACAAATATTGGAATATATTACATGTCTCTAGGTCCCGGATTTAAATTGTCTTTATCGGAATATGTTGGCCTAGTTCGGTCATCTACCATAGTAACTAAAGTCGAACCAAAGTACGATCGAACTGCCTTTGGTCAAAACCGGAAGAAGTGTCACTGCGGGTGACTAGTCTATCACATAGCAACCTATGCTTACAGAATGGTTGAACCTTTAATAACAAGACATGCGCACTGAAGGTCCGGAAGCAAGCTAGGCATGCGTATAGAAATTTCGGAAGTCTACTAAACAACTACTATGGCTGATGATCGAACTAGACCATTACACGTATCTACACACGTTGGTCCCCAGATATAAATTGTCTTTATCGGAATATATTACACATATCTAGGTCCCTGGATGTAGATTGTCTCATGTGTATCTAAGTCCTCGGATATAAATTACCTTTATCTGAATATATTACATGTATCTAAGTCCCCGGATGTCTCTTACCCTGTAGTTGTCGCTGACGATGTTCAAAATATTTCTAGCGTCTGTGGACAACTGTGACGCACGTGGAGTCCCGCCTGGTAACAGTGTGGCCAGCTTGTCGTAGTAAAGATTCCGAACCTGTTCATTGGTCAATTCAGATGAATTCCCGCCAATAACAAAAATGATATTGATGTTGTTTTCTTTGGCTTTTTGGATGATTTGACCCACCGAGGGATAGTCCTGAGAGATTTAAAAAAGATTGTGTGAAAACAATAGGTATGAAAATAGAGTACTCTTATACGTGAACGAACATGTACAGAAAAAGAAAAAAGAAAAACATTGGTTTTTTTTATTAATTTGATGTACATGTACATATATACATATAACATTATTACCTGTATCTCTGCCTTAGTATACAATCCGGTACCATCCAGGTGACAGTAACCATCATTTGGTTCCAGGATTCCAGCCAACTGTCAAAATAAAACAAGCACTGCGCTATACTAGCACCCCATGGTCTAAATCCTACCGAATAACAGCCATAGTTCTTTGTTTGGTTCAAATATTCTTCATTACGATAGGTTGGTTGTATATTGTTTAACGTCTTCCTCAGGGAGGGGTCTTTATCGTGCCGCACGTGCTGTCACAGCAGGTGTGACACGATAAAGATCCCTCCAAGCTCAAAGGCTGTAAGCTCCGGGCATAGGCCTAGATTTTACAGACCTCGACAGAAATGGTGATATCTCGATATGAGTGAAAAATTCTCAAACGGAACGTTAAACAATATTCAACCAACCGACCAACCTACATGTAACAGAGTAGCACGTGACCGTAAGTTAGTTAGCGCATGCGCAAGTACAATATTTATCGGAATTGGCAATGTTTCATTATCAGAGAATATAAAAATGTTCTGTATGGTTTGTGAAAACCGTTTTTCAGTGTTCTTAATAAAACTCGATTAATGTTATGGAGTCTGGTTTATTTGTATATACTGTATCTTCAGTTCAGCGACGCCCAATAAGGACCTATCAGGGGCGGATCCAGGAATTGTGGCTACGGGGGGCGCCACTTTATGAGGCAGGGGGTCTGGGGGCCGCCTTGAGGCTCCTGGATTTTATAGGTTTTATAGAGCTTGAAATATATCTCGTATTCAGTCATTTGTACTATTTTCTATCATTTTTTATAAGGTGAGATTAATAAAAATGACGCAAATTTTAAGGGTTTTTGGAAAAAAATTAAGTTCTCCCAATACAGTATTCAAGAAAACAAAAGATTTTGATATTTATTTCTCCGGGAATGGATGAAATTATTGTTTTCTGTTATCGGTTAGTACATTTTTCTAAACAAGATACCACGATTTACCTTAAATTTGAAAATTTTAGGGGGCGCGCGCGGGCTGCGTCCCCTTTAAATCCGCCACTGCCTATTATCTTGTTATATCTTAAAATGGACATTCTTTGTGAAGATGCACTGATCTTTCGAAATAGATTGATTGAATATTGTTTAACGTCCCTCTCGAAAATATTTCACTCATATGGAGACGTCACCACTGCCGGTGAAGGGCTGTAAAATTTAAGCCTATGCTCGGCGCTTATGGTCATTGAGCAGGGAGGGACCTTTGTTCTGGATTGAGAATTTTGATGAGTATGTCAGAGTTATTGTTCTTTGTTTAGTACATCATCCATGTGTGAGTTATCTCTCTTGTCTGTTGCCGCCAAATCTCGTGTGAAAAAGTGCTCCTTTGTTTTTGTTATTCTTGTTGGAATTTTCCTTCTGTAGGCCACCCACGGTGTAAGTTGAATGTACATTTAAAGTACCTATACCTTTCTCCAGTTGCACATATTAGAATTTTGTCATTCTGATGCATATATCTCATGTGTTTGTATCACATTGTAAATGTATGGAAACCCATAGTGACATTGTCCTGTTGTTTTATATTTGAGCAGATATAACTCATCTAATTTACATAGTTAATGACATTATAGTTCTAGCTAATGACAGTATTGATTGACAGGGTTTATTTTATTGTTTGGTAAATTTCATACACTTATTGGGTGAATTCATGTTCAAATGTTAAATCTATGGAAAGCAGTTCTTGTAATAATTTTCTATAATGTACCTTATTTTTTCTTGTAGCTTTTTACCACACACTCAGACATTCACATTTGTCTCTCAGCCATTTGGAGAGTTACAATAAACGAATTAAGGAGGTTATACTATCCGTTTTGTCCTTTGTTCCATTGGAAGACGGAATAATCTTTATCGTGCCACACCTGCTGTGATACGGGACCTCGGTTTTTGCGGTCTCATCCGAAGGACCGCCCCATTTAGTCGCCTCTTACGACAAGCAAGGGGGGACTGAGAACCTATTCTAACCCGGATCCCCACGGGATTTTGAAATAGAAAATGACATTCAAACTTGTGAGCATCAATATTTTGTTGTCAGATTTATATCATTGGTTTAAGGATATTTTGTTGCCAGATTTATATCATTGGATTAAGGATATTTTGTTGCCAGATTATTATCATTGGATTAAGGATATTTTTTTTGCCAGATGTATATCATTGGATTAAGGATATTTTGTTGCCAGATTTATATCATTGGATTAAGGGTATTTTATTGCCAGATTTATATCATTGGATTAAGGTATTTTGTTGCCAGATTTATATCATTGGATTAAGGATATTTAGTTGTCAGATTTATATAATTGGATTAAGGATATGTTGTTGCCAGATGTATATCATTGGATTAAGGATATTTGTTGCCAGATTTATATCACTAGATTAGGTCCAAGCATGAAACTCAAACCTGAACTGCTTTATAGTATTTAGATCAGATTGTGTTCTCTGTTGAATGTGAACTTTTTAAAAGATCCGAATATCATACAAGGATGACTCTTAATTCTGAAGTTAAGGGTCAAAGCTACAAATATGATTAATATTTCATAACGATAAGGCCTGTATATATCATTACAGCTCTAGCAATATGACGTTAATGAAATACATCTATTTGCATGTTTCAATATTTTTTTAAAAAACAAAATTGTTTGCAAACACTTTTATTCTAACCTAGAATATTTTAATTTTTTGTTAGAAACACGTGCCTATGTTCACGTAATGCGTTCCCTTTTTAAAGGACAGAAACTTGTTTTAGTAGATCAGTGTCCATATAATTTTCTGTATACGGTATTCATAACTCTCTTACAAACAGACCGATCACTAGACGTTGGTTTTTAGAGATTCGGTCTGTTGATGTTCACATCTACTCACCCGCCCGTCCCCAGCCTGATGGAAGTTGATATCTGTAGCATACAGCAACATTCTCCGTGCCTTATTTCTCCAGCCAATTCTGTCCTAAAAAGCATATACCGTACAATTAAAAATTACACACGTGTAGCTGGTTCGTGATTCTATAAAGTGGTTAAAATACGTCAATATACCGTTCACTGTGTTCTAGGCAAATGTTATCCATACTTCTGTAGGTTAGTGACGTCATCTGTGTAATAAGCACGTCAGGATATTTTGACCCTCTTGCTCCACAAGAAACCACAAACCTATTGTGCTGGACATAACATGAGGCCCATGGATCACAACTCTCACCTGAGTCACATTTACCATGCTGTTTATCCGATGAAGAATTCTAAAATGGCTTTACCCTCTTTCATCTAATGACAAATTTTGACCCCCTATTATGACCCCAACCTACCCCTAGCCCCTTGGGTATGTGACATAACTGAAGTTGTATCCACACAACATGGGAATGTCTCAAAATCAATATGACTTACATGGCCATGCTGATCTGGAGAAGATAATTTCTTGAAAATCTTAAAGTTACTTTGATCCCTAGTTCTAGTCCCACCTGCACCCTAGGGTCCATGTAAAAAACAAAAACATTCTGAATTCAGAATGGTTGCATATTGATTTAATTTAGTGTGACCCTGATATGTATTCTCATTTTTAAAGCTTTGATTCCCTATGTAATCCAACACTAGTGGAATTTCAATCTGCACCACATTGTAATGCTTGCAAATCATTATATTTAATCAGTGATTCTTGATAAGAATGTTTTTAGAGATTATATATAGTGTGATCCCCTACTGAGGCCCCATCCCATCCCCAGGCAACGATTTGAAGAAAACTAAATTTGCAATACATGATGAGGATGCTTGCATATTAATGATAACAAATTAAAACCCTGCTGGTCTTGAGGAGATGTTGTTTTTTTCTTTAAATAAAAAGATTTCAATAAACTGAATTCTGCATTACCTGAGAATGCTTGCATATTTGTACACTGTATGACGGGTAAAGGCCCTGTTGATCTTTGGAGGAAGATGTTCAAAAGATTTTCCCCTATAAATTCCCATATGAAACTTTGTTCCCCTATTGTAGCGCCACCCTATCCGCGGGATGATGACGTTGAAAAACGTCAATCTGCACGTCTATCAGTGGAGGCTTACATAGTAATATGACTAATTACAGTATTATTGCTTTTGTAGATTTTTGTTAAAGTTTTGTACTGTATATTACCTTCAAAAACTTGAATGTTTACCATGTCAGGAAGTTTCCACATAAGATTAATATTTTCTGGCCCAGAGAAGATCTTAGAAGACACTACCCTAGTTTTGCCTTTTCTTGATTATCTCCCCTTTGAAAGAATAGGTGTCGCTTCATTCAACAAATTCAAACCCCTTCACACAAGGATATTCTGTGTCAAGTTTGATTGAAATCAATTCAATGGTTCTGGAGAAGATGATATTGTGAAAAGTTTACCATGCCGACAGACAGCGAACAAATTTTGATCAGAAAACTCACTTGAGTCTATGGTTCAGGTGAGCCAAAAAGATGGAAACTCTTTATGACGAAGTGTTGACAATTGTACTTACCCCGCACACCATAGCCTGCAATAACCCATCAAATAGACCCTCTGGTTTATCAAAGTTAGCCGTGGTTTTAATGTCATCTACAGCACTCTAAAACAATCATATATATAGAAGATACAAGGTCAGTAAAGAAATTATATTGAAATCTGCAAAATTGTTGAGATAAAATTATTGAGGGGGTACACGTCCCTGTCCCGTTAAATAACTCGTGAAAAGTTTAGTTATCAGATACCATTATATTTACGTTCACCTAAGAATTGCATGTAACATCATTCAAAATACTGGTAATCATTTTAAAATTAAAACAGTGTGTTTCTAGTTCATGCTGACCAATATTTCACCACATCATGGGAGACATAGCATGTCGATCTCTCACAAAAAGACATACTGAATTATCTACCATAGTAAGAACATATACTAAGTTTGGTCACGTGATTCAGCTCATACATCTGGAGAATTGACGTCAGACATCTGACTATCAGAAGGACTCACGTCAGACAACTGACTATCAGAAGGACTCACGTCAGACAACTGACTATCAGAAGGACTCACTTCGATCAAAAATAAAACTGACCATTAGAAGACTCATGTTGATAAGAAAGCACGAGAAGGAACGATATTATCATTACCTCGAATATCGAGATGTCGCTAGTGAGCTTCTGTCGATGGCGGTAGGAGTAGGCCTTGTCACACGTGACGGAAGTTCCTACACATGGGTCATTTAGACTGAAAGAAAAACATCTTTAATCTGTAATTAATTCCAATATTCCGTCCTTTTTTTTTTTTTAGATTGATGCCTAATCAGCTTTAAACTAGAAAAAAAAATCTTTTTACATCTTTCTGGTACATTACAATATCTACCATGTGCAAGTTAATATGCAGGTGCATACCTGTAATCGTAAGTAAACGTTGGTTTGTGTATATGTGTTTAAAAATAATACCATATTTATATAGCACCCTTTTCATACTCTATGTACGCTCAAAGGTGTTCTACAATGCATATATACCTTACTACAGAATGTTATACACAAAAAACATAGAAAATAAATAAAGCATGAAAAAGCAACGATGTAAAAGGCGTTATCATAATATGTAAACAGTCCGTAGCTGTACCTATCCTGATTGTACACATAAAACATGAAAACACAACGTGCTTCTTTGCGTAACAGAATTGCAATCCACACCATGACACTTGAATATACAAGGACGACTTTAATGATTACACTGAGTACTTAACATGTTTCGCATTCACTTCGCAGGAACCCATTAACAATATGTCACACTTGTACCGTAGGCCTTGTACAATTTTCTGATGCCTGCATGACCCTAAACAAAATATATTCCCCCTGCTTTCCTCTAAGATCAATTTCTGTGCAAGACTTACTGACATTACTTACTTTCGTAGTGTCCTTTTTGTTATTTGGTACGCATGTTCAATGGGAATTGATTTCATGACTGAAAAGGTTTTATTCCTTATTTTTAAATCACAACGAAAAGCAATTTACAGATACTGTTCATTAAATGAATACAGATATATCGAAATGTTCATAAACTCGAACACTGACATATCGAATTGTTCATTAACTCGAACACTGACATATTGAATTGTTCATTAACTCGAACACTGACATATCGAATTGTTCATTAACTCGAACACTAACATATCGAATTGTTCATTAACTCGAACACTGACATATCGAATTGTTCATTAACTCGAACACTGACATATCGAATTGTTCATTAACTCGAACACTGACATATCGAATTGTTCATTAACTCGAACACTGACAAATCGAATTGTTCATTACCTCGAACACTGACATATCGAATTGTTCATTAACTCGAACACTGACATATCGAATTGTTCATTAACTCGAACACTGATATCTCGAATACTCCCTACACACCTTATCTACTACATGAAAGGTGAAGATAACGAACAGTGATCAATCTCATTCCCGTGGCCGAGTGGTTAGAGCATCGCGCTAAAAAATCACACGGTCTCTCACCTCTGTCGGCGCGGGTTCGAATCCCGCTCGCGCCGGTAAGTGAGGTTTCCCAGTTTACTTTCGGAAGGTCGTTCTGTACAGAGGTACATTGTATCTGGGTTCTCTTTTGCACCAATAAAAACTGGGCGCCATCATATAACTGAAAAATTGTTGAGTGTGGCGGAAAACATCAATCAATCAATCATAACTCCTATAATCAATACAAAATAGATAGTTGGACAAACACGGATCCCTGGACATACCAGAGATGGGATCAGGTGCCTAGGTGGAGTAAGGATCCCCTGTCGACCGGTCACACCCGCCGTGAGCCCTATACCCTGATCAGGTAAACGGAGTTATCCGTAGTCAAAATCAGTGTGCCAAGAACGGCCTAACAATCGGTATGTAACACGTCAGACAGCATTTAGCAAATCAAGAAACCCACGATGTCTCAAAACCATCAATACTTTGGGAATCTCAGAGATAAAAGAGAGAGAGAGAGAGAGAGAGGATACCTGGCATCAGACCTAATCACTGCCTGGTTGTGTAAATTGGGCATAAATTTCAACAACCAAAAAAGTACGCCATGTTAGTCCACAACTGTCTTTCCATCTCGAAAGTACCAAGTTCGAAAGCCATTAGTCTTTGCTTCCTTCGGCCCAGCACCACCACATTGCCAACGAACGAAGGTATCAGACAGAATATAATAAAGATCCATTGCAGAAATCTGGTTGTTCCTGATTCTGGTCCCCCCGGCCACTCATCCATCACTCGTTTTGACCACACAACACAATCCGTGCAACAGAAAGACGGAATACATTGACTACCGATTTCCTCGATGGTTTACAATGCCCAATCAGATGGAGACGTATGTGCCGCTGCTGACTTTCATCCAGTTTACAGTGACCATGAAGACACAGAAAAAGATTTTGTTCTGATTGTCCCTAAATTCAAGCCATCGACTACGTCCCGTCGAGAAAATTTAATTGATTCTGAGACGTTGCCAGCTGTAGGTGAGGTAACACAAATTTCGACATATGCTTAGCGCCCAGGACAGTAGCTCTTTAACGTGCCAACGCCTACCTCCGTTTTTAAGATCTTGTCCGAGAGACCCCCAATCCTTACTTTTAAATGCCGAGCGTTTGGAGAAGGAGCAACCACTACCTAAGTTTAGGTCTTAGGTTTGACGAGGTCATAGCGGGGCTCGAACTCACGACTCCCGGTTACAAAGCGAACGCTCTACCACTGAGCTACCAAGACATTGTACAAATTCAAGAATGTGTATGACTTATATTAAGTCAGTCATTCTTTGTAATTATAAGCATCATAATGATGTGAAAATCGACAAACACGTCTTTTGATGAAATTTTACACAAGATATGCATATTTCTGCCTTTTTATCATGACTCTTTTAAGAATGTGCTATGAATCATCTTTTCATGGCAACAGGACATCCGATTTCTTAAGCCTCAGTAAACGTTGAATTTTCATAGTTAAAAGTTTGTTTATCTATTTTTCCATCACCTTCCCGTCACTACTTCACTAAGCTACATGTATGAAGAGTGTAATTTTATAAAATAAAATTAATTCGTTGAATGTCATAACACATATTTGATGTACCTAAATTTCAGCTAAAGAATGTCTCAAAACACTGGTGGATTGCTCTTACAGTGTACATGTACATGTACATGCATAAAACTAAAAGAACCTATCAAAAATTAGAGATGTTAATTTTATAGCAAACGAATGACGTTTGCGCACCGTCACGTGCATTTTCACCCCGTCTAGTCAGTCGTGTTCTTGACGTCATCATATTACCTTCCTTACTCAATGCCAGTCATCGTTCTATATATTGAATTACGTACTTATTGGTAAATTGTCCCTGAATGACCTTCTTTTCATTTGATTACTTTGTCATGTTCTCGTCCGTCTTTCTTATTTCATGGTCAATTTGAAGTGTTAAATTTAGCAGTCATCTTTTCTTCGGAAGAACGATCCCGTGGGGATCCGGGTTAAGTCCTCAGTACCTCTTGTTAGTCGTAAGAAGCGACTAAATAGGGCGGTCCTTCGGATGAGACCGCAAAAACCGAGACTCCGTGTCACAGCAGGTGTGGCACGATAAAGATCCCTCCCTGTTCAAAGGACATAAGAGCCGAGTATAGCCATAGGCCTAAATTTTGCAGCCCTTCACCGGCAATGGTGACGTCTCCATGTGTTGGTTGGTTGTATATTGTTTAACGTCCCTCTTGATGAGGATACATCACAATTGCCGGTGAAGGGCTGCAAAAGTTAGGCTTTTACTCGGCGCTTACCGCCTTTGAGCAGGGAAGGATCTTTATCGTGACACGGGGGCTCGGTTTTTGAAATCTCATTCAAAGGATCGCCACATTTAGTCGCCTCTTACGGTAAGCAAGGGGCACTGAGGACCTATTCTAACCCGGATCCCTACAAGATCGTCTCCATATGAGTGAAAGATTCTCGAGCTAAACAATACAATCAATCAATCGGAAGAGACCGTGACTAGATCTGGGTCAGTACCCAAACTTCCGCCAGAGTTCGTTTGCTCACAAACCAAACTCTTCCACTTAGGCATTATGGGATAGCGATTTCTTAGGCCGCGTATACGGTGACGTCACTGTAGAATGACGAAAAAACATAACGTCAAACGTAAACAACTTTCAAAACAAGAACGTAAACATCAAGTTCATTACTTTACACAATAATTTGAACAGAGTCTCCCTACTTTTTAATGATCTTTTGATCATTTTATGTTTAAAATAAAATTCATACTTTTATATTAATGCTCTTAATATTAATATCTTCAGACTTTTAACTGCGAACTACTTCTTTAGTGTAATTTGTCTGCGTGATAATTGCGGACTCACAATATACAAATCTGTATATTGTGGTGCGTCACATAGGAGAGGTCTATTCGTAGGTGACGTAATGAGGCCTCGACGGGGAGTTTGGGTCAGTACCCTCTCCTCCATTAGACTCTTCTTGTCATACCAATCCAATACCTCCCTTACTGTTAGGGTGATTGACAGGTCTTACTACAGCCATGGTCATGATATCCAATCCAAAGCGCTGTTCCGGATACATTTCTAGCATAGTTAAGTTAGATTGCGTGACCATGGGTGTAGACAAATTAAAAACAACACTAAATCGTGAAAATAACGTGAATTAAGGTATTCAATGTATAACGAAAAAAGATTTAAGGTGTAAAAGTTAGGCCTTTGCTCGGCGCTTACGGCCTTTGAGCAAAGTGGGGTCTTTATCGTGCCACACCTTTGTGACACAGGGCCTCGATTTAAAACAGGTTTAAATCAAAACAAATGTTTATTATTAAATAATGATAAAATTGAAATACATCTAATTAACATGAGAAGCTGATCTTTTTGGAAGAGTTATACGCCCTTGGTAAAAAAATAAATAAATAAGAAAAATCTAATTTTGGTAAAGTATGTGTGGTAAATGATTCATTTTATTCTATATTTTCATAAAGTTTATGGAACTTTTCACCAAGAGATTTGTATGAATATACAATTTCTTTAAAAAATATTTCAATAAAACATGTTCTTCCCATAGACATCAATGTAAAATTCTAGGTGAAATAAATCAAGCAGTTTTTGTAAATTCCTATGGTAAAGAATTAACTCTTTAAAATGATGCAATGATTACAAAAAAATCCCACCATCCATTTATATGAAATATGATCATTATACATTGAATACCTTAAAACTGTATGCCTGTGAGTATGATTCACTTACTACTGAGGGGAAGTTCGTGTGAACGGTAGAACGACTTTATCCATGGCGGTACCTAAGCCGAACTGAAAATCGGTCGTCAGGTTTTTTATTTCGTTGGCTGAAATGTAGGAAACCAAGACTACTGTTAAGAAAAGACATTACATATATACTGAAGCGTATTCTGTATACAGGGGTGAAATAACAAATTCCGCTATGTACATGGTGAAATCACAAATTCCGCTGTATACAGGGTGAAATCACAAATTCCGCTGTATACATGGTGAAATCACAAATTCTGCTATATACAGGGTGAAATCACAAATTCCGCTATATACAGGGGTGAAATAACAAATTCCGCTATGTACAGGGTGAAATCACAAATCCTGCTATATACAGGGGTGAAATCACAAATTCCGCCATATAAAGGGGTGAAATCACAAATTCCGCTGTATACAGGGGTGAAATTACAAATTCCGCTTTATACATGTACATCTACAGGGTTGAAAACACAAATACCGCTGTATACAGGGGTGCAATCACAAATTCCGTTATATACAGGGGTGAAATCACTAATTCCGCTGTATACAGGGTTGAAATTATAAATTCCGCTTTTTACAGGGTTGAAGTAACAAATTCCGCTGTATTCAGGGGTGAAAACACAAAATCCGCTATACACAGGGTTTGCATTCACAAAATCCGCTATATACAGGGGTGCATTCACAAAATCCGCTATATACAGGGGTGCATTCACAAAATCCGCTATATACAAGGGTGCATTCACAAAATCCGCTATATACAGGGGCGAAATAACAAATCCCGCTATATACAAGGTCGAAATCACAAATTCCGCTTTATACAGGGTTATAATAACAAATTTCGCTAAATACATGTACAGGGGTGAAATCACAAATCCCGCTGTGATACCTTTTGGCGATGAATCAAGAGCGCTAATTCATGGTTGTGTTCAATTATAAATATCTCTACCCAGTAAGAAACAAGCGCTGAATCACGACTACTGAGTAAGTATTCCGATAAAGAGCACATCAGATCCGAATGCGCAAAAAACCCAAATAAATATACAGAATATTCCAATCCATTATAATAAGCTATACATCGGTGTATAGGACTGTTCAGGGGGTTCAGGGCATTGTTTCACTTCAGAAATCTCAGACCTTCTAGATCTGAACTGTTCAATCTTGTATCCAAACCATTTACATTGATGTATTATCATCATGTTCAAATCAAAGTGACACCACTAGCTAGAAGTGGAAAGTCCTATACATGTATTTTCATGCGGTACTGTCTTTCCACTACTCACTTATCCCCCCCCCCCTCTCTCTCTCTCTCTCTCTCTCAATGGGTCATTATCATTAAACGTATCAATGGTGAAGAAAAATAATGATTAGCATTGTAAGATCTTTACATTATACACCTGTGAACTTATTATTTGCAAACAACTACACTCTTTCTGAATATAAATTCTTGTAAACTGTAAAATTACATTTTCGTGGGGTTCTAATTTTTATTGTTTTAGTGAATGAACACATCCAAGGATTCAAATCTCCACAAATAGGAGTACATAAACTAAAATGTCCAGAGTAACAACTCAATAAACCACAATCTGACCTGATGAAAATAAGAAATTTCACAGTATATATTATTCCCCCCGCTGTACTCACCAATAGCTTTGGCTAACGATTTTAAGGAGCTCTGCAGTTCTCTCATAGTATAGGAAGGGTCGTTTAAAAAGTAGAGGTCTAAAGGAAAATTTCTGGCGATTTTGTAATACACGTTGAAATTGTCAAGTATTTTGTCTGAAAAAGAATAAAAGTTTAGAAAGTTTGATTGATGCTACGTTTAAATTAATGGCTTTAATGTTTTCATCAAAGGAGTTCATATAATCATCAGTTGACTGAAATGTCGTGTCTTTGTGATACATATGTATTCATGTTTTTAAACGATAAAATGTTAACAAATTGAGCATATCAAACCATTTAGCATTTAATTGAAAACAAACTTGAAGCTCATAAATTTATATGAAATCGTCATAATTTTTGTCACTTGCATTCATTTCCGTTATCTACTTCCCTAATACGCATGTGCTGGAGAATAATTGCTGAAATAACACGGACACTTACTGGGAACCAGTTTAATTTTTACGTGCTGTGGTTTGATCTGCACTGAATCCTGGCCTGGTCCTCCGTCAGAAAAATCCTGGTTCTGTAAATGGAAAAAAACCCACCAGTCTCATCTAGCTAAACAGATTGTTACATCCTGGATGTACATGAAAGGTGAAGATAACGAAGAGTGATCAATTTCATAACTCCTATATGTAATACAAAATAGATAGTTGGGCAAACACGGACCCCTGGACAAACCAAAGGAGGGATCAGGTGCCTAGGAGGAGTAAGCATCCCCTGATCAGGTAAACGGAGTTATCTGTAGTAAAATCAGTGTGCCAAGAACGGCCTAATAATCGGTATAAAACACGTCAGACAGCATTTGACCCAATGCTAGGTTGTATTGACGAACTGACTTCAATTGAGACTGTTGAAACCCCTGTACCATCAACTTGTTTGTCAGTAGCTTGCCTCGATTTAAAAACTGACTATACGCAGAACAAACTCTTGCGTATCGAATCAGTTGAGATATATAAACACCATATGCAGGTGATAATGGAATATTGCTACATATATACATTGTAAATAAACACATCCATAAATTACTAGACAAAGAGTTGTTCATCTAAATCAATATATCCTTGTAAAACATGGCACTCGATGTAATTTTTCCTCTCTCGCTACCCTTTGGGAATGTATTTGCTATTTCGGGACACTGAGTTTGTCATGATTAACCTCATAGCTTGTAAACAGCTATATATAACATTTAATAGTACTTTAACTATAAAACTCTTCGTGTTCATATCGTGTTACTACAGTGTGTGATATCATCTACCGACTTCATAGAATATAGTTTATTTATGGATTTATTGTATATATAACGGTTGTTTACATCGTGGTACTAATACATTGGTACTAATAAATATAACATTCTGTTTACATGTTTATACCGTTACGGTAGTACTGTGCATAGCATCACTTTTACAATGTGGTTGTATCACACATAATATGGTTCTTCTGTACAAAGCGAGATGTTTCATGGGCGTGCTCCACATACCTTTACTAGTTGTATATCATGTTCCTTTCTTTTGACTATACTTCCACACCCGTCTGTTCGAAGCTGTGCCTCTGTCGCACATCTCGTCTTCGTGAAATTCTGTAGGGGAATATATAAACTTAAAGGCAAAGTGATACTCGGCACTCCACGTAGCTCTTACCATGCTGCTAGAGTATAAACGTCCATAGATATTTAACTATAAGTGGATAAATTCATTTACAAACTCTCTCTCTCTCTCTCTCTCTCTCTCTCTCTCTCTCTCTCCAACAGGCATATCCGTGGACAAAATCCAAGTACAATATCTCAATCTCTCTCTTTCTTTCTCTCTTCTTACACCAGGCATTCTCTCTCTGTCTGTCTTTACACCTGACAAATCCAGAGACAATCTCTCTCTCTCTCTCTCTCTCTCTCTCTCTCTGTCTCTCTGTCTTAATTCATGGACAAAATCTCTCTCTCTCTCTCTACCGGACAAATTCATGGACAAAACCTCCCCCTCTCTCTCTCCCAGGAAAGTCCATGTACAATATACCTTACCCTGTCTTTACACCAGGCACATCCGTCTGCGATAAGGCACTGTCCGCATCGGGAGCCTGAACACTGACTTTGTACATAACCAACTGTTTAAAAGAAAGTGTAACAATTAATTAAGGTTAGATTATCATATTACATGTAGTACATGGAGTAGGCTAAATAAAATATATTTTCATGGGTTCACATTACATAGAGTAAGCCGAATATAAACTGGTTCCTAGGGTAGATGGTGTTGCACACTTTCGCACTTCGTAGGACGGTACCGCTTTGTAAGAGTATCCTACAATATTTACATTCACTGAATCTGTTCTCTTAATATATTTTTTTGTCAGTGCTTTCATAATAAACAATGAATACATTCATCTTTGTTGCAAACTAGTTCGATCCGGTTTTTCAGTACCACCTGTTTGTGTAATCATTACCAAATATGGAGTGTTATCAAGGTCAAAGGGTGTATTGGCTGTTCTGTTAAACGTAACGACTGGGTCAACCATATGGTATTTTATTACTTAAACCTAGTTCATATTTTTATAAATACATAAAAATATAGATATAAGCAATTAAAAGTGAATATTACGAACAGCGATCAATCTCATGACTCCTGTAAGGAAAACTAAATAGAGAGTTGGGCAAACACGGACCCCTGCATATACGAGAGGTGGGATCAGGTACCTAGGAGGAGTAAGCATAATGTCTGTCTTTGTTGTTTCATCGGGTGATGAAGGTACATATAGTAACATTGCAGGGGGAAAAAATACATAACCCGCTTACAAGGATTATGAATTTTTGTCTGCAATGCTTGCTACCTTCATCACTCGATGAAACAACAAAGCAAGCGTTTCATTGTTTAAATGACGACATCATACAGCTCACTGTATCTACACAATATCGGTGTGTCAGGAGGAACTTATACTGTATATTAAAAAAAACCAAATGACGATATCACGATATAAGCTAGGCCAATAAGATATAAAATGTCAACGATCTATTGAAAGCCTCGACACTTTCAAAAGGAAATGATTCGGTGCGCTATACGAAGCTAAATTGGTCATAAGAGGATATTTTTAATTAATCGAGGTAACATTAACTGTGGTTGAAGGTGGTTTCTTTGTGGGTTAGAGAGAATGACGTTAGCTATGTTAGGGCGATAATTTCTGTATTTCGATAAAAGAAAAAGTGAATATTTCCATTTAATTCTTTCTCTTTGAGTCACAAAGGTTTATCAAAATACAAAATATCACAGTTAAACAGAACTTGAAAATGCGAGTTAAACAGATCTTGAAAATGAGTTAAATTCTAGAGCTCGGAAATGACAGTTAAACAGAGCTTGGAAATGGGGAAAATTGGAAATTGTAACGTACGAATGTATGTTGAAACGATACCTTATTTTCTGATTAACAGTCATTCTCTTTGAGCTTTTCTCTGGAGAGAAAGTTCGCACATATTCATTAACTTGGTTTAGCCATTATAATAAATTTACCTAAATATAATGTCTCAGGAAATTTATGTTGCATTAGCCTCAACTGTCATATCAACTTTATATTTTTCTTTCATCAAGACTTATTCTAACGTTAATTATGTTATATCGATGTTCTGACGTTGCGTTTTTAACGTCATTTTCACGTTACCAAAATTGACAGCAATAGCGTGCGCGACTTCACAACAGTTTTGTTTCTAAATAAAGAGGGGGGATATTGAAACATATGAGTATGGATATCAACAGCATTCTAAATGATAGGCGATCTACCATGGCTACATCAACAAATGAAATTCTTTGAAGCTGCTAGTTTTCAGTTCGCATGGGGCTTTAGTGAATGCATGAAGGTATGTTTGTACACAAGTTAGTGGGAAAATATGTTAGGAATTTTGTTGCATTAAAATTTTGAGATGGCGACACAAGAACACAGCCATAGAAATTGTGCTGTAAATGGAAGGTCTTCAAAATGAATGGATCAGAAGCTCTCTGGTATGTGCCAATATTTTGTCCTCAGACAGCTAGAATTCTGATGCTAGGTCAACGAATAAACAACGTTGAAGGTGATGATAACGAACAGTGATAAATCTCATAACTCCTATAAGGAATACAAAATTAAGAGTTGGGTAAGCACGGACCCCTGGATATACCAGAGGTGGGATCAGGTGCCTTGGAGGAGTAAGCGTCCCCTATCGACCGGTCACACCCACCGTAAGCCCTTATATCTTGATCAACTAAACGGAGTAATCCGCAGTCAAAATCAGTATGCCAAGAACGGTCTAACATGAATTTCTAGGACATACGAGACACTGCCTGGTGTGCAGAGGTTCTTACTTTAACATTATTCTAGGGGGCGGTGAAAAATTACATCAGTTAAATCACTCAAACCATGAAACGTATTAACATACATGTATACAATACCAGGGGTCAAACAGACAAATACGGAGAACAGACAATAACATAAATATTGTTTTTGATAAACATACACAACTCTCTTAGAGATACAGAATCTTTAAATAAGACATAAGTTCATAAAATAATTTAGCTTTTGGGACAGAACAACTTTCTATATTTAGAAAATCTCTTGAGTAATTTGCACAATGCTAATATTCCAGAATAAAAGGTGAAGATAACGAACAGTGAACAATCTCATAACTGCTATAAGCAATACAAACTAGAGAATTGGGCAAACCCGGACCCCTGGACACATCAGAGGTGGGATCAGGTGCCTAGGAGGAATATGATGAAATCCATCTCCAATTTTGTATATACAAATGCATAATCTACAAAAACGTTCATTTCTTTCAATATTACTCTGTTTGTCTACTTCGACAGGGAGATGATGGTTTTTATTTATAAATGTAAAAAAGATTTTTCGTAACTTTCTTGGTAACAATGTCAAACATTCTTCAGATATATCTGTTTCTGTAAATCACTCCCTTTGAAGAACTACTTTATCGTATAAATAAGGCAAAGCGGTATATATGTTGTTTTCTTTTCACAGGGTAATGAGAGAAAAAAAATCAGAGAATTAATAAATAAATAGATGGAATTTCATCCTTCTTCTCTTGAAACCCGAGTACAGATCGCGAACCAGGAGAGTGCAAGTGTTCTCGTAACCGGAAGTAACATTTTCCGTTTTGGAAATGAATACAGCGGATGCGTTTCCTTGTCATGACATAAGAATGTGTACACCGCTGATCATGTTAGTAGATGTGTAATCCAATGACAAGGACATGCGCAGTTGGACATTGCACTCACATTTTTCTCACTAAGGACTAACGGCATACTTCTGTTGACAACTGTGAAAGAGTAGCATTCTTTCGCGTGTTATAAAGCATTGGTGGATCCATGAAAATTTCAAATGGGTTGCGATTCAAGTTGTTAAAGGGGAGTGGGTTGAAGACCCCATAATGGCAACCAAAAAACGAGAGAGAGAGAGAGAGAGAGAGAGAGAGAGAGAGAGAGAGAGAGAGAGAGAGAGACCACTTTTGTTAAAAATATTTAACTAAAGGGGGAGGTGCGCAACCCCCATAACCCAGCCACTGTACAGTATTTACATACCGCAATGTTGGGTTTTTTGGAACCAGCTGCTTTAATTTCTACGTCAGTTGACCTGATTTCTACGTCTCTGTATATCTTACTCTTGGTCAGAGAAATATTTTGACGAAAGATAAAAGCGCAGATGCCTATTATCAATACAGATTGAAAAAGTTATCTAATTCATATTTCTGTAATAATATAAATCCAAAGTAGCCAAGGAGCATCAATTTGCATAACTGATAGAATTAACATGGTACATGTATTCATATTCAACAAGATTTAGTCCTAACACCGGCGTCAATAATTAATCTGAATTATGTCCCTTGGTCGCCATCTTTAATTTTTCGCACGTTTGCCGTTGTAGGTTTTTCCGTCTGTATCTTTGGTAAAAAGAAATATTCGATCAATAACTTTGAATTAAACCCATAGATTAGTACGAAAGCTTCAAATTCAGACACAAAGGAGTGAGCTCTAGTATACATGTAGGCGAAAGTGTACAGAAGTGTAATTTGGTTTTGCACCGCAAGATGGCGCCAAGAGACATAATTTGAATAACCGTTTATACCTTTGTCAACCACTCGATTAAACTAGAAGTACATTATACACTTTATAGGAACTAAATATTCTCTTTCTAATCACAACCATACCTAACCGCTGTCGATCTGTCAACAGCTTAAATGTCAACCTGTAGAATCTGTCACCCGATTAGCTTACAAACTATTTACCTATTCATGTAATTGTCTAAATTGTGACCTATTCATGTACTAAATATAAGTTTTGACTCCTGTGAGGATCCGGGTTAGAATAGGTCCTCAGTACCTCATGCTTGTCATAAGAGGCGACTAAATGGGACGGTCCTTCGGATGAGACCGCAAAAAACGAGGCCCCGTGTCGCAGCAGGTGTTGCACGCTAATGATACCTCCCTGCTCAAAGGCCATAAGCGCCGAACATCATCTTCACAAGTCAAGGGTTATTGATTCGTTAACTCGCACTAACCCTTGACATCAGTCGCTATATAAAAGTTGGGCTCATTAGACCATTACGCAATCCACTATAAATAAAACATTCAATGAAAATTCAAAGATCTTGTTATGGTGTATATGGATACAAATGACGCGATCTCATACTGCTGTACTGTTAAACACGCACAATTGTAATATTTACATCACTAATTACGTTTGATAGTAGATCAAGTTTGGAAACCTTTTTGCTTAAGACAATATTGCTTATGCGATTGAAATAATCATAACTGTAGGTATTAATACACGTGTTTTTATTTGAATCTCTCGCTTCGCGTTGTTATAAATAGAACCGCATTCTCATTGGTTCCCACTCTTTTGTGGAAACAATCAGAACGAGCCCAACTTTTTGATAGTCACTGATGTCAAGGGTTAGTGAGAAGTAATGAATCAATAACCCTTGACTTGTGAAGATGGCCGAACATAGGCCTAAATTTTGAAACCCTTCACCGGCAATGGTAACGTCTCTATATGAGTGAACGATTCTCCAGAGGGACATTAAACAATATACAATCAGTCAATTCAATCTAAATTTTGTGTAAAGATGATCCTTGATTTAAGGAAAAGTGATAAACCCTTATCGTATATAGGGTTAGTGTAGTTATTTTTGTATTTCCCTCTGACGCAACAACTGCGTGGGTGTAAAAGGCAGGACATCGATACACAAAAAAACCCAACCCGAAACCAGAAATAGAACGAGAAATAGCGAAACAGTCATTTGATAATTTTATCTCTATAAGATAAACAAATTTTACAAGTTACGTATTCACCTTACTTCAACAATGCTGGAAATCTGCAAAGGTATCTGATTTATTGGGTATAATGGTGCCCAATCAATTTGATTATGTGTTGGTTAACGTCGTTTGGCCATATTTTAGACGTTACGTCAGCGATGGAATCAATGTAAAGTCAGAATTGAAATGTCACATATGACTGAAGTGAATTATAATCTTAAGGGAATTGAGGTGAATTAACAATATCAGAGATGGTTAGAATTACAATGTTATAGATGATTAAGATGAATTACAATGTTATAGATGATCAAGATGAATATTACAATGTTATAGATGATCAAGATGAATATTACAATGTTATAGATGAATAAGATGAATTACAATGTTATAGATGATTAAAATGAATATTACAATGTTATAGATGATTAAGATGAATATTACAATGCTATAGATGATCAAGATGAATATTACAATGTTATAGATAATTAAGATGAATATTACAATTTTATAGATGATTAAGATGAATTACAATGTTATAGATGATTAAAATGAATATTACAATGTTATAGATGATCAAGATGAATATTACAATGTTATAGATGATTAAGATGAATATTACAATGTTATAGATGATTAAGATGAATTACAATGTTTTGGTTGATTAAGATGAAATACAATGTTATAGATGATCAAGATGAATATTACAATGTTATATATGATTAAAATGAATTACAATACTATCGATGGTTAATATATAATTATTGCTGTTTTTGAGGTCAATACGATGATTTAGCCACCTGAGGAGTACAATATTCACCGAGCCCGAAGGGCGAGGTGAATATTGTACTTCGAAGGTGGCTAAATCATCGTATTGACCTCAAAAACAGCAATAATTGTTTTATCATATGATTAAAAAAAACTTCAAGATTGTTACCTCGCCATTTTTCTAGAATTGCTAGCCGAACCCAGTGAGAAACGCGGAATTTCATTGGACGGCAAAAATAAGTATAATCGATCGCGTCAAATTGGAAGTTCCCGACCTATTTTTGGTCCTATGTGGAAAAAATAATTCCTTATGTTCACCTGGAAGGTCACGTGCAGGTAAACATAAAGTAGTATGATTTATACATTGTTGGATCTCAGCCAATTAGGGAGCTAGGAATTATTCACTAACATATAATAAAATGAATTACAATGTTATAGATGATTAAGATGAATATTACAATGTTATAGATGATTAAGATGAATATTACAATGTTTTAGATGATTAAGATGAATATTACATTGTTATAGATGATTAAGATGAATATCACAATGTTATAGATGATTAAGATGAATATTACAATGTTATAGATGATTAAGATGAATTACAATTTTATCGATCATTGTGTTTTTAACTGAGTTATTTCCATTTTTATTGATCAAAAATAAATTCCAATAATCGATACCATTTTTTGGGGACATTGTTGTGTATGGTTGTGCAGTTTTATTTGTTTTATCATTTTACTTGCTGTGAATGATTTACAGATCATTAAAACACAGTGTCGTTTCAACATTTAATCAACTGAGTTTGTCATTATTAATTCAAACTAAATCGGGCTTAGGATTTAATTTTACACAAAATATGATATGTACAAGTGCAAAAGTCATTCACTTTTTTTTTTCTTTTTTTTTTTTACATAAGTAAAAAGGAAGTCACACCAATCTGATTAAAACCAGATGTTTGATCCGCTCCAATATTCTGATGTCGCTATCTGATTAGAACCAGATCTTTGATCTAATTAGCGACGTCAGAATATTGGAGCGGATCAAAAGATCTGGATTTAATCAGATCAGAAGCCCTGCTGTTAGCTTGACACTGAAATTGACGGGTAAAGTTTTATCCTCCTCCCTCCCCCCCCCCACCCTCAAATAATTATCAAAACTATGTTAAACAATATCATTATCAAGCATCGTATTGTATGTATATAGGGGGTGACAATTTTACTATGATTTATCAATCGATTTATCCGGGGGTTTTGGTCAAGTGATAATCGAGAACTTGTTTGTTAAATGAAAGAAACCGGTGAATAATTACTTCCAAACATGTAGGTATTTATTGAGTGACGTCATATTACATGTACTGCAGGGGAGTGCCGTTGTAAATACTATCATTGCATGAAAATCTGGTATGATGCCAGTCTAAGTTTTAGTGAATTGAGAATATCTCACTTTAATGTTTTAGGATTATGTGCTCCCTCTTTATCAAAAAACGCGTGGCACAATTTCATTTATTCTCTCTATCTATTTCTTGCTCTCAAAACATAGTACTCGAAGTAAAAAGATATTCACATATGATAAAACAAAAGGTCCAATATGTAAATACAGTCAACAAAATAAGAGAATGGACAAGATTGTCAACTATATAGAAATAAAGATACCTAGGTGTTTGGTTTTTTTTTTCAAAGTGTGATATGCATTGCGTTTTGTTTTGTTTGTTATTGAGCAGAAAATGAATTGTTTATAAACTTTTACGAGCTTTATAATAAAACTCAGTTTTACGCAAAACTGTATGAATTACATTAATTCAATCAAACTCAAAGACATCAGAAAAATATCATGCACGTCCATATTAATTTTAGCATGGTATTTATTATTTCTTCAGAGAGAGAGAGAGAGAGAGAGAGAGAGAGAGAGAGAGAACATCATTGTCTATTTTTATACAGAGCATTTCATATACAGCTAGCTAACGTTCACAACATGTATATACCTTATTACATAGATATTATTTTACAGTTGGCACTTTTTAGAACTTGGCAATCATGGGTTTTTTTTCACTTGTGTCCTGCCAAATCAAATATTTTCGTTACACGTATTCATTGTGTTTTATTTGTCGGATATATTAAGTTGAACACATCTCTTTGTATACATATAGTGTTGTAAGATGGTTTGCTTTTGGTTTAAATACAATTGTCACATTTTATCTTTTCAATAAATGTAATTTCTGACAGAGGTGTTGTGTTTCATTTTAATAAAGAAGCGATATTTGTGTGCCAAACAGAGCATCGCCTTATCAGCTCTACCTACATTTTGTTTTCTTTTACAGTTTGATCGCAATTCAAAGTTCAGGCGGCAAAAATGTCCACACATTTTGGTAAATATGGACTCTTTTAACCCGATTCTACCGTGTGGTAACTACACATGTACTTGCGATATCGTCACAGGAATATGTTTAAATTAGGCGATTCCATTTTTCTAAGGGATTATTCCATGTGGATGGCTCAATTTTTTTTTTAACCAAATTTTGAGTCGACGATAGTCAAGTTATCGCGATTATTCGTTGAAATGCTTAATTTTAATTGATGAAAATGTGTGTCATTCTTAATAATATTACAACGTATAAGGCTTTATACCTTAGAATGTAAAATTATTTGATTTATATTCGATGTACATATATATTTCGATGTGTCAATCGGGTCGATTTATTAGGGGCCACTTGTGGGGCTCGATTTCTTGAATTAAAACCTGATATTATACATTGTATTAATTAAACACACTTTGATGTATCCGCGTGTGGAGAGAGAGAGAGAGAGAGAGAGAGAGAGAGAGAGAGAGAGAGAGAGAACCCCCAAACACCACCCACAACCAGCCATGTCTTTTCTTGCTTTCCCGGGACGTGCAATACGATATGAATGATATGTATTGATTTTTCCTAATTTTCTGCAGAGATCAATATAAGTTCTATCTTTTCGTCTGCTCTGAAGCCAGTTAATTGATAACGCATAGCATCCTAGGGCGACATGTAGATATTGTTCACACAAAGACAGTGGGCATAGCTATTTAGCAATCTCCATTAACATAGAGAGGACCTAATTAAAGCTTCAATAGGATATCCAAATCCAGCATCGACTTTGTGCATCTGTTAGAATTTTGTAGTGTAGAACATTTTATGACTGACATTAACATTACTATTGGTTGATTTCATTTTGTACAATGACAGCTGCTCTTGCATGGTTGTTTGTGGAAGTTGTTCTAAATAACACACAGAGAGAAAAACAAATCTCAGCTTTAATGAACAATAAAAAAACAAATGATTTTTTTAAAATCAAATCACCTGAGTTATAGGTAGGTTTCTGTGGGTGTCCTGTCACGATTCTGTTTATTTATGTCGCTAAACTAATCGTTTCTTCATTAACATAAACAAAACAAAAGCATACTACTTCCTACATCCCCCGGGGTAAGAAGTACCTGTCATATATACGACTACACTGTATATGCTAATTTTGGCATTTCTAGCTAAACAAAGTGAGGTTACAGTTTTATTTAAAGGTCACCGGATCCAGCTCACAGTGCGTGTAATTTAGGAAAACATGGTGTGTTTTTTATGCATAAAACATCATTATGTCTCTCGAATTTCAAGGGTTGCGATAATTTCCTGCAGTTACATAGGCCACTTGACAGCCAAAAAAAAAAAAACATAAAAGGAAGGGACAGATCTAGACAAAAGGGCCTCGCTATGATAAAGAAAAAAAATTGTAACTTCCCTAAATTCTACTCGGCTGACATACAGGGAACTTTTGTTTAAGAATGTTTGTTTTCTCTATTTGTTTATATAGGCGTGGTTAGAGTTTCCGATAGAAATGGACACGCTGAGGATATTTCTCATCGCATGATCTCACCAATGACGAATCAATCAATATAATATCGATAATCCTATACACAGCAAATGTACAACACTCTAGTTAATACGAGCATATATCCCTCAAAATATAGACTACACAAGCATTTGTTAGTAACATGTTTTAACTTCCCTGAACAAATGCCACGGCACAAAATGGCCATTTAACCCCCTAGGTATCGAGATGAAAGAAAACACTGAAAAATTGAGAAATTTGGATAATATACATGCATCACTTACTAGATATACTAATCAGAAGTGCATATCGCCACAGTATCGACGCGTCCATCTTGAATATCAACCGAGTGTATTAAAAACAGTCATAACACAGCTTACATCCGTCTTGAGTGCTGAGACTGCGGAAGGGGACCCAGACGGGGAAAATCATTAATTCATCCTCTCATAAAGCGTAGTCACACTAACCGAAGCCGAGGGAAACACACGTTTAAGATCTTTATAGTCATAAATGAATAAATTAAACCGGAAATTTTTTTCTTTAAAAGTCTGATATCAGCAAATTATACGATTATATCAATATATATCGAAATAGTTTTATTTAGTTTAATTTTTTTTTTTTAAATATTTGAATCCTTTTTTTTTTTGGCCTTTCAAGTTTTCATAGTATATATATATATATATATATATACATGTATATATATATATATATATATATATATATATATATATATATATATATATATATATTCCTGTGTGTATTTCTGACTGTTTTGCATTAGGATACACGGTGGTACTTACATATAATACAAATAAGTATTATCATGTTCAAAATGTCTCATGTATGAACATTGCTCATACTAATAGTGCATATTTTGCTCTTGTTTTGTTCTTTTCTTTTTATCGTCATTTTTTTAAAATAAACATTGCACATTGAAATGTTAACAATAATGTATGCTGTATGCCCGAGAGAGCCCTAATTTGGAAATAAATTCTATTCTATTCTATACAGATGTAAAAAAAAAAAAAAAAAAAAAAAAAAAAAAATTGCTAATAATTGTGAATCGTGGTCTCCCCGAGTATTAAAAGAATCATCCCCATTACCAAATCACTTAAAAAGTATTATTTCTATATTTTCCCGACTCGAAGTCCAATACCTAGTGTAAAATATTATTTCATAAAAAGTTATTCTTCCTAACATCAATTATCAAATTCAAGTTGTTCATTAATGGCGTAATTTCAAGTAAAATAATACCAAACATCGCCGTCACATAGATTGGAAACACCGTGTGAAGCAGACAACTTTCACTTTCTTACAGATAATACACAATTATTCATCTAAAACCTTTAAAAAAAAACCCAGTCAGCTTGTTATGGAAGCAGATTATGATAATTACATTAGCTATAAAGTTGCAGTTCGTTAGGTTTCAAATATCGAAAACTTACCCTAATACCACAGGGGCTCGCCATGAATTTTTTGTCTTATAAAAATTTCAGACCATCTAAATTCTAAAAAGTGTAAATATAGAAAAGAGATGGTCATTTCGTGACGAGCACCTGTGCTGCTACTGACAGCACTTGGTGAAATTTTGAGTGAAAGGGACCTTGTCAAAATTTATTTTTCAAATACGATCTCCGGACATCTAGTTGCAACAAGAAAAAAATCAATAGAATGCACCGTTTATTAGAAGAATTCTGAATTTTTTAATAATGGAATAGCTTTTTTTAGTTTTCCTGCAACACTTGTAATTTCATATATAATTCACAATAGGAAGCACAATGGAACATGCTACCTCTATCATTTGTATTCATTTTCTTTCTTTCATCGATGTATACATTTTAAATTATTTGGAATTTCATACATATACATGCATCACCAAAAAAAACCTGAACAGTAAGAACGGAGGAAATAAACTTAGTCAAAAGTCAGCTGTGAAATCTGTAAGAGATATAGAGCACGTGGAAAAAGAATTTCAGAGGTGAAAGAGACCCATATGAATTGAAGAGACGTCCCTTGGGGTATTTATAATTCAATTCAATTCATTCTCACAAGTCAATAAACATGACACAGAGAAATACATAATCACTAGAAATTTCATCTCCTATACATGTGTGTTGAGGTACATATAGAGTAGTAAATCTTACTGTAGATATAAATGGTGAATCAACTTGTAGGGTTGACCACCTCATTTATAATTTCAATAAATCTAGATAAATTTGATAGCAGATTGAAATTCTTAGAAGAAAATAAATCGTGAAATTTCATAATATTTGGTCTGTGATAAAAATTTTGCGGTAAGTGCATTTTTTTGGGAAGTCTTTTTATTCGCATGACAAAACATAATGAAATTTGTCTAATTTACAAGGTAGGACTACAGGAGAAGCTTAGGGATCATTGTGACACTTATAACAGATGGATTGGGTTCATTGTGATACGTGTAACAGATGGATTGGTGTTCATTGTGATACGTGTAACAGATGGATTGGGTTCATTGTGATACGTGTAACAGATGGATTGGGTTCATTGTGATACGTGTAACAGATGGATTGGGTTCATTGTGATACGTGTAACAGATGGATTGGGTTCATTGTGACACTTGTAACAGATTGATTGGGTTCATTGTGATACGTGTAACAGACTTATTGGGTTCATTGTGATACTTGTAACAGACTTATTGGGTTCATTGTGATACTTGTAACAGGCTTATTGGGTTCATTGTGATACTTGTAAGATATGTACAAAGGGTGTTTACAACTGAACTTTGTATGCTTAATATACTTCAAGATTTAACTGAGCGTTCATTTATGTGATTTTATAGGCATTCGCAATACATGTAATAATGTGTAAATTGCTAAACTTTATGCAAGTGAGACTCGACAGTAACAAGATATTAAATCTTCTATGATATGCACCCTTTACTACTACTCTTAAACTGTTTTAAATTTATCTAAATTTATTTATTTGCACCTAATTAAATTTATCCCATGTTTTCCCCTTTTCAGCCTACCGTGAACGATGAAATGAACCATGTTGAGCAATTCAGCAGTTTAAGGAAAATTATCAATGACAAATGTGTTGTGAAACGCTAGCATATATTTAAAATTCACCCTCTGTACTAGTATACAGCATGTACCTCTGTTACTTGTGGACAAACACAATAGACAACAGTGCTAGTTTAGTGTAGCTCCCACCATTGAACAATTTCCGCCACAATATTTATAATGACATTACAGATGGAAAAGTCAGCTGAAAGTTAGTGACGTATAACTGGGCTACCTATAGGGCATGTACCGAAATGTTTATCTGCACATTTTCGAATACTACCCATAGTCCTCAGCGTCGCCACACATACTACCCATAGTCCTCAGCGTCGCCACATATACTACCCATAGTCCTCTGCGTCTGCGCACACATTGATGTGTGTGCAAATGACCTCTGGCGGAAGTTAGCACATTTTCGTAACAGTTTGGATAATGGAGGTGAAATATGTGCTGAAGTGACAGGACAGTCAGTAGCAAGCTTTCCTCCATGATCTCAGCCAAATGATGAAGGAGGATGGTATTGTGCTTGCCTGCAATTACATGCTTCAAAATGTGAATGCTAGAACTTTATTTGATAAATCAATCATATTTCAGTTACATGTAATTAACCGCCGTAAAGTGACTGAAACATTGTCAAAACGTCTTAAAACTGTTATCAATCAATCAAACAATTTATTTGATAAACTTGGGGAAATTCTTTCACAAATGATTGATTGATTGATTTAATATTGTTTAACGTACCTCTCGAGAATATTTCACTCACATGGAGACTTCACCACTGCCGGTGAAGGGCATCGAATTTTAGACCTATACTCGGCGCTTATGGCCAGGGAGGGATATTTATCGTGCCACACCTGTTGTGGCATGGGGCATCGGTTTTTGCGGTCTCTTCCGAAGGACCGCCCCATTTAGTCGCCTCTTACGACAAGCAAGGGGAAAGAGAGGAATGCTGCTCCGATGACATTGTATACTTTATAGTGAATAAACAGCCTCTGACGCTCTATGTACGCACAGGGGCTAAGTCACGTATATTTGATGTGGAATTTTAGTTGATAGGTCCGAAATCTTCCACACTAGTCTGAATTTCGCTGCTGTCATTGGTGAAAACCACCCGGTAACCTGGATCGGTAATGTCCTAGGAAAAATAAACAGGTGAAATCGAGAGAACGATGACGTATATCCCTGTTATTTTCAGAACCTGTGGCTTGTTGGCATGTAAGTTGTTCAACATTAATCTATGCAAGGGGACCGGTACATTTTTTTTTAGGCATTTGAAGCGAGTGGGTAGTTTTTTTTTTATCGGTCAGAGTTAGACCCCTTTCTATATTATGGTATCCCAGAGTTCGGGCCCAAACGAGCTTAGCTCCTGTGGTCTCGCCCGTAATTTGTCACTCATATGGAGACGTCAACAATACCAATGAAGGGCTGCATTAGGCCTATACGCTCGGTGCTTGCGGCCATTGAGCAGAGAAGGTTCTTTATCGTGTCACACCTGCTGTGGCACGGAATCTCGGTTTTTGCGGTTTCATCTGAAGAACCGCCCCATTTAGTCGCCTCTTACGACAAGCAAAGGGGTACTAAGGACCTATTCTAACCCGGATCCATGAAACTGTAAATTAGAAAATTTACTTTTGGTTACTATCGACAAACATATTTATCAATACAAAATCGATCTACCATAGCGTGTCTCGTAATACTTGCTAAACTTGAGTAAAGTGGTCTGAACAGATTAAGTAAGTATTTAGTTAATGACCATCATAATTCGTTTTAAATACTCGTTCAGTATAGTAGTTAAATGACTCTTTCAAGATTTGATGCAAGATTAGAAGGATATATTTTATGGCTTAAGCCTGGTAGCTATGTGCTCTTAATGGTCATTAGCATTTAATTGCCAACATGGTCGTTAGAAAGTTGGCAGGACGTGCAAAATGACTGTACAGAGAAGTAACATTAATTACAGGTAATCCATTAAGGTAAGAAATCATTGAAGTCGTTTTAATCTAGTTTTGGAAAAAGCATTACAGATTTACATGCTAAGCGCTGCACTTTTGCAGACACATGTTATTTTGATAAACTTGTATAGCCAATGCATTACTGAATGCATATATATATTTATTTTTCTATAAAATTATAAAGGAATTCCCCACTTTAGTTGTAGCTTGTAGTCTCCTTTTACGATTCCTTATTTCAAAGAAGAAGAAAAAAAGATTTATCTATTATACTTTTAGGTAGATATTAAACACTGATGTATCTCCAGTAAGTGTGCAGTCCCTTTCCTCCTGGGATATTAGAAGATAAGGGTAGAAAACTATGTTTTAGATGGTCACTCTTAGCCTCAAAACTACAAAATTACTACCCGAGGTCATTACGGGCAAATGAATTAGAAAGAAACCGTATAGTTTTTGTAGATTTTTATTGTATTTATTTTTGTGAATTTCATCACCACCACAAGATTGTCTAGTCTTACGTTTTGGATATAATTTTCTTTATTACAAAAACGACTTATAATAGAAAAGAGTCAAGTTGTGCCGATAATAAACAAAGGCTTTAAGAACCAGTCATTGAATTCAATGAATATCAAGAGAGATTTAAAAAAAAAACCCACCAAAAAAAAAAAAAAAACCCTCAGAAAAACCCGATTTCAAAAGAAGCTCCTAATGTTAACAAACTTTTCGGTAAAATAGAAAGACAACTTTTTGGTAAAATAGAAAGCCAAATCTCTAAGTTTACGTAATAATGAACATTTTGGGTATTGTAAATTGCATTATTTAAACTTTGATGTTTTACTACATTGCAAATAATCACAGCTAAAGTGGGGGAGGTCCTTCAGGGTGTATAGTACCAGAGCATCGTGGATCTCATGCTTGATCCACTCCTTTAATCCACTACATCAGTGTAACAGTTCTTTATTCAGCAGGAACCCCCAGCTCCTCTATACAAAAAGATAATTAAAAAAACTGAATGAACATTGAACTTTTACATTGCTTCCTAATTACCATTTCTTTCTCGGTAATTCAATGACGAGAAAAAAGTGTTGACATTGAAAATTGTTTGTTTTGCAGGTGTAACAATGTTCTGCACATGGGGATCGTGTCAGAAAGTTGTAGAACCCAAGCGCATCGTCGAGGCTGATCAGCAGATAATCAAACGTTCTGGGGACGCAAAGCCATCCTGGAATGACATTAATCTGCACCATGAAACATTCCGCCGGAAGTCTCTGCTCGATAACAGAAATGTCCGCCTGGTAAAAATTAAAACTGTGGGGGCATTTTTAAGTGCTGTGAAATCGAAAAAAATAGATGAAACGAATGAAACTCAAAAACAGCATACTAAAGGTGAAATAGTGGATCAGGCTGTGGAGGAATCAAACAGTCAACTCCGGTCTGTGGGGGTCCAGAGGCGATTTAGCATGGTAGATGTGGCCAGCCGGATTTCTGAAATGAAGTCCAAGAAAGTTTCATTTCATGGCGATGTTGATAACACCCAGACAGAGGACAGAAAATTCCGGAGAAAACCCTCTATATTGAAAACACTGGTCCGAAGAGCCACGATAGGGTACGTTTACTCGATGTTGTACATGTAACTCTCTCTCTCTCTCTCTCTCTCTCTCTCTTCGAACTTTATCATATTTTCAATATCTATAAACACAAAACATTTGATGTGACGGTGACGTCGTCCGCGGCCATCAATATGGCGCAGAAAAGCAGCTCACAACTTTAAATGACACAATCGCCATTATGTAAAAATTGGTCTGTGAAATGCCGAGCAACCAATCAAATTGTGTGTTACAACCGAAATAAGATTAGTAGCCATAATAAGTTATAGGTCAAGACATAGTGTGCCAAGTCTTTTAAAGTTAAAACGCTTAATAGGATTTTCCGTGCACTTTGCACCATGATTTAAGGTTTATGTTACAAATGTACCCATGTCGATCAAGAAATGAGCCGTTCAGAATGTTATGACAATAAATTCACTTGTTCGTTTAATGACATGCCTTGTCCATAAAAACAAGCAAACAAACAAATCCACAAACAAGCAATATTGGATATGGAGCTACATTATATCATTTGGTTAGGAGAAAAAGTTTAGAAGTTGGATCTAATTTTTAGGATTGAAATGATCAGTAACAAACGAAGGTAAGATATAATTTTTTCAGATAGAAGAGGAATTGGCTGCTTTCATCGTTTTACATCCGTTCGAGAAGTTTTCATATTCAGACGTCACCAGTAGGCCAAGTATCACACATTTTGACCTTTGCTTAGTGTGTTCAAAGGCATAGCAATGAGGGTTCTTTAACGTGCCAACGCCTGTCGACACGGCACCCCCTTGTTTAAGGTCATACTAAAGACCTGTGATTCTCACTTCTAAATGCCGAGCGTTTGGCGAAGGAGCAATCACTTCATGTGCCTACATGTATGTTGACGTCTTGGGTTGACATGAAATGGGCGTGGCTCGAACAAACGATATCTTGGTACCAAAAGCGAACGCTCTACCACTGAGCTACCGCGACCGTAAAACTGGGTAAAATGGAATATGATGTCGCTGAGCAGAGGCGGATTTTGAGGTCGGTCCGAGCCCCTCCTTTTTTGCCACAAATTTACAAGGCGTGCTCAAGATTTGGCACCCAAAATAGCTGATTATTTTGGCTAATACTTGACTTTCACATGTGCAACCCCCACTCTTTTTTTAAAAACAAAATTCTGGATCCGCTACAGTGATGTGCATATATGCACATTAGTTCAGCCCTGTCTTCAATCAATGACCGGTCGTGGTAGCCTAGTGGTTTGGTCGCTCTCTTCGAAGGTCCCGCATTTGAATCTCGAACCTGGCCCCGCGTCTATCGTTAGACGTTTCATGTAGGAAGTCGCCGTTCCTCCTCCAAGTCTCCGGCATTACAAGTGAAGGTCAAGGGTCTTTCAGATATACGACCTTAGAAACGGAGATTGAACTGTTTTATGTCACGATAGCTGAAAAAGTATCCTCACTGCAACGGCCTTGAGTGTCATGCGACGGGTGCATTTGTGGTACTTCACACATCTTGTGATTTCTCTGTGTAACCGTCATGTATTTAAATCAAAACACACTGGTGGTTCGGGTTCTAAAGTTCTTTATTGTTATATCCTAATTCTGGAGGATGATCTAAAAATATGTAAAATACATGTAATTAAGTTCTCTCTCACTCTATCATTCACACTTTTAGTTATATTAAAATAATGATTACAAAATATTTATAAATTAATGTAATAGATAAATATTTACCAATAGAGTAAATTCAAACTCTTACCGTAAACTCGGAAGAACAGAAACTGCAGTAAAACTTAGTTTCTTTGATATGACAATATGTGAATTATAAGTCACTCAGTCCGGGTCTGGAGTGTTGCTGGGTTAGTTTCTGGAATTGGCGCGAATCTTGCTTATATAGCACCAAACCAGTAAAACAACTCACAAGATACTTACTACTACACACAAACCATACTGACCTTTCACACTTCTCTCTCTACCAATCAGCGTTCATCCCCATGAATATGAATGAAATGAAACGACTTACGATAAAATCAGTAACGTAATGAAATTATATTAGTATGTTAAATATGAATTATTTCATCCTGTGACATCTATATGAATGACAAATTCTTGAATGGGACGCAAAACAACATCTGAATCAAGCCTGTCCTCAATATTGAATAACACGTAAAGATTAAATGTTTGCACCGTGTTGGACACTAGCATGTATCTTAGCTAAATATAATTTGTGCATGCATGGGAAACAAACTGCAGGTTTCAATGAAGGTAATCTGAAGATTAAAACATTTAATCCAAATTAAGAACCGTGAAATCATTGTATGTTGAGCAATTAATTATGGCATAACAACACAAAATGGGGGGAAAAGACATCATGTGGAGATTCGAAATCTGAAGGAATCAGTGAAATAACGAGATAAGGAGTATTTCTTGTCACCATGGGTGTTTCACAGAGCACCGAGGCCTTCACACCAAGGTCACTAAACAGGTATTTTTTTTGTCAATGTTGGCGTTAAATACTGAACCGACCATCAATTTTACAATGTAATATCGGTTCAATGACAGCGTGTCACTTCACGTGATCGAGCGTAAGACCGGTGAAGGGCTTCAAATTTAGGCTTTTGGGGTGTTTGCTCTTAAGGGCCATTGAGCAGTGAAGGTTATTTAGCGTGCCACACCTACTGTGACCCGTTCCATCCGTTTTTAAGGTTATCTCCGAGGACCCGTGACATTCGCACCTGATGCCGAGCGTTTGGCAATGGAACTGCCACTACTTGTCCGCGGTCTGTCGCGGCCGGGATTCGAATCCCGGCCTTCCGCATGCGGGGCGAACGCTCTAACCTCTAGACCACCGAGGCGGTCTAACACAAACGAAGTGTTATGCTGTTATTGAACCAATAGTACATGTACTGGATTTGTAATATAGGTTAAATAATACCTTATCTCAGTAGCCTGGATTTCTGTTTTGAGAGGATTCTACGTGTAAATATTATGCCGTTTTGTGGATGGTCCCTGGATGTTGTTGACGTAGCACTTTGAGAATGATTCCGTATGAATTGCTCAGCGTTTCCAAAACTCGCAGTAGCCCAATGATGTAATTTTGTGTTATTTTGGGTCTGTAGTTCTCCTTTCTGGGTGTAAGATCTTGGGTCACAACTCCCCCCACTTCATTTTTTGGATCCACCTGTGAAATTTGAGGATGACTCTATTCATTGGCATTATAAATATATTGTGTGGTTTTATCTTATTGCAGTAGCGTGTTCAGTAAGAAACAGGGTCCTGGAGCAAAAGTCAAGTCTGATGTGGAGAGGCTGTGGAAGATCCGTTGTAGTCTGTATAAAAAAGAAAGGTAATTCTGTACGCACGTCAACGCCATTTTTGTGCTATTACAAATAAAATGTCCGAATCTCGGTCCTACCCCATCTGTATCCGCGCCCGAACATTGTAGTACAAATGTCTAACCCCGGTCCCATCTCATCTGTATCCGCGCCCGAACATTGTAGTACAAAATTTCTAACCCCGGTCCCATCTCATCTGTATCCGCGCCCAAACATTGTAGTACAAATTTCCAACCCCGGTCCCATCCCATCTGTATCTGCACCCGACACTGTAGTACAAATGTCCGACCCCCGGTCCTATCCCATCTGTATCCGCGCCTGAACACTGTAGTACAAATGTCCGACCCCTGGTCCTATCCCATCTGTATCTGCACCCGACACTGTAGTACAAATGTCCGACCCCCGGTCCTATCCGCGCCTGAACATTGTAGTACAAATGTCCGACCCCCGGTCCTATCCCATCAGTATCCGCGCCTGAACACTGTAGTACAAATGTCCGACCCCCGGTCCTATCCCATCAGTATCCGCGCCTGAACACTGTAGTACAAATGTCCGACCCCCGGTCCTATCCCATCAGTATCCGCGCCTGAACACTGTAGTACAAATGTCCGACCCCCGGTCCTATCCCATCTCTATCCGCGCCTGAACACTGCAGTACAAATGTCCGACCCTCGGTCCTATCCGCGCCTGAACACTGTCTCTGTAATACAGATGTAATCATTAACTGTGATAATTATATGATATTGTGGGATTCTTTTTAGATTCCATGACGAGGAGATCTCGTTGTTACGATCACTGATTAGCGAGACTCTTGACCTTACTGGGAGACTGCGCATCATTGTCAGAGAGAGTGAAGAGTGAGTATATTATTATCCTTATCATGTCACGTGACAGCAATACTGTATTTACTGGGAGACTGCGCATCATTGTTAGAAAGAGTGAAGAGTGAGTATATTATTATCCTTATATATATCATGTCACGTGACAGCAATACTGCATTTACTGGGAGACTGCGCATCATTGTCAGAGAGAGTGAAGAGTGAGTATATTATTATCCTTATATATATGATGTCACGTGACAGCAATACTGTATTTACTGGGAGACTGCGCATCATTGTTAGAGAGAGTGAAGAGTGAGTATATTATTATCCTTATATATATATATATATATATATATATATATATATATATATATATATCATGTCACGTGACAGCAATACTGTATTTACTGGGAGACTGCGCATCATTGTTAGAGAGAGTGAAGAGTGAGTACATTATTATCCTTATATATATATCATGTCACGTGACAGCAATACTGTATTTACTGGGAGACTGCGCATCATTGTCAGAGAGAGTGAAGAGTGAGTATATTATTATCCTTATATATAACATGTCACGTGACAGCAATACTGTATTTACTGGGAGACTGCGCATCATTGTCAGAGAAAGTGAAAAGTGAGCATATTATTATCCTTATCATGTCACGTGACAGCACTGCTGTATTTACTGGGAGACTGCGCATCATTGTTAGAGAGAGTGAAGAGTGATTATATTATTATCCTTATATATAACATGTCACGTGACTGCAATGCTGTATTTACTGGGAGACTGAGCATCATTGTTAGAGAGAGTGAAGAGTGAGTATATTATTATCCTTATATATAACATGTCACGTGACAGCAATACTGTATTTACTGGGAAACTGCGCATCATTGTTAGAGAGAGTGAAGAGTGAGTATATCATTATCCTTATCATGTCACATGACAGCAATACTATATTTACTGGGAGACTGCGCATCATTGTTAGAGAGAGTGAAAAGTGAGCATATTATTATCCTTATCATGCCACGTGACAGCACTGCTGTATTTACTGGGAGACTGCGCATCATTGTTAGAGAGAGTGAAGAGTGAGTATATTATTATCCTTATATATAACATGTCACGTGACTGCAATGCTGTATTTACTGGGAGACTGAGCATCATTGTTAGAGAGAGTGAAGAGTGAGTATATTATTATCCTTATATATAACATGTCACGTGACAGCAATACTGTATTTACTGGGAGACTGCGCATCATTGTTAGAGAGAGTGAAGAGTGAGTATATTATTATCCTTATATATATCATGTCACGTGACAGCAATACTGTATTTACTGGGAGACTGCGCATCATTGTCAGAGAGAGTGAAGAGTGAGTATATTATTATCCTTATATATATCATGTCACGTGACAGCAATACTGTATTTACTGGGAGACTGCGCATCATTGTTAGAGAGAGTGAAGAGTGGGTATATTAATATTCTTATCATGTGACGTGACAGCAATACTGTATTTACTGGGAGACTGCGCATCATTGTCAGAGAGAGTGAAGAGTGAGTATATTATTATCCTTATATATATCATGTCACGTGACAGCAATACTGTATTTACTTGGAGAATGCGCATAATTGTCACAGAGAGAGAGAGAGAGAGAGAGAGAGAGAGTATATTATTATCCTTATATATATGATGTCACGTGACAGCAATACTGTATTTACTGGGAGACTGCGCATAATTGTCAGAGAGAGAGAGAGAGAGAAGAGTGAGTATATTATTATCCTTGTATATAACATGTCACGTGACAACAATGCTGTATTTACTGGGAGACTGTGCATCACTGTTAGAGAGAGTGAAGAGTGAGTATATTATTATCCTTGTATATAACATGTCACGTGACAACAATGCTGTATTTACTGGGAGACTGCGCATCATTGTCAGAGAGAGAGAGAGAGAGAGAGAGAGAGAGAGAGAGAGGAGTGAGTATATTATTATCCTTGTATATAACATGTCACGTGACAACAATGCTGTATTTACTGGGAGACTGCGCATCATTGTCAGAGAGAGTGAAGAGTGAGTTACTGTATATTATTCTCTTTTATATATCATGTCACGCGACAACAATATTGTATTTAGGATTGAGTAGTGAGTTTATCGATACTTATCTTTATATATCATGTCACGTGATAGCAATACTGTATATTGATGTCATTTAGGATTGAGTATATTGTCCACCTCAACAGAAACATGTCATGTAACACGTGTATCATCATCTGGAGGCTGGGGAAATATCACTCATTTTATAATTCTATGAACTCTGTCACGTGACGTTATCAGGGATTGTCCAGCCTGTTACGTGACAGGAGAACTTGTGTATCGTGTTGATTGATTGATTGATTGATTTTACGTCTATTGCAATTTACAAACAAAATGATGAACACGTGCTACATTTTGTAACCTGCTTTACATCAGAACAACAGAAACAAAATAGAATTTAAAAATAAACGTTTAAGGTAGCTCCAACCTCATGTGATATATTATGATCGGTGATATGGCATTTTTAAAAACGGTTTCTATGCGGGATTTGTGTATTCCATTGAAATAGATAAACTCTGCAGTTACATATTCTATCAAAAATACGCCCGAAATTCCCAAGGAATTGAACATTTAAAAATACAAGAAAGGGGGGGGGGGGTACCGGAAGTCCTGTCCAGAAGCATCTGTGGGAGAGTGTGACTTGAATTGTGTGTTCATTTCATTACTTCACTAGACCAAGTAATGGGAAAATATATGAATAATCAGTAATGAGGTTGAGTATGTTTCTCGCCAAACCCATCCTAGTCACGTGACAAGGGAAATCCGGAAGTACTAATGTTTCGTGTTGCAATTACTTATTTACTAACTATCTACAGATACACAGATGATGACGTCGATACCTACAGCAAAGACATGAACGGTCTACAGCTCCTGTTCTACAACATAGTGGAGATCTGGCAAAAAGTGGCGGGTCCAGAGAGGAAAAAGTAAGTATCCTTATTCGTGTGTTGACCCTTTTCTGTAATGGTATTAGTGGCAGAGATGGTACATGTACAGAATTTTATTCTATGTTAACCATTAACATTCCAGTTATATGTAAAATAACAGTTAGTTGGGGGGAGGGGGGTGTATAAATTTTGTTCAACGAACTTACCCAAAATTAATAATCACGAAATATGAGAATGAATTTTGGCAAACACACACAACGCTTCATAAAATGTCTAATTTACGACGGACCCCCACCACAACCACTTCTATATGATGAGGACATTTTTCGAATTTTCCAGACACAAGGACGAGATAATGGCGGACATTATGGAGCTGTCGACAGACGTGGCTTCTATAGTTGGGGAGATTCTATTGGTGTTCCTTCAGCGGTTCCAACTGAATATCGTCCCCCTACTGAAACCAATACACGGTCTTTTCTTTGCTCTGGGGCTCCATGTCAAATACAACTGTCTGGATAAGGAGCTTATGTGAGATTTCAAATCATTCTTCATAACCTGAACATGTACAATGTATTTATATAATGTATTTGTATAATGTATCTATCTACACAATTTATCTTTATGATACTGACAAACAAGTTGATGGTACAGGGGTTTCAACAGTCTCGTTTAAAGTCAGCATCTTGCAAATTCTATGGTCGTTATAACGATCTAGTTTGCCAATACAACCTATCATTGGGTCAAATGCTGCCTGACGTGTTTCATACCGATTGTTAGACCGTTCGTGGTACACTGATTTTGACTACGGATAACTCCGTTTACCTGATCAAGATAGAGGGCTCACGGCGGGTGTGACTGGTCGACAGAGGATGCTTACTCCTCCTAGGCACCTGATCCCACCTCTGGTGTGTCCAGGGGTCCGTGTTTGCCCAACTCTCTGTTTTGTATTGCTTATGAGATTGATCACTGTTCGTTATCTTCACCTTTCACATCTATACAATGCATTTATACAATATATAGAATATATAGATACAACCACAGGCAATTATATCTCTTGGATTCCAAGTTACTATAAAAGAGGAAATGTATTGAACTCTAAATATAGGGTACCCAAATTCGTAGATGCAATTCTCAGTCACTTGGAGCTATTACGGACCTCACTTTATGAATTACGGTAAGGAATTCAACTTAGAAATGATATTTAATGCTGCACATTCTATGTAATAGCTTGTTGCAATGCTCGAACATTCTGTTTAGTTGTACAGGGCCAAGCTAAAATTCGACCACGAAATAATAGGCATTTTTCCGAATTCATTTCTGCATATCTTGGGAAATATACGAAATTTCGGGATGAACTTTGGTAATAATGTAGATTGATTATGTATGATTATATTAGAATACAGAGTAGAATTTTATACCATTTGATTTATTGTTTTCACATCGGCGAACTTGGGTACCCTATATTCAGTGTTCTATACCTTTACTCTTTAATAGTAAATTCGAATCCAAGCGATATAATTGCCTGTGGATACAATGCATTTATACAATATATCTTTATACATCATTGTCTTTATATATCTATACAATGCATTCATACAATATATTTATATGCTTCAGATCACTTATTTCTGACAGTGATTTCAATATCTTCATACAAAGGTTATCAATGTGATAAGAAATAAGTTAAATTCAATTTCTTTGTGCCTGTTATATTCGAAATCTTATTATCTACATTGACGTGCATCAATGTTGAATGATTGGATGTTACTTCCACCATGTGACGCTCTCTGTTACATTTACCTTTTAAATTAATTTGGTGCTATCAACCAACCATTTTGCCAATTTCTACGGTAGAGATAACTCAGTGGTAGAGCGCTCGCTTCGTAACCGGGAGGTCGTGAGTTCAATTCAATTCATTTATTCACTTAAAACCAGATCATTAGTACATGAGGTATACATATATAAGCTATGATTATAGGTTCGAGACCCGCTCGTGCCATGGCCGAGTTAAACCTAAGACGTAAACGCTCCATCGCCAAACGCTCGGCATTTGGAAGTGAGAATCACGGGTCTTTCGGACCTAACAACGGAGGTTCCACGTCGCGGCAGACGTTGGCACGTTAAAAAACCGCACTGTAACGGCCGTAAGCGCTGAGTGTAGTACTTCACCTACAGCTGGCGACGTCTCAGTATGGGTGAAAACTTTCCGACGGGACGTAAAGCAAAAAAACAAAACACCAAAAAAAAAAAAAAAAAATCAAAAAAAAAAAAAAAAAAAAAACCAACAAAAAACCAACAAATAAACGAACTACGTCGTTTTATTTTTTATTTGGTGTTACAGATCCGCCATTTAAATGGCATGTTACATGTATATCCGCCGTTTAATTCATGTGGTATTACGTCCGCCATTTAAATGACTTGTGGATGACGTCTAGTGTTGGTAGGCTAAAGACAAAGGCCACTTGGTAACATGGTGAGACATTTTTGACGATTATATCTTAAATAGTATGTGAGATTTAGAAATAATATTCTAAATAAAGAGGCTGTATCCTCGAAATTTTCCTGATCGAATGAGATTCAAAGGTCAAAGTCACCTGCTAAGATGACAAATTGTCGCCGGATGGTTTCTCTGATATAGTGGATTTTTCTCTAACTGGTTACATTGAAAAATCTGAGACCAACTTGATTAATTTTGGACGGTTACCTTTCTTTGCTTCCCGTGGGGATCCGGGTTAGAATAGGTCCTCAGTACCCCTTGCTTGTCGTAAGAGGCGACTAAATGGGGCGCTCCTTTCGATAAGACCGCAAAAATCGAGGCCCCGTGTCACAGCAGGTGTGGCATGGTAAAGTTCCCTCCCTGCTCAAAGACCGTAAGCGCCGAGCATAGGCCAAAATTTTACAGCCCTTCACCGGCAATGGTGACGTCTCCATATGAGTGAGAAAGTTTCGAGAGGGACGTTAAACAATGTACAATTCATCAATCTTTGTTTGCTTGTAATCAGATTATGTCAGAAATATCGGATAGGTTACAGAAATCCTATTGTCTGAACACCTCTGTCTGGGGTTTGTTTGCAGCTAATTTATTATTCTAGATTGAGTGATGGTGCCCCTGGCATATACTCAGGTTTTTTGGCGGGAGTTCTACAGCTGTTCAGGAGCGCCAAAATTCTACTCAAGAGACTCAAGTGAGTTTGAAATGATTTATCTACAATTGATAAAATGTTGATAATGATGACCAAATTAGAAAGATGATAAAATATACACACGGTGTTTTTCTAACAGATTCGCAGATGAGACGTCGATAGGGAAGAAGAAACTAGTGCAGACTAATATTGCGTCCTTTGTAAACGAAGCCACGGTGTCACATGGTCTACACTCGTAAGTCTTGTATTTGTCGGTTTCACGTGGTCTACACTCGTAAGTCCTAAGTCAGATCTCCTGCATAGTGAGCCTATTGGCTCCAAATGTGAGTTTCGTCAAGATTTAAGAAGAGTTATTGCCCTTTCAATGAATTTGCGCCACCATTACAGATAATATTTGACTTTAAATACACTGTACTGTTCGCTCAATTTTACTTGGTGTATGACCCTTGATTGGATTGGGGGAAGGGTTGTATAGGACAGAAATACTCCCAAGAATATGTTTTGGTGTTGTTTTTAACCGTTTATGTGACATTTACCTCGATACCCCAATATTTAATGGCAAACAAATCTTCACAGACTCTCCGCAGATGATTTACGCGACATGATGATGAGAATCGGAATCATTTGCACGGATGCATTCTACACAGTTGGGAAAACGAGCGGGTAAAGTGTAGAATATTCATTGGTAATTGTAAAGTTTCTGCATTCTGTAGTATGGATGTATTGATGGCTGTCAGATTTGGAATATAAACGACAAAAGCTCCGATTCCATAGTTTTTAAAACAGGTTTATTTTTCTGTATAGTGATCTGAATGTCTTTTTGTTCTTTTGAAGCACTTTGGAGTACGTTGACCTTGGTGACGGAGTGCACGCGGTGGCACCATTAAGCAGCCTCGGTTTCATCTGTCATGTTGACTTTATTCAGTGTCCAATCGAATCTCGGTCGACATTGATGGCGGGGATTCAGCTGAACGATGGCCAGCACTACGTATCGGACTTTTTCCTGGTTATCGGTAGTCCATTTCACAGTCTAGAGAAAATAACTATACAGTCCCCCATCCATCACTCGTCCTTTCCTGCCTCTGCTACAGTCCGAGTCAAAACCAAGACGGGAGACAAATGGACAGACGTCGAGGGAGATATAATTGTATGTTTAACTTTATTACAGTCAATATAAAACCTAGAGGCATTTTAATTTGATAATTATCAGTTTTAAATAGCTAAATGATCTGCTCCTCATTTATTCTTTTATGCAATCTTACAATTTTATATGCAATAACAAACAAACAAAAAATCCAATAAAACAAACGAAAACAACAACAAAAAATAACAAGATGTGTTTGTGTTGTAGAATGAGCCTTCCCCCATAATGAGACCCCCCCCCGCCCCGGAAGCCTGGCTCTAGAGTGAGCCTTCCCCCAGGGAGAAGTCTCACTATGGGGGGAAGTCTGGCTCTATAACACCGGCACAAAGTTTATAATGGCCAACGTAAAAGTTTTTGGGAAAAAAACGTCAAGCCCAAAGGTCAAGGTCACAAGATCATAAATTTTGGTACCCAAAGAAACTTCTTTTCACATGTAATACACACATGGAGTCCTAGCAGTGACCTTACAGAAATTAAGGTCATGGTTACAGGTAAAGGTTTTGTGGACTGACAAACATACAGACCAAAAACTATACGTCCCCTAATCGCCAGTGACGTGCATAAAAAAACCCATAAATAACTGAACAAAATATTCACAGTTAATTTTATTAAGAAATGTTATAATAGAAAGTAGCCTAACATTTGTTTAGCTATATATTGGCAGGTAAATGCGATAATAGAATTAGAACATTTGTAATACTGTATTCAGGCAGGTAAATGCGAGTTCAAAGCGAGCTACATGGAGGCATTTGTTGTGGTAGCGGGTTATCGCCCTTATCACAGGGAGATAACTCCGTCAGGGTTTACCTACATGTCAGAGGATGATTCCAGGATCAGAATCAATTTCCCTCCAAACTGCTTTAGTCGTCCGTGTATCGTGCAGTTCAGGGTAAGAAATATGAAGAGTAAGAGGAGAGAGAGAGAGAGAGAGAGAGAGAGAGAGAGAGCCAATGCAACATTCAAATTCTATTCTATCACAAAACGTTTTCTTAGCTAAAGTATAAAAAAATGAATAAATCTCTTCAACAAGCTCAAGGTGTCCTAATAAAATTCATTTTCTACCTGGCACTAATGACAAACCTTACTTCATATTTTGCAGTTGATCCAATTTAACAGGAACAGAATATTTTCGTACAAGGAAACCTGTCCAGACTTGTGCAAATATGTCACCTGTATTTCTGACGTAATTTTCATAAAACACGATGATGACGTCACAATCAACGAACCTGCTCTTGTACACATGCCGATTATTAACGATATCGATGATTACGACACGGAATTAGTTGTGTTCCGGAAGCGGGCGAATGGCGAGGTGGAACTCATTCCACGCCCCAGCGCCATGCGTTGCGAATCTACAGGAAATTGTTACACTTTCCAAATCGACCGATTTTGTGGGTAAGAAGTAATCAGTACACAAAACGCACATCATTTATATATAAATTTTCCCGTCCGCGTCTTTTAACTCAACACTAATTAAAAAATTAACTGTGTGCATGATTTTGCATGCCCCCAGAATAGAATGTTCGGGAGCATCTAGTTTTTGGCCTGTCCATCTGTCTGTCCGCATATCTGTCAGTCTTTGACAAAAAACTTTATCCTTTGTCATATCTTTTATACCATAAAAGGTACACATCTAATATTTGATATGTGTATTCCTTGTGGCAAGACCATTTCATTGACACCAAAATCTTTGACCTGGTGACCTTACATTTTGTATTGACTTTTGTCTTACTTTTACAAATTTCTAATATAAGCCACATCTTTCAAATCGTAAGAGGTACTGTCTTTATATTAAACATGTATTTTTTGTGAGAAAACCTTTGCAATGATACTAGACTTGTCTACCTTATGACGTTGACAAAGTACATGTATTGGAAATTTTTAAAAGAACTTTAACCTTGATTATATTTTTACAACTTAAGAGGGACCGCTTCCATGTTTGGCATGTGTATTCCATGTAGCAATACCTTTCCATTTGTACTAAAATCATTGGCCTAGTGGTGGCCTTTCTATTGACCTTTGACCTACTTTTAGAAAATTCTGATATAATCCATATCTTCTAAACCGTATGGCACTGCTTTCATATTTAGCATGTGCATTTCTTGTGAGAAGATATTTCCATCAGTACCAAATTTGTTGACATTGTGACTCTGAAATTGACCTCTGACTTACTTTGAAAATTATTCACAGAAAATTTGTAATCCGGGTGCATCAATGTTTCACAAACACGTCTTGTTACCCATGTAATCAAATAGCAGAAACGTCTAGCATAGCACGATATGTGACCGGTGATATCATTTTTAAAATTGTAGAGATGGCGCTTCTAGTTGCAGGTACATGTTCTGATTTGCACGTGGTACGACTTGTCGTCGGCGCACTTTGCTTTTTGGCGTTTTTTGCACAAGCCGGATTTGCTCTGCGTAGTGTTTTCTTTATGCTTTCCACACGTGCTTTGCATACTTTTAAGCGCGAATTAAGGTTAAAACCTTGTCAAGTACTTGCAATTACTTACAGAGATCTGCGTTCTTCAGACCAAGCTTTATGTTTTACGCAATCAAATATAACATAAAGATATTCAACAAAGCAAGTATGGATATAATACTCTCGTGGTACACAATACAATTCAATCAATAAACCTACTTGATTTCTTTTCAGACTGGCACTTGGAAAGGCAAACAAGAGACAGATGAAGAAAAATCGCCGAGCTATCATTGACGAGTTTAATCTGTATTACGAGACGGAACATATTTGTTCTGTATTGACCCTAATGGATAGACCAGCTCTTCAAAATGGAGTGATAAAATTGTGGACGGAGGTGGTTGAAAAGAGATTCTTGAAAAGAATTTTGCGCATGCGCATGAAAGATGGTCTTTTTGAAATTCCTGGAAGCAAATCTCCAGATATTCGCTTAAAAGATTATGACGTAGTGCGTATAGATTTAGACGGGAATATTGGGAGAATACGCGACATTTCACTTGATCATTACTTTATTTCATATCTTAGTAGTTCAAACCAAAACTACCGATCGTTTCCGATTGAACCTAGACGGGATCCTCGAGGAAGACACATTGGTATCATAAACTACTTTCGGGAATCGGGACATGAAGATGTGTGTATTCATCAAGTGTCCATGGATACCGAGCGGTTCCTGGTAAACGGGCCACGCTTGCCTACCTCTCATGCAGACGCCAAGCCATGTAAGTTTATACAGATCATTTGAGCATTATAATATATTCATCAAACTTTAAATTTGTATCAAATCAAACATTTTATTTGTATTGTACAGTGTTTTTGAAAATTTAAACTGCCATTAGAATATTCAATATAATAGCTATTCAAAAACATATAATCATTTCGATTCTTAATTGTAAAGTGAATACAAATATGTCCTTTAATACGAAATATGTCAATGTCGAAATATTCTCAATCTTTAGTGACACAAGTATTCATAATTTTCAGCTTCACAGGCTGGTAGGGTCACGTGGTCACGTGGATCACAGAAGTCGAGCAAATCCGTGAGGTCAACCATAGCTTATCGTTCTATGTTCGGTGAGTAGCTTCTATTTTCAAGACACGCTACACTGCATTACAAAGAGCTTTATTTAAATGGAACAAGCAAGGGGAACTCTTTTGTATTGAAGTACAGAAGATTGTAGTCTCGTGAGACTTGTGGAAAAAAGTTTCAGTATTGGAGAAATCGAGCAAACAGTAGATGATTTAATATATCCATTGCGCATCATCAGTGCGATACACTGTAGTAAAATATCTAATTAAGGTAAACATGGCGTTGGACATCGACTAGGGAGAATAGCGGAGGAGGAGGGCGTATCTTCCATTATTACTCGCCCTAGTGCTGAGACTCAATAAGGGGGCCAGGCCCGGCGCCCCAATTCAACTCTATTTTTACAACTACTATATAATTATTATATGTATCTAGATATTACTATCACAAATTTGATCCATTTGTTACATAGAAATATGTCCCAAAACACCAACATATATAATATACGTCTTATTTTGTCAAAACTGTAGCTTCAAGGGGCTTCATGCCTGGACTTACTAAGGGCTTTAAGGCAGCTTCCTGACCCCCAGTTCATAAATTCCAGGATTCGCCTCTGAAAATCCGGTTTATATCCCCAGTTATGAAACCTCCATGTAGTAGAAATTGTCCAACTGAAACCAGTACTAGATTAAATGATTGAGAGGAAAGCATAAGTATAAAATTCAGCTTCAAGACAATTCATTCACAATACAATTAGGCTTCATTTGATATTCTGATGCCAATATTATCCGGATATTATGATACTTTGCATGCTATTTGTTTCCTTAATTATAAGTAATTAAGTGCAAAAATCTTCATTGTCTGGAGCTCGAGTACATTTTAAATTTTAATATTTCAGATGACGTTCCAGTATTAAGTCATCAAAGCCTATTAGTTTTGGCTGGTGTACTTCCTCACCAATACGCCACTACGCTAGGTGTCGCTTTACGAGTTCCATACGAGGATATCCTTGACATTAAAGCGCTGAACCAGCCGCAGGTTATTACAAGCTTTGAAATTCTTTGGAAGTGGAGAGGGAAAGTGGCAAGTGGCGAAATGGTGGACGCACTGACGAATGCCCTCCGAGAGGTCAAACAAAAGAGATTTATTGATGTCATAATGAAGGCCAATTTGGAGAAACGACCTTTGAAACACAGCGATTTCTCTGCACGCCATTACAACTGTGTGCAATTTGCCGTTACGCCCTCTTGATATTTAATGCTGCCTGAATACATTATCATATATTTGTATTTAATTAGATTTTATTACACACACACAATATGTGGAAAAAGATTGTAGTTTTCCTGAATATTGCTACTGATCGTAGGAACAGGTACCAGTTTTCATTATCATTGTATTTGTAAAATCCAATTTGTACGCGTATCACCTTCAATCTTTTGAAAGTAAAAATTAAACGTTTGGCGGTTTGTGTATCTATACAGCACAGGTGTCATAAAACAGTGCGAGGCATTCAATACACTAACAATTTTTATGGCAACCTTTTCAGTATTTTCTAATATTGAATAGGGGAAACAGAACAGGCATTCTTGCCAAATTGAAATACGTTCCTGATGGTCACCTATCCGGCGTCATTGTAAAACACCATTCCACACGGTTGTGAATTTAAAAAGAAAAGAGGTGACAGAGGAGAAAATTCGGCAGCTGCTGAGACAAGTCCAGGTCGATCCATTTTGGGAGTTATTCCCCTTAAATATAATAATGCCAACTTTATTTTCTATGTTACGTGCAAGAAATCTGTTAATTTAGTGATTAAGGAATATGTATTAATAATCTAATCGGGCGTAAGAGAATTTTAAAGAAATTTTCCTGGTGTAGAATCTTCGCAACCAATGATTTCCAGCCCGCTACATCTCCCGTGGTGCTGTATAATGGGAAAAGAATACCAATTCATTTCCCATAGATCTCAATACTAACATTTGGCCCTCTCACTAATCAACGATATTAATTTTGAATAAATGACCACCAACATTTCAAAGTTTATTCCAAATACTAATTATAAAAACGGCAGAAATTGTATTGGGTCCCGTCGCTTTTATAAGCCATATTTGTACTTTTTACAACACAACAATCGGCAGTAAATTACATCCTTCATTTCAAACACACATTATTTATTTATTCCTCAGTCTCAGTCATTTCTCGAGTTTGTGCGATAATTTTTCATCCCGACGATTAATGGCTATGGTATTTCTTTCAATTCCAAATAATTTCACTCTTGATATAAGCCAATCACGCAACACCTAGACATTTATACCTCTTCTCAATCTACTGAGTCCGGGTTACACATCCGGGTGTTTTGTACTTTCATTTCTATAAGCCCGGTGTAAGGAAAAACGATTAGGCTAAAAAGTTGAGCGGGGGATGGGGTGGAATGGAATGGTTTAAATATGTTTGTAATATCTTTATATCATGTTGACAACTGTGTCCTGCTCTACAATGAGCATGATGAGTTACCAATTTATATTTCATCACCGTGTATTGGGACTAACCTCAATGAACTGTCCATATGTTGATTTTGTGTGATATAATGCACGCACAGAAATTTAAAAAAATGACACGAATGTTCATTTTTAAACACACATATACTGATAAACGTATTATTATCCAATTTGGATTTAAAAAACCAACAACATACACTTGAAAGTACTTTGAATTTCAACATAAATTTGGACAGTGAACTAAGAGAATTTGGAAAAAATGTTACTCCAAATACAAGGGGATGAAATATAAATTGGTATCTCATCATCCTCGTTGTTTTAGAAGGCTGTTAGAACATGATACAGCTGTCAGCCTGATTCTGATATCAAAATCCCCGGCGTCATCTTAGTTCATTCCAAGCAGCCCAAACAATGTACACATACGAGTGTCGGAAACAGTATCATAGCTGGTGTGTTTAACGGATTTGTCATCCGCTGTCACGAAATGAATAAATACATGTATATAAGGTTATGCGTTTGTGCTGGATTTTAAAATATTTTATTATATGTATATTTGAGAAATAATGATTCTTAACAAAAGTGTATTTCGTTTCTTTTTAACAATGAAAACAAGGTTTAAAGCATTTTTTATTTTAAAATCCACTCCTGGTCAAATAGAGTGGTTTCGATATTCGTCTGGGATTACATTGTAAATACAATCTATCATTGGATAAAATGCTGTCGGAGGTGTTTCATACCAATTGTCAGGCCGTTCTTGTCGCACGTTTACCTGATCAAGATATAGGTCTCATGGCGGGTGTGACCAGTCGACAGGGGATGCTTACTCCTCATATGCACCTGATCCCACCTGTGGTGTGTCCAGGGATATGTCTTTGCCCATCTCTCTATTTTTTATTGCTTATAGGAGTTATGAGATTGATCACTGTTCATTATCTTCACCTTTCATTGTATTGGAAGAGGACCTTAAATATATAGCCGCCATATTTACGGATATCTCCAAGGCTTTTGACTAGCTTCCCGGTGATTTGTTTCTCCTAAAGCTCTCGGAAACGAAGTTTTGATCCTTCTGGGTAGCTATCTAAGTGGTACATGTAAGTACCGACATGTAAAAATCGGAAATTTTCCAGATCCTTTAAGCTTGTTGTCAAAGGTGTCCCTCAGGGCCCCATACTTGGACTGATACTGTTTGGTATCTTTTTAAACCATTTTTGGTTTTGTCTTTGACTCATCAATTTATACTGATGCCGATGACAAAAATATATCTTAGTCTCATGAAAAAGTAGATGTTTTAAAGTCTTCCTTGGAAAACGATAACTTATACCTATCAATTGATTCCATCGCAATAGCATGAAGACAAACCCTGACAAAATCCACGCCATTTCAGAAGTAAAGACCTAGACTTCAACTTTATTTTCCACATTGCTGACCTCTGACAGTTAAACATTTCGGAATACACTTAGCACATGGATATAAACAATGTATCTAATTTTATGAGGTGACAACGGGTGAGTGGACAGAAGATGGGAGGAGAAGAAATTACAAATATAATATTATTGATGCTTGTTCTCATGCAAAATTAACATTTCATACGTTCGGTGAAATGAAACCAATTATTTGCGGCCATTCTTTGAAGCTTGCGTCAATATGTTTCTTGTACATGGAGTGCGAGAAAAATTCCAACCGTAAGAGTGTCGGTATGTACAATTAGGAAACAACGATCACGTGACAGAATCGCCTCTCAGATGAACAGAAATTGATATAACTTAAACTCTTTTGCAGTGCAATGTCTTGTAACTCTCTACAAATTATTCTTCTAAATGAAAGTTAATGTCGCTGATAATGTGTGCTGTCATGGTACTGTTAAACGTGTATATGTCCCGTGGGGATCCGGGTTAGAATAGGTACTCAGTACCCCTAGGCCTTGCTTGTCGTAAGAGGCGACTAAATGGGGCGGTCCTTCAAATGAGACTGCAAATACCGAGGTCCCGTGTCACAGCAGGTGTGGCACGATAAAGATCCCTCCCTGCTCAAATGCCGTAAGCGCCGAGCATAGGCCTAAATTTTGCAGCCCTTTACCGACAAAAGTGATGTCGCCATATGAGTGAAATATTCTCGAGAGGGATGTCAAACAATATACAATCAATCAACGAATCCTTTACAAACAATGCGCATAGAGTTTAATCACGTGATGTCAATATCAATTAATAAATTGGTAACTATGGAAATAGGACGTGGGGTTAATTTTCACGAAAATCTTGTAATTGTGTATTCTGTGTAAATAAACCTCATGCGAAATTATCCACGCTTACGGTAGACGGTGCATACACACGGCCAATCACGTGGTACAAGGACGAGCTCTGGTCCTGTATCTGGTATATCTGGTATTCTAGTCGTATCGGAAAGAAAATATTCTTTATCAAAATAGATATTGTAAATATTGTACCTTATTGATTTTTATTTTTAAATCAGAACTTATTTTCTCTTATAGCTGGTTTTAGACAACTAACAGTTCATGAACTTCAAATGAGGGGGGGGGGGGGGTCAATTTCACAGCTGTCAGATTTACAACCCTGGTTCCCTCCACAGGCTATTCTCTACATTATTATTATTAATTTTTTTTTATTTTTATTTATTTATTTTTTTTTTTTTTTTTTTTACTTTTCATCGCTTCAAGAAATTATAAGTCCCCACACGACTCGCACTGACACTGTGATGAACAGCCACTCTCTGAACAGGCAGGACCACGTGTAGTTAGTGGTTATTTTTTAACGTTAAGCCCGATACTTTCCGACACTACAGAATGAAATTAACGATTTTCAAGATAAACGGAAAACCCATCTTTGCTACCCAAGGGTGACGATCCACGGTGTTTCTCTATAGAGAAATTTCTGTATAGAGAAACATTGGATTGTCACTCCTAGTTAACGAAAATGCGGAAAACCCGAGTGATAACCGGGGAATACGTCATCACAGACCTGAGAACCAAACCGCAATAGAAAACGGAAAACTTGATAAAAACAAACCTATATACAATATAGGACACGTGCGATACCTGCATGTAGAACAGAACATACAAATGTTTAAAATAGTGTTGAAGATCATATATTCATTGCTGTTTTCTTAATTTCAAATACGTGTACATAGTAACCTGTAGATTTCAAAATATGAAAGCGTATTTTTGGAAATTGTAATTTTAAGCTTGAATTGACAAATTCTGACATAAAATGTACATTTTTTTTTACGAAACACTGTACCGAGAAATGGTAATACAGAGCGTTATTCAATCTGTCTGTAAACAATAATGTGAAAATTGCCAATGTTCACAATGAATGTGTAAAAAAAAAAGTGCAAGTATAATTTTAACTGAAACCTCCACAATGTTACCTGTAAATGATAAATTAAATCTGTGAATACTTTTTAAAACCTAGTCATAAATTAAATACATTGATTTCTAAAGGCATTAAATACAAATTATATATATATGTATATATATATATATATATATATATATATATATAAAGCACAGAAAATCTCACTTTATTTGGATACCCACTTCCGCCCCTACCCGGGGTTGAACTCACGACCTGCGGAACCAAATCTCCTAGCATGGTCTTGCCTAGATGGTCGAGCGGTCTAGCGCGTTGGTTACACGTTGCTAGGAGATTTTGGTTCCGGAGGTCGTGAGTTCAACCCCGGGTAGGGGCGGAAGTGGGTATCCAAATAAAGTGAAATTTTCTGTGCGTTATATTAAATATTTCTTCACTTAGGACAGTTATGTTCATTTAAGAGTTCATTGTTATTTCTGTGCTTTATATATATATATATATATATACAAATATATATATATAAAACCAGATACACTGTATGTATGTATACTACAACATAATCTTGATAGACAATTTACAATGAGGATACTATATTCATACATGCACTAAATTAATCATATTTCATCTATAAGACCGTAATAATATTATTTACATTGCATGAGGCAGTCAAAAGGAATTTAAATTAATATTTTTTCTTCAATAAAAGTACTGAACAGGGAAAGCTGGAGATCGGGAGACACATGTCAAACCCCTCTTCTGGTGTAACGTAAACAAACGTGTATTTTGCTAAATTAATTTTCTTCTTCTTTTATGCAAGAAGACGTTGTAATTGTGAATAAAAATTTGCAATTTTAAGTTTTAATCATTAATTAAATTTTTATTATTTCTATTGTTATCTTTTACTCAACGTTACCGTAGAAACGTTTTGTTTTTTTTAAATTATTTATAATCTGATTAAAATACAGATATCTCAAATAGCGCACAGTGCTAAGCGCTATCTCATAGATTCAATACCGGTGTGCAACCTTAGATCCACACCAATTTCATCCGGAAGTAAACAAAAACGGGAAATAACTCTATATATCAAAACAAACTACATGGCCGCTCGCTGAGCTTCCCTAGCAACTAATTAAAGAACGGTCACCGATAAAGTCATACCGTCACAGGATTGCCAAATACTAGAATTGTGCAAGTTAAGCGAAACTGCGCAGGGGAGCTTCTACTGATTTAAACACACAGTACAGAAATCATGGCGTATTACCAACAAGGATACCAGCAGCAACCTTACGGTCAACAACAACAATACGGGGGATATCAACAACAGGGTGGGTATCAACAACAGGGCGGGTACCAGCCGTATCAACAGCCTCAGTATCAACAATACCAACAGCCAAGCCAACAGTACGGAAGTTACGGTTCTTATTTCCAGCAAAATGTCTTTTCCGTTAACGCATGGCAGGTGAGTGTACGGTGCGGATCTAAAGGCGCGCACCTGTTATTTGTACGTAGCTATTCGGAATATCCTAAAACTTTTTATGTAATTACTGTATGCATGTGTTTTATATATTATTTAAGTTTATTCAGTTTAAATATATTCACAATCATTTTCGATCAGCAAGATGATTCATTATAACATAATTGTTTTTGCAGGCTTTCCAATTCAATTCCCAAGACGATCTATGGCACCAGTTTAACAACGAAATGATGAAAAATCCAGCAAATGTGGTAGGAGTTGTCAAGTTCATGTAGAAATATTAAGCTGATATAAAAGAAATATATCAATTTCATTAAAAGAAATGTCAAACTGATAAAGAAATATAAGACTATTTATTTGCTCAGAAGAAATACATATCGCTGATTTCTAAAAGTTAATATTGATTCTTTAAAAAGCTTTATGTAATACACGATGAGCATTCTATAACACATAAATCTAGTAACTGTACATTTTAAATGCAACAAAATGAATATATATTATGATATATATCTAATATTAATTATAAATATGTAATAGTATAAGTATTCATTATAGCAATCACAAGCTATCCAAGCAGAAGATCTGTGCAATATCATGAATAACTGTCAGACAATCAGAAACTACTTTGGAAGTAAGTGTTTAAATTGCCATGCCTTCACGTAATTCAGTTTGTCATTTATATTGGGTCATTTTTGTCAATTATCTATATTTTCACTATATAACTGAAACTTCAGTCTCGGGCATGGTAAATCATAATAAAAAAATTAAAGAAAACAAATGATGTGCACTTCCGAATGAATGAGAGAACTTGAAATACAGCATAATAAACGATGTATACATGACTACATGTAGATGGAAATCAGAAAAGTCAATTTACCTACATTGAATAATGAGTGTTTCTTTGCAAATATTAACGACAATCATTAAATGACTTCGAATATTTTAATGTTTTAAAAATATGTAGATATAATGATTTCAATTTGATTATTCAATAAATCAAAATATTTTGATGTCAAATCATTTATTTAATGTCTACTTCTAAATTCATTTTATTTTTGATTATTTTTTGGTTCATTTTAACCTGCGTTTACTTGTTTCCTTACAGTTAATTGGAGTAGAGAATTGTGCAGGTAAGAGAGAGTATTTATCCAAACTTCAGTAAATTCTATATTCATATACATGTATGCACATATATTCAGACTCTAAAAACGCTCTGTTGTAGCTCAAAAATTAAAGCAGATTATATATGCAAATTGATCTTTTTCAAATTTAAAATTATTTTGATTATTTTTTGTTTACTGCCTAGTGCATTTTTTTTTTACATGTATGTATTGCTCAAGGTTTCCTTTTGATTGATAGTTCATGGGTGTGTTTTACTTTTGGTATAACTATTGGTTGGAAAAATTCTCTTTGAATTTAATTGAATAATCAATTTGCTCCTTGACCTGTACACTGTACATGTCCATGCCTATATGCAGGCAGTATCATGTTAACCAGGGGTTTACATGAAAAAGCATTTCTATAATCGTACGTACGAAAGTTAATGTTACTCTAAAAATATACATATTTTCTATACGCAGAACAAACATTCACTTTAGTCTACAAGTGTCAGAAAAGTTACGTCATTTTTCAAGGAAGAGAGGGGTTCTGCCGAAGAACGATCGTGTAAAAGTCTTGAAAAGCAAAATAAAACAAAACCTAACCCAACAAAACATGTTGACCCAAAAACTTCAAAATCTTAAATCGGTGGGGGGTGGGGGGTGGGGGTTCGTCCTTCACTACATGGATTTCAATTCATCAGGGAGATGGGGGAGGGGGTGTTGTTCCTCCCTCTCTACTACATATATATGTACTACATTGGCAAACCTCAGAATGTTCCGGAATCAGCCCTGGTTGGCTGAATGACTACATGGGTTCATATCGTCATACATTTTAACCATTCAATACCCCTATAAAAGTATGTGTGCTGATGGGCAATATATCTTACGTGCACTTTAATACAACTATTAGAATGTTGCAACTTCGCATGTAAAAATGAAGTAAATTGAACATTATCATATGTCATAAAAGTGAGAGCTAATAAGATATAAGGATTAACAGCCACGGAGATAAAGTTTCATGACTGAATTTACTAATGCAGTTTTTCCATCATTCTTACATGTATAATATGCCGATTGTTCAACACACCAACGTTAATTCATTAACAAGGACATAGCGGAGCTTCAGAGTGATAAAACCTTATCTATATAAGTTCTTTATTGCCTTCTAATATTTTTCCTTCTTAAAATAGAATTTGATTTTTTTTTTCTATTTTCTAGCGTAATGATCGCCATGCTGGATGTATCCTTTTTCGCTGTTTTGCAAGAAATTTTTATTGCTCACGAAAAATTCTCCAGCGGACGTAAAAGGCAAGCTAAACAAAAAAAAAACAAAAAAAAAACAAAAAAAAAAAAAAACAAAAAAAAAAAAAAAAAAAAATAGGAAACCCCCCCAAAAAAACCCAACCAAACCAACCACACAAACACATTTCTTGGAATGTTAATGTGTATTCAAAGCCAGGGGCGGATCCAGGAAATGTGGGTACGGGGCGCCACTTTATGAGGCAGGTGGTCTGTGGTGGAAGCCCTGGTGAGGACCCAGGGGGCGAAGCCCCCGGAAGCTCCTGGATTTTACAGATTTTATAGGGCTTGAAATATTTCTCCTATCTAGTCATTTGTACTATTTTCTATCATTTTTTATGAGGTGAAATTAATAAAATGACGCAAACTGTAAGAGTTTTTGGAAAAAACTAAGATCTCCCAATAAAGTAATTCAAGAAATCAATAGATTTTGACATTTATATCTCCGGGAGTGGAAGAAATTATTGCTTCTTACATTGTTTAGTACATTTTTCTAAACAAGATACCACGATTTACCTTAAGTTAGAAAATTTTACCGGCGGGGGGCTCCACCCCCCTTAAATCCGCCACTGAAAGCAGTCGATATAATCCGTTAACATTAAATTAAATCTAAAATATCTTTCAAATTAAATCTAAAATACCCCTACCATTTCACCTTTTTCGTCAACAAAACAATGTAAGCCTAGTCCGTTTCGGAAACTGCCATGATGTCACAAAGACTTAAATCGTATTCGTATAGGAAAGTGATCGGCTGTATATTTCTAAGCCATCGTAGAATTCTTGTTTTCGTTGTCTGTTGCAGGATAACATTCTTAATCTTGAAATGTTTTAAATATAAAAGCAGAGGCTAACGCCTTTTATATTTCAAAACAGCATTTTTCGACCTCGTCAATGAAAACGCGGTCATTTATTTCTTATTAATAAATATCATGGTCAATTACGTACAGATATCATCCACAGGGGCTAAGCCCGTTTTGGGCCCGAACTCTGTGATATCATAAATACAGATATTTATGGTATCACAGAGTTCGGACCCAAAACAGGCTTAGCCCTGTGATATCATCCAATCCCTTGTCTTCTGACCATTTGACACATAAGCTAGAAATCCAAACTCGTCCGTCTCCCAGCATAGTTTAAATAATATTTAATTATTTAATGGTAATCAACGTTTTACACTATACAAATGGATGTAATGGAGATTGTTTGCACCGTGTGATATTCTTCTCCCGTAAGATTTGAATTTTTCTCCTACTCACATGGCCTGTGCTGCTTCACTACCCAATTTGAACTTGAAAATGGTTATGAACCATGTAAAAGGGGCGGATCCAGGATTTTTTTAAGAGGAGGGGGGGGGGGGGGGAGGTTTCTACCATTCAATTTGGTTTTCAAAGGAGGAGGGGTGTTCTACCTTCAAAATGTGTTATTTTACATGTACCTACATATATTCAAGCACAGTGTTCTGAATAGAGGGGAGTGTCCAAATCCCAAATCACCCCTCTGGCTTCTCCACCGTGCACTATACATACAAATGAACACCTCCATTATGAATCTCTTTGATCTTAACTCGGATACAAGCGCTCCCATGACGGGTTCATGCAGTGGAATGAGTTTATGGAGCTCCAGCAGTGTCTCATTTCTTGGCACAAAGTGTTCTCTCAGTACGACAGTGACAGGTCTGGATATGTGGAAGCTAACGAACTCGTCAACGTCATCACCAATCTGTATGGTATGTATAAATCAGATTTAATTCACTGATTCTCATGTAGGCTGCCAGTCCATTATAACAACGGTTAAACAAAGGGCTATAATCGACAATTGTGGTTTTTTATTTCCAGATTAAGTGTATTTTGTACAAAACTTCCAATGCAACTCAGTTGTTATTTTTGATTTGATCAAAATAACGAAGAACCGCAATTTCTGTTAAAAGAAAACAACGTCGGAAACGTGTCAGAAAAGAACTTTTTTGATTGTGTGTTTCATATCTAATATCAATTTAAGGTTACAGAATATCACCAAAGGCCACAGAAACTATTCTGAAGCGATATTCAAGAGTTCTCCCCCGTGGACATACCAACGCTTGTTTATGCGCCTTCGATGACTTTGTAACACTTAGCGTCAGACTAAGGGCATACACAGGTACAGTGAAATTATAATAAAAAAAATACATTTCAGTCTTCAGGGGCGGATCCGGACAATTTTCAAAGGGTGGTATGCGACTCAATATTGTATCTATTTAACCTGAAAAAGACGGGGGTCGGGGTGGTTCCAGATCAACTACATGGTACGAAAAGAAGAAATATTTGAGTTGTCCCACACTGTAGCAGCATATTCCATTTGGGGTCGAACAAGGCTTTTATACCTCAGCTCCTTGATTTTCCTTGGGCAGCTTGCAATGTTCCTGCTAAGGAAAGATGTGGTGTTATTTGCCTTCTTAGTCATACTGTTAATAGGTGGACCCCATGGTAGCTTGCTGTCAACTGTTACACCAAGGTATTTTGCTCCGTCTGTTTCTTGTAGTATGTGACCATGAATCATATAATGCCCAGGTACAATCCGTCGTTTGTTTGTTATCCGGATGACCTCACGCCTGTCTGGGTTGAAATTCACCACCCAGTCCTTCTCTCATTCATGTAACATGTTCAGGTCTTCTTGCAGTGATCTTGTGTCTGCCTCTATGCCGATGGTACGGTATAGCATACAATCATCCGCAAATAGTCTAGATGTTGAAGTGACTTTGGATGGTAGATCGGTAATGTATGCTAGGAACAATAGGGGTCCAAGGACACTGCCAAGGGGTACTCCTGATGTAACATTGGCTGGTTGTGATATTTCTCCATCAACGACGACTTGTTGTGTTCTTTCAGCTGGGAAGCTTCTTATCCATTCCAATGTTTTTCAATGCACACCATAGTGGAGCCAATCTGTGTTGGGGTACTTTATCAAAGGCTTTACTTAAGTCCAGTAGGATGGCATCGATTTGTTTTCTGGAGTCGAGTCCCTTAACGAGGTCATGTACTGTGTTGATGAGCTGGCTCTCGCAGGAACGTCGTTTCCTGAATCCATGTCGTCTGCTACGATGTTATGCCTCTCTAGGTGGTTGATGAGTTGACTGTGTATAATGTGCTCAAATAATTTGCAACAGACTGAGGTTAGCGACACTGGATGGTAAGTAGAAGGGTTTGCTCTGTTTCCGTTCTTGAACAGCGGGGGTGACAAACGCTGATCGCCAGTCATCTGGCACTTTGCCTTGATTTATTGAGGCCTGAAAGATGATCTCCAGTCATCTGTCACTTTACCTTGATTTATTGAGACCTGAAAGATGATGGACAGTGCTAGAGTTATTGGTGTTGACATGGACTTCAGGGACCGAGATGATATTTGGTCTGGTCCACTAGCTTTGTTGGGATTTAACCTCCAACAGCTTTTGCATTCCATTTTCTGTATCTGTGATATCTGCAGTTGAGGTGTATGGTGACTTGCCAAGTTCTGGAACATGGTTCTTGTCTTCAGTGGTGTATAGTGATGCGATTTGATTCTTCAGTATATCTGCTTTTTCTTTTGGTGATGAATGACGAATACCGCCGTCACGAAGTGGGAATATTCCAGTGCTACCACACCTCTCGTTTTTCACGTAAGAATATAACTTTTTAGGCCTATGTTCGGCGCCTACAGCTTTTGAGCAGAGACAGATATTTGTTGTGACACGGGACCTCAGTTTCTATGGTCTCACCCGTGGTACCAAACCCATTTAGTCGCCTCTTACAAAAAGCAAGGGGTACTAAGGACTTATTCTAACTCGTAATCCCACGGGACTTGAGGTGTTACAGAAAGAGAAACTCCGATAGCCACTCACCCATGAACATTTAACAACAGATGTATCACCCAATTCTTAAATCATTTGATCACAGATTTCGTGTAAAATCCCCTACATTCAATGCACACATGTAACAGGGAGACATCCTCTCTACAGAAGTGGGTAAACATAGCCGACAACAGAAGCATAACACGGCGTCCTCTTCGCAAACCCTCATGTTCTGATTCTGGAAAATGTGTAAATGCCGGAACCGCTGACGGTTTACGCTTCGACCAACGTTTCAACTCAAATACATGTATGTCTGTAGACAGAGAAAATGTGAAAATGCATTAACAACGAGTAAATGTTGATTTCGTTATGACAGATGCATTCATTAAAGTAAATGTTAAAGTTGTAAAAATAAGTTTCAATTTGTCTGTTGCGTAAATCTTGTCGTATTAATTTGAATCGAAATGTCGGCCGAAGCGTAAACCGTCACAGGTTCTGGCATTTACACGTTTTCCACAATCGTAGCAGGAAGGGTTGTGAAGCTATGTCTGTCCACATCTCTAAAGAGAATAATATGGAGACGTGACCTTAATTTCCCCAGATTTAACTTGAGTGTAAAGGGGTAAAACATCGCGGGCACTGAAACCGTACTGTATTATAATTATTTATTTCCAGATGATTTCAGGAAGCGGGATGCTATGGTCAATGGCGGACGTGAAGCAGGAAGCTGCGCATTTGGATATGATGACGTAAGAAAACGTTAAACAAGGACTAGAATTTCTCGGTCAATAATATGAAAGAAAGGGAGAATTTCAAACCACCATGTGTCTAAAAATTGTTTCAGAATGAAAATAATGATCCAATTTTTATATTCTTTAAATTCATTTTTTACTTTCATTTATTTTATTTTTTGTATTTTTATATAAAGTAAAGTAAAACTTGCTTATCAGGAATCCTATTTACATCTGTAACTGAACATGGATATCGTAAACAATATACATGTACAGTATTGATAGTGGGAAATGTTTTTCTTACTTTACTACAGTCTTCCATATTTGATACATGTATACTCAGTTTGTAATCGCTCACATTCTAGATACTAAAACATTTTAATGGATCCATTTTCAAACATATGGTTTTGTTAATGGTATGACATATGAAATCACATCATGAAATTACACATATAGAACTTTGACAAGTTGTTTTTAAATTACTGGGGGAAAACCTCGCGAATTATTCTCTTTTTTTTCCTTTTCCAGTTCCTACAGTGCGTGATGTGTATCTAAGAGTGACATAAAGAAACTGAATGTTCATTGTACTTATGTATCCCGCCCCAGGGAAAAACGTCATCACTGTATTGCGGATTTACATTGCATGTGAAGTAAATTGTCTGCGGACGTCTTCTATATTTGACTTACCAAAGTGACACACACACACACACACACACACACACACACACACACACACACACATATATATATATATATCAAGATATTGTTGGTGATTTGAAGCGCTTTATTTTGTGTGTGTTTAGGTTAATATGTGATTTTTCCACTCCATCTGTCTATCATGTGTTGTACAGAATAAACTACATAACGATGGGCTGTCATTACTTCGATAGTTAAGGACCCGTGTCGTCTAAAGTTAATATGTATTCAATATACAGTCTACGTCAGAAATACACACTATATTCTTGTTTTGAAGTTTCTTCATCAAATTTAAAATCAAGTGTTTAATTTTAGCTGGGTTTGCAATAGATTATGATAACAATAGACTCGGAAATACACACACATTCTCTATTAAGTTCTGTACAATACAACTACACACGTAGATCAATTTGCATGATATCTTGAGCAGCTGTTGAGCTTGTTCAGTCCGTGATAATTGGTGAACCGTAAAAACAAATAACACTACGGTATGATTCAAGCAATTCAACATCATATTATATCGAGTAATAAAACTTTTAGTTCCTTGTTATCTAAAATTTCCGCACATGCGCCATCGACACGTCGGGTGACAACAACGTCTTGTTTACATTTACATTGGTTACAAATTTGAAGAAACTGAGAGTCGGGGCACTGAAAGAGTTAACAAAAGATTTGTCAACAGATATGTAGAAAATGGAAAGAATCGATGAACTTGAACGTGCAATTACGTGTCCTCGAACATTTTTTTAAACCAAGTAGAGTTATCTCCCCTAGTGACATCGTATCGCTTACGCACGAAATTACGTCCCCACGAACCAGCAAAATTTTGCTTACCCATGAACATTGGCCCCCACGAATTAAAATGATTCCCCAGTATGTTCCTCGAAGCAAAGGAAAATTTCACTCCCTTTAATTCGGTCATTTGTCTAGGCGTCTCAAAATATCGTTTTCTACAAGCTATGAGTTCATGATTTCAAGGAGGACAGAATCCGGTAACAATGTAAACAAAGGGGTTGACAGAGATGTAAAACACTATGATGCTGGTGATGTGAGAGAAGTGACCGGTGTACAGGCAGACCATTCCCATATTTATGTAGCAATATTCCATTACCACCTGCATCTAATGTTTACATGTATATCTCTCAAGAGCCTGTTCTGCGTATGATCAGTTTTTAAATCGAGGCAGGTTACTGACAAACAAGTTGGGTGTCACAGAGGTTTCAATAGTCTCGTTTAAAGTCAGCATTTCGCAAATTCTATGGTCGTTATAATGATACCGATTGTTAAACTGTCCTTGGCACACTGACTTTGCCTAGGGATCACTCCGTTTACCTGATCAAGATATAGGGCTCGTGGCGGGTGTGAACGGTCGACAGGGGATGTTTACTCCTTCTATGCACCCGATTCCACCTCTGGTACATCCAGGGGTCCGTGTTTTGTCCCACTCTATATTTTGTATTCCTGACAGTAGTTTTAAGATTGATCACTGTTCGATACGTTCACCTTTCCCATGGGCACGGATTGTGCTCCTTTGTTGGCTGACCTGTTTTTGTGTTCCTGTAGAGCATATTTTGCTCAGGGACTTCTGCGTGGGAGGAGAGGGTCTCTTGCTGTGGCCTTCGGTTCGACATTTAGATATATCAACGACGTTTTGTCTATTGGCGGTAGTAGCTTTCGTTCATGTGTCGATTCGGTACGTCCCTGTGGGCTCGGCATGAAAGACACCACGGAGTCGTCCACTTCTGCTTCGTATTTGGATGTTTTATTGAAGGTAGATACTGATTGCAAGCTGGCGGCTCGACTATGTGGCAGGCGGGATAGTTTCGGCTTCTCCATCGTCGGCTTCCCATGTTTGTGTAGCGGTGTTCCGTTGTCGGCTGCATGTGGTGTTTGTGTCTCTCAACTGGTTCAATGCGCGGGGGCTTGTTTTGCGTGTGGTCGGTTTTAGAGTCGGGGCAGGCTGCTGGCGGGCAGGTTGGTGGTGAGGTGGTTTCGACATTCTCGTTTGGGATCGGCATTTCGCAAATTCTATGGTCGTTATGGCGATCTGGTTTGCCGGTGCAGCCTGTCATTGGGTCGGGTGCTGTCTGGCGCGTTTCGTGCCGATTGTTCTTGACGCACTGATTTTGGCTGCGGATGGCTCCGTTTGCCTAATCGGGATGTAGGGCTCACGGCGGGTTTGACCGGTCGACAGGGAATGCTTGCTCCTCCTGGACACCTGATCCCACCTCTGGTGTGCCCAGGGGTCCGTCTTTGACCAACTCTCTGTTCTTTATTTCTTATAGGAAATATGAGATTAATCACTGTTTGTTATCCTCACCTTTCATCCATCCTATTGAATGGGGTATCAAATGTGTAAACCTGAAGCATGAATTTGAAGAATTTCATCTTTTAAAAGGGCAGTTGGAGTATAAGTACGATTTCTAAATGTGGAAGTAATGTCAATTTTGTTTAAAATACAGTTGTAATAACGAGCTTTACAAAGACAATGTTGTTAAGGCTTTGTCAGCAGGAAAATATTCTTCAACGTGCGGACATTCATAAAACGGGGAGCGACATTGGAGGTCTGGTTTTAATCACACTGGTTTCTATATGAACAAGAGGCTCATGGGCCACATCGCTCACCTGAGTCACCTTGGCTCATATTAAAAAAAAATTCCTATTCGCATGTAAAACTTTTTTCTCTATTGTGGCCCCAACCTACACCCGGGGGCCATGATTTTTTTCAAAATGGGAGTGTGGACTATGTCAGGAAGCTTTCATGTGAATGTAAACATTTCTGGCCCAGTGATTTTTCATCAGAAGATTTTTAATGATTTTCCCTATATATTTGTAAAACTTTGATCCCCTATTGAGGCCCCATTCTAACCTCGGGGGCCATAATTTGAAGATTTTCCCAATACATTTGTATGCAAAACTTTGATCCCCCTTGTGGCCCATCCTACCCCCGGGGACCATGATATTAACAAACGTCATTCTGCACTATGTCAGGAAGCTTTCATGTAAATATCAGTTTTTCTGGCTCGGTGGTTCTTGAGAAGAAGAGTTTTAAAGATTTTTCCTATTTATTTGTGTATGTAAAACTTTGATCCCCTATTGTGGCCCCATCCAACCCTCGGAGGCCATGATTTGAAGAAACTTGAATCTGCACTATGTCAGGAAGCTTTCATGTATATTTCAGCTTTTCTGGCCCAGTGGTTCTTGAGAAGATTTTAAAATGACTACACCCTATTTTTGCTATTATCTCCCCTTTGAAAGGGACATGGCCCTTTATTTGAACAAACTTGAAAGCCCTTCACCCAAGGATGCTTTTGGTCAAGTTTGGTTGAAATTCAGGAGAAGAAGTCGAAAATGTAAAACGTTTACAGACAGACGGACAACAGACGATCAGAAAAGCTCACTTGAGCTTTCAGCTCAGGTGAGCTAAAACCTTTTCGCAAAGCCAATGTAATCACAATCTCTCACCAGAGGACGTTACGCTACGCTACGCTCCACAACACCTCTGTTATCGTCTGATTTACAAGAATTTTGTAAGAATTTTAATAAATAAAACATAAATTTATGAGTTAAAAACACATTGGTAGGTATCGTAACGCTGTATTACGTTAGTGTAACCTCCATATTTATGGAACTATTTTGTCTTGTCAAATGTATTAATTTCACTTTCACTTCGTAACTATGGACTCTACATAAAAGTACATTAGAAAAACTAGCGAGATTATAATGATAAAAATCTGACATTACACAAAGAACAGAAACGTGTCTTTCTGCTGGAATCAAAGACGCTATTTTGTCCGTGCGAAATCATGTGGTTAGCCGAACTATTTATCAGACGATAACAGAGGTGAAAGTGAAGCTTGCGTAGCGCGCCCTCTGGTGAGAGAATGATGTAATCATTGATGTTTAAATCTTCAAAGCTTTCATTGATCAGAAGTAAAGATAAATACGACTTGAGTACCGTAGCATCTATCAGGGCCATATTACATGTGCATCCTTTACCAGATGAATACTGTGTGCCAAGTTAGATTTCTAAAAGTTGTCAATGTTTCTTCCCTATTATCTCCCTTAGGACAGAGGCGTGGCCTTTAATTTAAACATTTTTTTTTACCTAAATAAACTGTGTGACTTTAAAAAAAATTTCTCCAAAACCACTGGACCAAATTTGACAAAGCATACCCTTGGGTGAAATGAAATCAAGTTTGTTTAAATCAAGGTCCAAGTCCCTCTCCAATGGGAGATAATTACGAAATAGGGAAAATACTTTGACGACTCAAAAAAATGTTCTCCAAAACCATTAGACCAATTTCAACCTTTACACAGTTTACTTAGGTAAAAATTTTTTTTTCATTATTTCGTAATTATTTCCCCTTGAGGGGGCTCCTTCTTTTGAACACTAAATTTCCTATACCAACGGATGATTTGTGCTAAGTTTGATTGAAATTGGCCCAATGGTTCTGGAGAAGCTTTTTAAAAGTTGTAAATGGATTTTTCATTTCGTTATTATCTCCCATTGGAGAAGAGCGTGGTTCTTCATTTGAACCAACTTGAATCCCCTCCACCTATGAGCGCTTTGTGCAAAGTTTGGTTGATGTTGGTCCACTGGTTCATCAGAAGATTTTTAAAATTCGCTGGTGTATTTTCACTATTATCTCTACTTGGAGAAGGGCGTTGCCTTTCATTTGAATAAACCTGAATCCCCTTCACCCAAAGATGCGTTTTGCCAAGTTTGGTTGAAATTGGTCTAGTGTTTCTGGAGAAGTAAAAAATGTGAAGTTTACAAACAGACGGAAGACGGGTGATCAGAAAAGCCCATTTGAGCTTTCAGCTGTGTACTTAAAAATTAGTTTTATACCAGATTTCATTAAACACTGAGCGTTATGGACTTACATGAAAGGTGAATATAACGAACAGTGATCAATCTCATAACTCCTATAAGCAATACAAAATAGATAGTTGGGCAAACACAGACCCTTTGTCACACCAGAGGTGGGATCAGGTGCCTAGGAGGAGTAAGCATCCCTGTCGACCGGTCACACCTGCTGTGAGCCCGATGAAGCCCCCCAATCAGGACGAACCGGGGACCTAAAAGTGACGAACAAACCTTTCATCTCCAAGATATCCCCCACGCCCCTCTAAATTGATATCCTAAATCCGCCCATGCTTATCGGACAATTTGCATTGAAGAAGCCAAATTGATTTCTTCATGTAAAAATGTTGATTTACCATCATGATGGTATGCAAATGAGAGAAACATGAATATTATAGACTTTGAGTGTCAAAATTATTTGCTGGACTGGCTATATTGTACACATGGCAACAAAGCAACAACCAAAATATACATAATCATATTATTCTAACGAAACAATGAAAAATTATCTCATTTCCCCATGCGCACTTTTCAACACAACCAACAATAGATTGGCCGCTCCTGCAGCCGATAAAAATGATATTGAGTCGGATTTGGTTTAGGTCTTTACAAAAAGCTCATCCATAATTCATTTAAAGCCAAAGAAATGCAAGCAGTTGTTTTTCACACATCGCAATGACTTTATTGTGTGGATGTAGGAGGGAACTTTTAATGGATCTCTTACTACGATGTGCATATAGCATGCATTTCCAAATATTTCAAAGCATCCGATCTTATTCATTTTGGGGAAAAATTGATTACTTGGTTTTATTTTCTTGCAACAGTAAAATATGTCACTGATGCGCGATACTAAATTTATGGAAATTGAAATCCGAGGGAGAGTAGCTACTGCTGTGTATTCCGACGGTTAAAAAAACTTATCTGAACTTAGCATGCTTTTATACCTATTGTCCTCCGAACAGTCTGTCACTACCTATTTTAACCACTTAGGTCTGTCGCGGCTGGGATTCGAACCCCGGCATACGGAAGGTCAGGGTTTGAATCCCGGCCGCAACAGACCTAAGTCGTTAAAACAGAAAGTGACAGTTCCATTGCCAATCGCTCGGCATCAGGTGTGAATGTCACGGGTCCTCGGAGATTACCTTAAAAACAGATGTCCCGTGTCAAAGTAGGTGTGACACGCTAAAGAACCCTCACTGCTCGATGGCCGTAAGCGCCGAGTAAAGGTCTAAATTTGAAGCCCTTCATCGGTCTTGGTGACGTCTCCATATGAGTGAAAAATTCTCTCTCGAGACGTTAAACAAGATACATTCAACCGAACAAAGATATAGTTCCACTCGATTGCTTTTTAAAGAATGACCATGCATCTTAACTAGATTGTTGAAGGAAAATGTACATATTTTTATACAAAATATAAGTTTTGAAAAGGCTAAATTAAAAGTAGACTGTACAAGTGTTGTGCAAAGTGGATTCGAACCATGGTAAAAAGGAACCTACATGTTTATGCATATACATGTAGTGACACCCTCAATTTTTTGTAGGTTTTTCGGCCAAGGTCTGTTATTGCGCCCCCTCCCCCTTTCACGTTAAGAAATTTATGGGTTATCCATTACTAACAATTGCATTCACTTACTTTTTTAAAAACATCATGAAATACCCACCAATAGTTTTAACAATACACTGCCTTGAATAAAGCATTACAATCTACGAAATAGTAACATTACATGTAACTTGAAGTATAAAACATAAGTTCCATGACCCAATTGCATGAACGACGAATCTCAACTGGGACGTTCTCGATATACTTTTGATTTTAAAAACATACCGGATTGCAATTTGTGCATTATTTATTGACAAAAATTTACAAGCAATGTTAATGTAAATACTACAACATCCATAAAATTGATAAACAATATACACTTATATATATGAATAATTTATTAATTAAATACAAACTCAGCACATTTTCATCCTTAGAAATATATAGCAATTTATTTCCTTTATTAGAGATTAAAGATCAGAAAATATATATCAACAAGGTCTGGTAATTGTTCATATGGGGAACCATGAGCTTTGGTTTACCTGTTCTCTTCATAGGTTCAGTTACTCTAACCTAATTTTGAACAAATATGAATTTCTCGATAGACAGAAAAAGGGTCAGTTTGTATGATCCGCATGTAAATTAAAGAGTACAGTATTTGTCTACGAAAAAAGAGGCCCATAGGCCACACCGCTCACCTTGGCTCTGCTGTTGTTCAGCTATTGTGATTAAAAGATTTCTTGCAATTTTATTCCATGAAAAATGTTGACCCCCCCCCCTCCCCTACTGTGGCTCTAATCCAGCGCCAAAATGTCACGATATAACCATGATACAATGTCACAAGATAAGAAATCAATTTGATCAAACTTGAATTTACACTATGTTAGGAAGCATTCAAATTAGTTTTAACTTTTCTGGCCCCAGTGGCTCTTGAGAAGATTTTCAAATAACCCCACTCTATTTCTGCATTTTTTAAAACTTCTGTTCCCTTTTGAAGAGAGTATGACCCTTCATTTGAACAAACTTGAAAGCCCTTCACCCAAGGATGATCTGTATTCAGTTTTATTTGAAATCTCGTTGAGATTTTAAAACAATGTCACAAAATTGTTACGAATTCTTGATTTAGGACGTGGCACTTCATTTGAACAAATTTGAATCATCCTTACCCAAGTATACTTTGTGGCAAGTTTGGCTGAAATAAGCTTCTCGAGAAGTCAAAAGTGCTTAAAGTTTCCAAACAAACGACAAACAAAATGTGATCAGAAAAGCTCACAGCTCATGTGGGCAAAATACAATTATTTCAGTGTCTGTTGTATCTTACAGAGCTAATTTAGAATTGTGAGCAAATACTTCCATCCTGCACCAACCTTGTTCAAATCTGCAGGTTAAATTAAACTCGGGTGCGTGATACATATTATTGAGACTTCCGTTTTATGACACTTTCAGCAAACACATTTTCATCAACATAACAAAGTATACCAATGCAAAAATAATTTCAAAAACTACTATTCTAAATTCACAACTACACTGTATCTAATGCAATAAAATGGAGTTCTTGATTATAAACATAGCAGTAAAGAGGAACTTTTGAGAATGTGTTTAAAATCTTGCAATGAAAATCTTCCCATTTGGTCCCTATGCTACCATACACGCTTATCAATACACAGATAAATATATATGTATACGTTAAGATGAACGTGCTACATTTGTAATATTATTGTTCCTGTAACTCGGTCATATTCTTTAAAAGAAAGAATTTATTCAATTTCACCCCCTCCCCTTTAAATTTCTTTTTAGGAAAACCACAAAAGTTAGGATTATTAATATGAAAATCGAGTGAATATAGGGGTGGAAGTGGGATCCAAATATAGTGATTTTTTCTGTGCTTTATATTAAATATTTTTTTCATTTAGCGCAGTTATCTTTATTTAAGAGTTCACTGCAATATCGGTACTTTATAGATATATATACTAGTATATATTAGAGGATATATATTTTTTTTAACTTGAACCTGCACCATTTTGAAGGTATTACATTTTCTTAGATTATTATTTTTTCCACCATTTTATACTGAATTTAAATGAAGAAAATGCAAATTATGTGATGAATACCCTATACGCAATTTTAAAACGATTTTAAACCCACAGTGACGTACTTTTCAAAACAGGTACAACTTCAATAGTCCTCAAAATCAGAGATAAATTTGGTAACATTTTCTAATAAAAAAAAGAGGGGGGGGGGGTTTGTTGTTTTAGATCTGCTAGTGTCCAACACAAAATCAAAGAATGTCAGAGAGTATTTTCTTTAATTACACATGACTGGTTGTGCTTAACGAAAAATCATTTTAAAAAATACAAAACGCCTTTTTCATTTATGTACATTTCTAAAATAAGAAAGACCATTACTGTTCATTATTATAACACCTTTTTTTTTCCATCACAGCTTACACTTGTACCTTTTCCACACAATCATATCCACCCACACATGATTGACATTTACCAGACTCACATAAACCCTGTACTGTGAACAGACAATTGCGATGTCACTCAGTATTAACCAATCAAACACTACAAAAATATTTGCTTTTACGTTCATATGTGCTCATGAAATTACGAATATGAAATTACGAATATGAAAATGTACAGAATCATATTTCGAAAGAACGTACGTCACAAATATCAGTCACACATCTAAATTTATTGCCTATTCCGAGTAGCTCACAGTTTCAGATAAACTATGGCTCCAGTTCCCAGATAGGTTTCAATTTTTTGTTCGGTAATATTATATATAGATCCAAATTGCAATTTTTCGCTACATAAAATATTCTTAGTTTCTAATTTCCAAATACATGTATTTAACATACATATTTCAGAACTGTGTCATACGTTCTTAAGATGAGTGTATTTCTAGATTAAACAGTAATGCACGTCCAACACACTCCCAAGAAGTAATGTGTATGTAGGCAGCCCATTATAACAATATCATTTTCTTGGACTGACAGGTATGGACCGACAAGTTGTGATTGGGTTTATACCTGTACATCATAATAACAATCTCATCTTCTAGGACTGGCAGGAATAGTCCGACCTGTACGTGTAACAGTACTTCCATTTGCTATCTGAATTAACCCCAATTAAATACAGCTGACGTGTTTAAAAATATCACAAGCACTACTTAAATACATGTATCTGAATAATAATCCATGTTCTTCTGTAGTCTATTCATGATATCAAATTTCCTAAATTTCATACACATGTATATCAAATATAATGCTGACCTTCAACAGGAGCGAAGCGTTTTTCAAGAGTAAGAAAATTCGCTGCAAATCATAGGGCATATATACATGTAGTCTAAAATCTCAATCTTGTTGAATATCAGTGGGGGGGATATCAAAAAGCAAGGGAGATAACTCTGACTCATCTCCCCACGATACAATAATTTAATGAGGAACTGTTCAGATGAAATAAAAAAAAAAGATATGTAGGGTGGATGTGAGGTGAAGTACAATGCGTAAAAATATAAAACAAAAATGTAAAAAAAAAAAAAAAAAAAAAAAAAAAAAAAAAAAAAAATCGCTAGTTTTGACTTCCCTGATGACGTGACTGGGTGTAAAAAGTTACAATTAGATTTCTAGATTGCTTATTTTGTTATTGAGTTATTAACATGGTTGGTGAGACTGTGGTCACCAGAGCCATTACGAGTGGTGTCTTCTTCGCTGACTTCTTCTTCATCGGAACTACGAATATCTGTAACTTCCTGAAAAATAAATAAAATTTGCAAATCTGAATAAAAAGATAAATAAAAATAAAATCATGTTACAAAGAACGTCAATCCATAATCTCAACCATTTCAATGGAGTGGTCAGCTAAGATTTGCGAGAATCAGCCTCGCTTTCATGTCCGCTGTCCGGAAGTTAAAAATATACATATACATGTACTGGATTATCTAAAACAAGCGTAATGAATAAAACTAAGCAGACATATTCAAAGAGCATTTTTTTTAAAATATAAAAACAAGTAGTACATGTGATAATAAACAATAAACTAAAAGACAGACAGATTGATAACTGATGGAAGAATTGTCTGTGGGCCACATTGCTCACCCGCTCAATGCATTTTCCTCCTTTCACCTATTTTCACACGACCAATTTCGTGGTCAAATAATGGTCACGTAAAACAAGCATTCTGAGAGTATTGCATGACAATACATAGTCCCCTACCGGTTGAAAAAATTACTGTACCACAACAATATTCAAAGTTCATTACGTAGGTTATGGTAAAAGGGAAAATTGGGGAACCAGGATAGGAATGGTTGGAAATCAACTACTATTCGAGTAGAGACTATACCAGGAAAAAAGACAAATTTATAATTAGGTCTAGGTCTTTAACCAAGTCAATAAACTGTGACATGTAGGTGATCATGAATAATTTAGCTATATTGTTGTATTACTATGCTAGAAGTTTTAATGAGTGTAGTATTCTTATCTACAGAGATAAGAAACTTGGATGTAAACTAACAATTCATGCTATTTATCTAAGTCCAAGGGCCATAACTTAATGGAAAAGCAATGGATCAAGACAAAATTCGAACTTGATCTGTAACTTGTTATGGCAAAGCAATGTACCAAATATCAAATGAATATCTGCAAGCACAACCAAAAAAAGTCCGGAAAACTGATAATTCATGCGATTTTTCAAGTCCAAGGGCCATAACTAAGTGAAAAATCAACGGACCAAGATGAAATTCAAACTTAATCTGTAACTTGTTATGGCAAAGCAACATACCAAATATAAAATAAATATCTGCAAGAACAGAGAAAAAAATTGCGGAAAACTGGACTGACGGACAGCCTGACAAACGGATGGAGCGCAAACCTAAAGTCCCCTTCGACTTCGTCAGTAGGGGACTAAATAGGAGGGCAGGGCACGGGCAACAATGCTCATCTGAGTCACGTTCGCTATCCTGTTCTTCAGAAGAATTTCTAAAAGATCTTTCCCCCCTTTAATCAAATGACAAATTTTGACCTCATATTACGACCCCAACCCTAGTCCTATGGGGTCATGACTGAACTTAAATCTACACAAGTTTACACTATTTATTAATTATCTCTCCTTCAAAAATGATGTGACCCCCTTGATTTAAACAATTATGAATCCCATTTACCCACGGATGCTTTATCACTTGTTTGGTTTAAAGTCGCCCTATAGTTCTGGAGAAGTTGAAAATGTGTAAAGTTTACGGACAGACGGACGCCGGATGATAAGTAATTAGGAAATCTCTCTTGAGCTTATAAATCTCAGGTGAGCTAAAATGAATCAACGTTACACTGGTATGTTTGCACAATACTTCAGCCTTTCTTTTTAAAATTTCCTCAAGCCATCCAATGTAAAGTTTGTGTTGAAGATCTCATTCAAGTGTTTTAGGTCTAATCAAAAAGACGTGTTTATAAAGTCTCATCCACAAGACTCAGAAAAGAAGGACGTATTCAAATTGAAATGACCCAATGTTTAATGTCTCACCCGTGACCTTGAATATTTGCGGCCTCATCTGAGACCCATGACCTTCAGTCCAAGGACACCTGACAAAGGATTGGTCACAACCTATTTTCATATCGCGGGTCTGACCCAGTGAGAGCTCGGACACGAGTTAATTGACTCTCTACCAAATAAGGGTAGCAAGTTTGGATTTTCTGGTCTAATTGAGACTTTTTAAAAACACCTCAACCCACCTATTTTCACTACAGTTTAACTTCGAACACCAATATCATGGATATCTCGTCTAAACCTCTTATTCTTTAAGTATTTTAACCTCAATATCTCTAATCCTTGGATATCTGGAAGTGTTTTGTATTTTTCATCGAGTTCGAGATAACGAAGTTTGACTGTATTTATCAATCATCTCCCCTTGGACTTTGTCATGGTCCTTTGTGTTAAGCAAAACTAAATTAGGGACAGTGGTTCTTGAGAAACATACACCTTTAAAAAAAAATAGTCAAACAAAACAGATGCTGGGCAAAATTTGATCAGAAATGCATTTTGGCTAAGGTGAGTCACATGACTTTCAAATATTGCATGGAAAACTCTTAATAATCACATTTTACATGTCTTATAATCATGTTAAAATAAATGTCAACATAAATTACTAAGTGCAAACATAAAGTTGCTAGTAAAAGCACAGACAACCAGAGGAATATGTATCAAAGTGTTGTGGCAAGGTTTATAATCAGTAACTTCCTCAAATGAGAATAAAAGCTCATCTGAATTTCATGATTTTCTCAGAAAATTAATAAGAGAAAAGATTTTCTAGACAACAGAAGATGTTATGTTATTGCACATCAAAAAATATCACACTGATTAAAACTAAATAAAACCTCCTAGTAAGCACCTTTAGTAATCCGCAGAACAAATATGCAGATAAAAGAAAATCCTTCTGACAATATTCAGCACTTTTGTTGCTCATACTCTTCTCATTTCTTGACCTTTGAACTTGTGATCAGAAGTGATTGATGATTGACCCCGCCCCCACACAACAAACTGAGTAACCATAGAGACCTCTTCCCCAGGTGACATTTTAAGTGCATTTTTCATAACTTACCTTAGGTTTAAACTTTATTTGTTTGACGACGATTTACAGACAAGTTCTACAACTTAAAATTCATGCTTCTTTTGGCACAAAGGGGTCACTGATGTGGGAGGAAACCAGAGTACCCGGAAGAAACCCACATGTCCGAACGGAGAACTTGTAATACCCTGTCACATACAACCTCTGTCCATCCTGAGGATTGAACCTGGGTCGCAGCGGTGAGAAGCGAGTGCGTTAACCACTACGCTACCCGGACACCCTCTACAACGAACTCCATTTGGAATTCATAAAACAGGTACACCTATATTCTATATCAAACCATGTACTAAAATCAGCATTACTGAAGCTGGTTGGCCAAACTTTCAATCTTGTTTATTTTTTTAAATTTGCAAGCTAAAAACAAGCCATACGAGGGGAAGGGGGAGGGAAGAGGTCTGCATATCTTTATAAAACAGTCGGTTGGACGGGGATGGGACTTGTTCCTAAACACCACGTGATGAACTACTTTTGCATTAAACGTTCCTTAGAAAAAACACAGGTAAAGATGCTAGATAAAGTACTCGTACCAATCATTAGCTGTATCCATATCAAAACAACCTACTTTGAAATTCTTCATCACTACTTTAACGCAATATTCTGCCTCTGTGTGATAAAACATAAAAAGAATACCACACTCTGTACAGCGATTGTACAGTGAAATCTGTTTCATCCGACAGGTACTGGGGGGGGGGGGGGGGGGGGGGGGGGGGGGGGGAGACTTTGTGTCGGTTTAAGTATTATATTGGGCATGGGATGAAAATGAAGGCTGGATATCTCAGTGAAACAGCTTGCACGGGTGTCGGATTAAACAGTTTTTACTGTATAACAAATGCACTTTAGCATAGCTGTCAATATTGTTTTGTTTTTGATTTTTTTTTCTATTCTAACATTTTTTTTCTGCTTGTAGGTCTTCAGCAAAGAGATGTGAAAAGTCAGAGTGATGTGCTTTACCATTTCCGTTATTGCCGTAATACATACCTGATTGTTACGAACCTACCGATAAGTTAACCACCATTACAACAGAATCATATAATGCATGTCTTCCTTTCACGATTACGTATTATACATGTACACGCAATTCATGAAATCGTAAAGCTATTTTAGAATATAGTATGCCATTCTCTATCATGCATGTTAATTCAAATGAAAATGAAAGCATAATAACTGGTTAGATATTGAAGAATATAAAAAGTTACAGAAATATTGATACATTGATGCAAGGTCGACCGATTTCAGTGCCCCCCCCCCCCCCCCCCCAATGAAAGTAAAAGTATATATAGGATCATGAAAATAATTATATTCCACTGCAACATCAAACACCCGGCAGCAATAAGATCATGTATCTTGATATGTCAAAGAATGCTCAAGTCAATAAATCACGTGACTTTGAAGCTCTCCAGTTTATGGTAAAATTTTAAAACCTACAGGAAGAACAATACCTAATGCACTTTAATAACATTATTTACAGACATCTTAAGTACTCGGTGTATAGCAATTAATTAATCAAGAAATAGTACCAATAAAATACGATAAGCCCTAATTAGCAATCGACAAACATTTCTAAGATCGCACAAAGCACCATAGTGTCCAGGAAGAACGAAAACCCCTTTTTTCCCTTCAACTACGACTCTGCATGAACATCACTTTTTCATTGTTTGAATGAGCCTGCGGATTTTCTCAGTTACACTCGGCACGAACTTGACAATTTTGAACTTGAGTGTGTATGTGTAACTGGTCATGTCATTTGAAGAATTTGAAGGAGAAATTTAAACTTCATAAAAGAAACGATCTTCACCTTTCCATAACATTAAATGTATCAAGTTCCAAAACATTAAATGTATCAAGTTCCAAAACATTAAATGTATCAAGTTTCATAACATTAAATGTATCAAGTTCCAAAACATTAAATGTATCAAGTTCCAAAACATTAAATGTATCAAGTTTCATAACATTAAATGTATCAAGTTCCAAAACATTAAATGTATCAAGTTTCATAACATTAAATGTATCAAGTTCCAAAACATTAAATGTATCAAGTTCCAAAACATTAAATGTATCAAGTTCCAAAATTCTGTACAATATACATCCTGTAACATGTTTCACGTTTACTCACAGCCAAACAGAAGGAATTTTTATCTTAAAATATATTTATTCCAGAAATTAATTAAAACATTGCAGCGATCTATAATGAATTGAAAACCTTGATTTCTATAATAATTTCTACTTATCTATCTTGCATGAATACTCACAGCACCGTTATATAATCCAATTTCAACTCTCAAATGCAAAATCATGAAAATAATTGGTGAATAGAACTGAGGAACAACAGCTACCTTTATACATCTCAATATAAAAGGTACTCTTTGAGGAACAACAGCTACCTTTATAACAGGTACTCTCTAAGGAACAACAGCTACCTTTACACATCTCAATATAAAAGGTACTCTCTGAGGAACAACAGCTACCAATAACAGGTACTCTCTGAGGAACAACAGCTACCTTTAAACATCTCAATATAAAAGGTACTCTTTGAGGAACAACAGCTATCTATAACATGTACTATTTGAGGAACAACAGCTACCTTTATAACAGGTACTCTTTGAGGAACAATATCTACCTTTATAACAGGTACTCTCTGAGGAACAACAGCTACCTTTATAACTGGTACTCTTTGAGGAACAATATCTACCTTTATAACAGGTACTCCTTGAGGAACAATATCTACCTTTATAACAGGTACTCTTTGAGGAACAACAGCTACCTTTAAACATCTCAATTTATCAGGTACTCTTTGAGAAACAACCGCTACCTTTATAACAGGTACTCTTTGAGGAACAACAGCTACCTTTAAATATCCTAATAGAACAGGCACACTGCGGCACATTTCTGTGTAACCTTGGATTTAACATACAGAGGGAACATAACTAACTGGTTTTCTTCTACTCAGTATCACGGCTTTGTTGTATTCAACTGCTTTTCATGTGGAAGGGAGTGATATTTTAGATGTTCAAGTTTAGTCTTATCAACACACTATAGTTGGTTTTCTGTGAAATGATAGGATTTTGTAGTGCAGATAGACGAAACGTTAAATTAGCATGAAGAATTTTCTCGATAAGGAATGAGATGAAAGTACCGTTTCCTCAATCATGATACAAAAAATGTTTATTAAAAAGCTATTCTATGCATTTTTACCTGTATGTTTTTACTGATATGAGTGAATGAACTCAGAAATCAATGCCAATTCAAACTGAATATACAAAGTGCTGTTACTACAATCTACCGAATGCCATGAGAGAGAAAGCGGTAGAAAACGCGTTAATTTCTTTTACATACCTGTCCCTAAAACAAAATAAAATATATACATATAAAGAAATGAAAATTTACTGCAGGAAAGCAACTCGCACACGACACATGAAATATATTCAACAGGTGAATTATGAATATTTATGTGTGAACACCTACACATGCTAAACATTTGTACTTAAAGGGTTGGGTCCTTTTGATCAAAAGCATATGATGAGCATATAAAAGTTTTCCGAATCCAAAACATACTTAGTCTATCTAAGGTCATCAGTCATCAGTAGTCTGTTCCAGATTTTTGGACTTCTTTATGTGTTTATTTAAATTACCAATACTTCAGTACTGTGAATAAACTGTATATGATATATATTTATTTCTCTCTTCAGTAATCTGTAAACACACATAAGTTGATGTTAACATTATTCACTGACAATCTCCGTACCAGGCGATCATCAACGTTTAATACCTAGTTACGTTACAATCCACCACAGCGGAGTCATTTAAATATACATGTACAGGGCGTCTCGAGTTACGTTACAACCCAACACAGCGGAGTCAAGCTAAATATACATGTACAAGGCGTCTCGAGTTACGTTACAACCCAACACAGCGCAGTCAAGCTAAATATACATGTACAGGGCGTCTCGAGTTACGTTACAACCCAACACAGCGCAGTCAAGCTAAATATACATGTACAGGGCGTCTCGAGTTACGTTACAACCCAACACAGCGCAGTCAAGCTAAATATTTTATATATTATTTATATCATTCTTATGGTAAACTGCAAAAGTGACATTCAAAATTTATCCCAGAAACATGGAACAGACTACTGAATGTGCAATGATGAATGGGACCCACCACCAATGAAAATTTATAAACGAAACTTTAATTAAAGGTCATCTAGAGACACTCAATGCTAGAAACAATATGGGTGACTGAATTGATTTACATAGTTCTTTTGGTTTGGTTTTTTGTGATTCATTTTTCAGTTCAGAAACAATATTTCCAATGCGTTTGCCTTTGATTGACACAATAAAATGCTTCTTAGTTGTTGTATCAGGTGATGAAGGTAGCTAGCATTACAGTAAGAAATGAACGTCATTTTTGAAATACACGAGGGTATGAATTGCGACACTTCACACCAGCATACTTTACATGTTAGCAGTTCACACCTTCACGTATTTTCAAAAATTAAATTTATTTCTTAAAATTATACATAATACTCCATTACCTGTATATTAAAAATACAAACCAATGTATAAAATTTTTCGTTCAAACATTTCAAACTGTACAGGGTAACATAACATTAAGACGTTTTCTGTGTGCACAAATAGTGGCTTCAACAAGTTTTAAACCTAGTTATGCAAAGACATGTATTATTATTGTGCATAATTTTGATTAGCTTTTATGATATATACTTAAGAAATAAATTTCATTTTTGAAAATACATGTGTATGAACTGTGACACTTTACAGTGCCTGCATAAATTCATGATGTGTGCTAGCATTTCATTATTTATATTTACATTCAGTGATTTTTCAACATTTTTCAAATGGGGTCATGTGCTCTCGCATTGGGAAAAATTGTCAACATTTTGATCAAATTGGGAAAACTTAAGTCATTATTGTAAATATGCTATTAAAATATATCATATCAAACAAGAAATCAAACCAATTTTTTTAAAATACATATTTTTTCTTAAAGCTCTTAAATTTTTCAACTATTCTTTCTAAATCATCTAGAATTGATGCGTCTTTGTCATGTCATATATAAACTATTCACATTGAACTTATTCTTAAACAAATACATTTTTCACCAGTTTTTATTATTGGGAAAAGTGCAAGTTCAATTGGGAAAAAAGTGGTAATTTTGGGGAGGGGAAAGGGTCGATATTCGGACCTAAAATGGGTCTTAAAAAATCACTGACATTCTAATTTCATCATCTTCATTTCTGTCGGAATTCCCAGTCATTAAAATAAACGCGTTTAATATATATTTATCTATATTCATATGTGCATTGTTTCGAACTGCAACACGTTCATGGGGAAATGGTTATCATTACAATTTGCAGAGATGTCAAAGGCAAAAACATGGTAGTGTAAAATATACTTGTATATGATTAGATTATGCAAGATAACTGAGCACTTGATATGATGATGTGATTCAATTGTTTCAACGTTAAAGAGACCATGATGCAACCAGCCACACAGCATATTTTCATTTTACTGAGGACTCTAAAATTGTTTCTAGTTAATGTTCTTGAAATTTGTGCTGAGCATAATTACATACGTCCGTTATGGTAAAGTATGGGAGTCAGTATTATTACAGCAGTTTTGTGTTTTCATTTCTCCACATACACTTTTGTAGGGAGGTGAAGAATTCTCTCAATAAGCAGACTTGAATACTTAGATATTTCTCAACGGTTTTCATGAAAATGCATAGTATGGTCTGCATTAATCATATGAAATATATAAGAACTGTGTATTAAATTATCACAAAAATATCGTAAACTAACAGAAAAATCAGTTGACCTATCTGATTCTTATGGCTACAGCCTACAGGAGGATTTTTTTTCTGCAACAGAGCTCTACATTCTTTCGATTTGTCATTTCATCTTGTGTCTTGTCAAGTTTAATTTGGATATTCCACGTTATCTTTCGATTTGTCAGATTACTTCATGATATACATGTAAATGACTCTGTGAACAGAATTTTTTAATATAATATTTATACTAAATGTATGCTGCCTTATTTTCACTACAGTCCGCTAATTTGCTATCTCCTGTAAGCCTAAACAATGAGATCAGAACTGCAGTAAACACTGTGCATGTATAATTTGGCATAATACTTGTTAAGAATAGACATAAAAAAAAATATGAATTGAAAACAGTGTTAAATAGATTCAGACAATTTGAAGCTGTGAAAATAACACGAAGCCAATCTAAAGCTGCGTACAGTATCTCAATCTATTCGATTCAAAATCATGTATCTAGATGTATTGCTGATCACTGATTCATAGATGGCAGCACTAGTAGTACAGTAAACATAGGATATTTCAACACACAATAATCTGTTTGTAACATGCAATATGATTGGTTGGGCAGTAACTGCATTGTGATGTCATTAAACTCTCAACATTTTTGTTTCTAAAATTATCCTTAGACCACAGTAAAAAAAAAAATGCATTTATCAAGTGAAAAATTGAATTATAAAGAATGAATTCAATAGCAAATGTATGTTATTGGTTCATAACAAAAAACTAGTGCAGATTAACACCTTTCATGAACTGCAGCTTTGCGACTTAAACACATAAGAAAATTAATTAAGCTCGTCTGTTACACAAAGTGTTTCACTTACCTCGCCTTGTTTGGACAACACTGTGTAGGCGACTGTCACAATTAGTGAGAACCAATAGGCATGCAGGATCAGAAGAATCACCAAAATACCGTTAAAATAGTAGAGGCTTGGGAAAGGCCCCACGATCTGTATGCATTCGAAATAGGTGGACCACATGACCCTAGAATAAAGCGCGGGGAACAGATCGCATGATTAATTCAAGCCCATATAGCTGTGCTGTCCACTGAAGACGTGGAAATACCTAACGGGTTTGAAAATGTGGAGTGTGTGTTAGGTGGTGTGTTGTACAGTTGCCTATAGTTGCTGCTAGGATGAGAAGTGTGGTGTGTGTTACATGGGAATAATGTTCTGAATAAGGAAGTGGTTTCCAATGTTGGAAAAAATGTGCTGGAATTGTTTTTTCGTGGACCTTAAGGAGATCAGTGGGTAAAGAAATTTTGTGTGGACCTACAAGTGCAAACATCATATGGACACAATATTTGTTAGCATTGATGATGATGACGATGACATTGATGATGATGATGATGATGTGCTCATGATAGCAAACAGATAAGAATTTGTAATTGTTAAATTGCACCTGCATTTTGCTTGTTTTAGTCTGTTGTACTCAGTAAAAGATTGGAAAAAAAGAAAAGAACGAAGTACATGAACTCTCGTACCCTCCCCCCCCCCCCCTTCTAAAAAAGTGATCTCAGAGAGGTTTGGCACACTGTCACTTGAGAGAAACACTAACTAAAACAATGGAGTCCCTAGAGAATCAAATCATTTTTGTGGGGGACAAATTTTTATGGATTAAAAATTCGAATTAAAAGTGTTTTGATTTCATAATTAGAGATTTCTCATCTGCGATGACTATCAAACTTCCCTGAGGGGATTCACATTTGTGAGTTAATAAATGCAAAAACAACAAAAATTAGAACCCAACAAAAATGATTGATTTTACAGATTTTGACCCTATATAAAATTGTTGTAGTTGTAAAAATGGTGTGACAGAAATAAAAGCTAATAAAAAACAGCAATGGCACTATCAATATATATCATTTTCCACAGAAGATGATAACTAAAAAACAACCTCACACGCTTTCCTCAAACTTAAGAGGCATAGAAAGTGACAATTTGTTATAATACACAATAATGAAGAAGTACTGTCAAAATCTCTGTTACTCACAAACACTGAACAGATAAAAGAGTACTGGGAAAAAAGTCTGTGAAAGTATTTCATGAATATATAAGAATGTAAACAAAAAGCAAAAAAAAAATTTAAAAAAAATAATAATAATAATTTTTTTTTTGAAAATTATCATATTGTCATTTTAATCTTTAAATGCTTATTAAGCATAAAAACTTTCTTTTCTTACTCATACATGGATACATAACATAAATGAAATACCATTCATACTATATCAACAAAATTAAAATACAAGGAAATAGCATTTCATATCAGATTTATAGTTTTAAAAAAAAAAATGCACTTCCTGAAATGTAGAGGTGATATAAAATGATATATATCATCAGTTCTTAGCAAACTGTTTCCACTGAAATTTTCATGAAATCAAACTCTGGTTACTAATGGATAATTCTTTACATCTAGAAAAATAATCTGTTAAATCAGATAGGAAAATATGCCACACCCCCTTGATTCGTAATAATCACCAATACCTACTAAAACTGCCATTCCTAGGACAAGTAGAACTATGTAATCCGAAAAGCTAAATATTCATGCTGTTACTTTCATACACATTGGAGATAAATCCGTAAGCTACCCTATTCACCACCAGGCATATTGCTGCATGCGTCATTTCCTGTAGGATTTCATTCTAAGAGATACTTGGTGCTTTTCCATCACTAAGCAACGGATTTTTGATTTCAAAACATCAACCAAAGAATTGAATTAATTCCGCAATAAACGGATTTATGATAACATTTATCTAAAAATAAATTTCTGAATGTAAATAAAACAAAACTTGCTTCATGTAATGACTATATCTCATAAACTCTTGTCCGACACAAGGTTTTAATCAAGAAATTTCCCGTGGGGATTCGGGTTAGAATAGGTTCTCAGCACCCCTTGCTTGTTGTAAGAGGCGACTAAATGGTCCAGGGTGGTCCTTCGGATGAGACCGCAAAAACCGAGGCCCCATGTTACAGCAGGGTGTGGCATGATAAAGATCCCTCCCTGTTCAGAGGCCATAAGTGCCGAGCATAGGACTAAATTTTGCAGTCCTTCACCAGCAATGGTGACCTCTCCATATGTATTGAGTAAAATTTTCTCATGCGGAACAATATACAATCTATCAATCCTCCAAGAAGCTTGTATGTACTGTAAATTCTAAATATACGCGCAGAATTTATTATCACGTAACTTTGCGTGAAGCATCACTCGCAAAATAAAATTACTTGCTTATTTGTTTATATTGCTAAATTACCTATAAAGACCCTTGATCGACAGAGTACTCGCAAATTGATGTTCTCGAGGTTTGCCATATACGAGTCATTTCACAATATTAAGTGCTCGCGTAAAATAAGGAATCTAAAGTATAATGCTGGCAAAAGCAGTGCATTACCCTAATACAATAGTCATATGTACACTGGAACACTGGTGTCCACTATCCTCTGTGCAAAGCGATACATGAATGTCCGTGATGTTTTATACATATGCCCGGAGGTCACATTTATTCAGTCTAGCATGTGTTCCAACTTACTGGAGAGGAAAAGCACCACATTTGAAATACATACTGACATCGCTGCAGATAGGTGAGAATGAATACAAACCTCGTACATAATATTTCAAGAGGCAGCAAGCCTAAGATTTTAAACACACACAGGATAGGAACCGATTTTGTACAGTTAAATCACTCAAAGACAAACGAATAATGCAAAACGCATGTGCATGTTTTCCCCTTTCTAATTCATCGCATTAAGTGTGATCAAATCTTGTGAATGCTAACTGCCTTATCAAAATGAAACCAAAAACTTAATGCCCACATATTTCTCAGCCATATGTCCTGTGTAATTTTAAAATCTTAGACATTTGATGTCATTAGCCGTTTTCAGGAACTACATGCGGATAACAAAACCTGTTTTACCTTCGTTTTGACTTGTAGCCAAATAATACGGCCAATCATATACGTCCATAACAGATGTAAAAATTGTAGGCTAATCAGAAGGCTGTTATAGACAAAGTAGGCGGGGCCCCACCCCACGATTGGGTGGGCATAGAAAAGTGTGCTATAAACGATTCTGAAAGAGGACATAAAATATTCTTATTAAATCAGGGCATTCATTTCTGTCACTCTCAAAAACTTTTTTGCCATTCCTTTAATGAGTTTTAAATATTCTCTCAAGTTACATTTCTCCTTAAGAATTAACATTATGAATTCTATTTCATAACCACAACTACAGATTTTGTAAACAACTATATCAACTACTAGAAAGAGATTTGTCCAGATTATTTGCAAAAGATTCTAAAACCATGGATCGTGAAAACAAAAGGTATAATTTTTGTCGTCACAACATCTAATTGTACTACAGAACACATTTCTGCTTCACATTAACCACCTTCATCCCAATCCAAAATTTAAAATCATGCATCGAAGAAGTGTGACGCCGAGAAAGCAAAGAAAGTGACATTGACCCGTTTTCTTATATTTTGAATGTCCATCACCCCGACCCTCCCCGGCCTTGTGATATCCCACCCCTGCAAAAACAACTCTCACTTAATGAAACACATGCAAAATTGAAAAAAAATAAATCTAAACTGGGAGGGAAAAAAAAAAAAAGTATCACAAAAGCTAAAATGCCTGTTCTGATATGGAGAAAGCAAAAATCAGAAGAAATTTATACATTAAGATATATATAAAGCACTGAGCAAGGCACACTGTCATGCTATGATGAGGGAGACTATCGTTTTACTACATCAATGTTTTAAATGCCGCCCACACAGACTGATATATTAAGAGTGCTTCATAAAGCTTCATCTAAACACAGAGTTATTTTACACACATATATTTTCTAAAACCTTCTCTCAGATTGTTTTAGTTTCAAGCATACTGCTTCTTTTTTTCTTCAAAATGAAGTGTGATGTGTTTATGCATGCAAAAATATTGCACAAGGCTACCATTACACTACCGGAATGTAGATCAAACCTTTTTTAAATTAATCAATCTATATCTTATCTTTTTTATAAAACTGCTTTCAAGTTTATGTCCAAAATTTTACCGACATGTATTCATTTGATTCAATTAATTGTTTTTATGTATGAAACAGGAAAGTTTAAAACAATGCCATCTGGTATATCACAGTCCATCAATGTGAAATCAATTACAAACTTTAAAATCTATATACATTGTATTTGCACGCCAAATGCTAAAACTGCAAAAAATTAAGCGTAAAACTATAAACGTGTATTTACTACACAAATGTCCCAGCTGACGTTCAAATACTTATAAATTCTAAAGACAAAAAAGTCAGGAAAACAAGAAATAATTTTTTAAAACTTTTAAAGTCCTATGGGAATAACGTTGGTAAAAGGTTAACTGATATGAATCTATAAGGTGATCTGTAAGTCATCAATATAAGGCGATAAACTAAATACATGTATTAGCAAGCACGACAACAACAACAAAAGTCTGGAAAACTAACTATGGCAGAAAGAAAGACAGAAATGGGTAACAGTGTATGCCCATACCATTTTTTGGCGGGGGGCATAAAAATAGCCACCTAATCATAATGATACATGTATCGACATTTATATAAAGTTAACTCTTTTCAGCAATATCTCTTTGTAATGTAATAAAACTCTAAATTGATGGTGCTGATACTTCTCTGCAATTACTTTCCAAAGCCACATATCATCTTCCAAGATATTTAAGTTACAGAGTGAACTCATTGCATAAACCTAAGGATATGACGCATCTTAAGAGTAAAGCGTGAAGTTTATCAATTACTTCGAGAAGAAATTAACATCCATCCTCGTACCCATGGATTCCATCGAGCTACAGAAGGATACATACATGGTTAATGCACGCTGTTTCTAATTTTGGTGTGTTGGAGATCTTGTCATTCTGGGCAGATGAAGAAAAAAAAATGACTAAAATTGAAAGCGACTCGATGACCGAGGTGTAAGGTCCAGGACTTTTAATTATGCGAACTTGATACAGCAACATCACCAATACCAGATACTGCAGATGTTGGGTTTGGGGTATGAAAGTTCATCTACTGTAAAAGTGGTTATTAATGCTTGTGGGATATTTACACTAATTATGCCGTCACTTAATAAGCGCATAAATTTCCCCCACGCATATTATTATAAATATTTGATATAATATATATTGTATTTAGTTACCGCATATTTCCCCCCCACGCATAATGTTGGATATGGAAAAACGCATACTTAACAACCACAACCACCCCCCGGATCATACATGTAAATATCCACTCTTGTAGTATACAAAACACCTTTTAAATATTCAAAGAGTCCAGAATTGATACCAATGTGGTAAACTGTTATCAGAAATTAAGCCATTTATGATCAGTAATTGTGTGTTTAATTTTACCTTGAAATTAGAATTTGATATAAATTGATCATTTCATTTTTTAAAATTTGGTGTCTTACAATAAGCTGTCTTTATTCCCTAGCATCATGGTATCAATCATTCTTGTAAATGAATTTCTTCATGATTGTCCTTCACCTTTGACCTTGAGATTAATAGGTATCTTCCCATCTCATCCACAAAGTATGAATAAAATATGAAACAAAGATTCTATGTGCACTATGACCTTTTGTATAGCTCTACTATGACCTTTTAACCTAAAAGTCTTTCCCTCCCTACCTGCTTCTTCTGAAACGGGTATCAGGTAGATAACTGGAATGTTACATTGTATAAGGTGTCCACAAAAACCTGAACATTCAATCACCGACTGTGACCTTGACCTTAACCTATGACCTTTAAACTAGAAATGAATTATTTTCCTCCATCTACCATCTATTATTGAGAATAAGAAAAAAAGGAATGATTCTATTGATATGGTGTGTACAATATTGTTACATTCAATCATTGACTGTGACCTTGACATGACCTTTTGACTCAGGTTTGGACTCGGAAACCAAAAGAGATTTTCCGTATCTCACTTTTTATCATGATAGTAGATAAGAAACCAGTATATGAAATAACTCTGTCTCTTTACATGTACACACGTCTCCATATAATTATTACGCACGCTGTGTGTATGCACGCATGGGCAAGTTACGAAATCCTCTATAACCTAACTACCAGGGGAAAACAAAATGTAACACAACAGCATTTCACAGTATTCAATTTCGAGACAGATTTACCTAATAATGCCAAGGACAAAATTTCCCAATATAAGGTACCTACAGGTTAATATGCATTAAACAAGTTCCGGATTATCAACTTGTAAGCATGGTGTGCTGTTTTTATTCTAAGTGATTTGTGTACATCTTTTATGCATATTCTCAAAAGCTCAATTAAACTTTCTTCTACAAAATTACGGATTAAATAATTTTTATTTTTAGTCATCCAAGCCCTGCATGCACATTTCAAATAAATGTCCCATTATGGAAACCTACATTTTCCTCAGTGTTTCCTCAATGCTGCAATTTGCTCTAGGTGCCATTAGTATCAGAAACTTAAAGGAGGTCAAACTCTCTATTCATATTATATTAGTAAATACATTTTAAACTCTTAGTAAGACAGTCCTTCGCCACATCATAAGTAGTGGTATTATCTAACATAGGACAGCCCTGAACCATGTTATAGGTGAATAAATGTAAAAAACAAACTTTAAATAGGTCAAACCTTAGCCATATCAAAATACTAGTGGTATCATAAACTAAATGTAGGTCAACTCTTAGCCACATCGATATAGTAAACACACCAATGATATCAAAAATATGTACAGGACAGACCTTCAACACGTTATATTTGACCTATAGTGAAAATAGCAAAAGGATGAATATCAGTAAAACTCTGAATGCTCCCTGAACTGCATCTAACCAATTAACTACTTCATATGATGACCGACTCGCATAATAATCAATAACTGTTGAAATGAATTATTTTTTTCATATACAAGGTCAAGGTACATATGTTGAGTGACCTTGACCTTTACAAAATGACACAGGACAGACCTTCCCCACGTTATGTGTACTTAAATTGACATGATGTCAGTATAAGACGGGTGGTCAACCCTCATCGTCGGTGGTCAGCCCTGTGCTGCTGCCAAAACTATGGGGGTTTGTTTTAGGTCAGACTTTTACTATTTTACGTAATGCTTGCTCTGACTTTTCGTAAGATCTAGAATACTACATATATATACTATGTATATTCTCTATCGTCATACTCAGTGTTGGAATACTGTGTGTAGGTAAAGGTTCCACAAACTCTTGCCGATGGACTAACCTCATTACATCTACTAAATACTGTAGGACACTGGTTACACTTTATCTCTTTGTAATTCATTACCTCCAGTTTTTGGAACAGTAATCGCGTTCTGTTAATCCATTTCATACTACTTCCAACTTCATTTCAACATTTCAGCCCTACATGCACTGCAAAGGGCTTTAATTTCGCGGGGCTAAAATTTCGCAATTTTTATCGTTCAGTATTTTCAGATGGTGTAAATTTCGCGGATAAACCCCTTAAAAAAGTTTCTTGTTTATCCCCAAATACTTTGAACAGCACTTTGCAATGGTTTTATTTTTGCGATTGTTAATAAATATCGCGAATATAGTGAAAATAAAACCCAAGCGAATATTCCCTCTTTACAGTACTTCAACAAAGATATCCGATAAATGAATAAAGTGCACCGCTAGGGTACATCTAAATGATGCATATCTATCTTCGTATACTCAAAGCCACAACCAGTGATTCCGTCATTTGCAATGACACTGGAATAAAATTGCTGCAACATACAATGAAGTTCTCTATATTGGGCCAGGACACACTACTGCCCACACGTATGCATTGACAGACAAAATTTCATAATCCTGGGTTGCACAAATTGAAAGAGATAAACCATACATAACTTTATAGTACGTAGCCATTAAATTCAAAAACGAAATCACCGTGATCTATTTACCTGTTGGCCACGACGATCTCCTGTAAATTTAAGACTTGAGGACTATACCTTTTCCTTATAAGAGCAAGTCTCAACCTTTCCAGAAAAATCACCAACTTAAAAGAACAAGCCCAGTTAGAATTTCTCAAGAAAAATGACAATAGAACTTAAACACTGCCATCATTTCAACAACACTTCATCCTTAAAAAAGATAATCCAAACGAACAAAAGGTGACAGCTTCTAATGAGTATCTATCTGTTAATCATAAATCCTAATCAGATGGGGCTAAGGGATGACCCACATTTCTTCAAAATTGAAAAAAACACATACATTAAAAGAGAAGTGACAGTGTGCCTTCAGAGGAATTAGGAGGAGAAAAAAATTCATGGAGAGGAAAAAAAAAAGAAAAAAAGGAATTTGCATGAATTTTAGTGAAAGAGCCATTAATAAGAAAATCTGCAGAGACATTTAGAATTGTATATTATAGTTTTTTGATGTATAATGCATGAATGATGAACCGCTATTGATATGTGCTGTTCATACATGTATAAGTCAACTCATGAAATGTATCACACCCTATAATCAGTATGATGATACATATAACATCATATAGTAGAATTTTCTTTTTTTCTTCAAAATATCATTTATATTTTTCCTCTTCTAAATGAAAAATGTTTTTAAAAAGTTAAGAAATTGAGCATGCTGTTGAAATTACAAATAAATACATATCATAATATGGACTTGTACATACTTTGTCGGATAGAGAACTAGTCTCGTTATGAACCAGACAACTCCAAACACAGCAAACAGTACATCACAGAGTCGCTGGAATTTGATGTACTTGGCCATCTTAGCTGCCTATAGAAACAAAAAACGATTTTTATTACACAGACGACAAAAAATATCAATCTAGGGAGTGTGTTTGCTCTACTCTTTATTTTGTAATCTTTATAGCATTTATAAGATTGATCACTGTTTGTTATCTTCACTTTTTCCATGTATAGATATATCAAACTGGACCCTGAGAAATGACCTTGACATTTTCCATAACGTAGCTTTACCTTGACCTTTGTGGTTACAAGTATAACAATGTTTTCATCTAGGGCTAAAACGATTTACCGAAATATTGATACTGTTCAATATAAATGCTCGATTCAATGTTCGATTAATTGTCTCAATCTTCGGTTCGAGATGTTTTTTTATAAAATCAGGTTCGGTAAAATACATCTGGCTTGACCTGTACTTCTTATTTTTACATGCGTGAGGGACAAAATGGCATCCAATAAAGGTCAGATTGTCGTTAGCCTCAAGGCTGACAAAAACAAAAATGAACTTAATCAGTTTAAACTACAGAGCCAACAGGCATCTTACCGTTCAGTGGTTTGAAAATATCAATATGCTTTTAAAATCGTGATTGTGAATCTTCATATTAAATAAATATTTCTTCAAAATTATCATTGGTTTCTTCTGTAAAATGTATCGTATCGAAAATATTGAATGGTGGTATAAGTATTGCAATGTGTACCATATCGTGAAGAGGGCGTATCGTTTCAGCCCTATTTTTAATCTTTATAGCAATTGACGACTAACCTCCAACCAATAGTCTACAGCATCATGTATACACAACACTAGTGTTCCAACCCGGACAAAATTTCCGCACCAAGAAAAGGCCAACAGTAATATCGTCGCACAGTGATGTGCAAACATTTCCCAGAAATCCTGTAACAAAGACAGTTCTCAATATTTGATTACACTGAAAAAATGTGCATGTCGAAACCATATTACGATTTCACAGACATTGTCGTCTTGTTTGGGAGGTACCCCTTGTCTGCATCAAATTAAAGCTTTGATATTGCTCTACGAACACCCCATTTCTTCGACAACATTCCGTTAAGGAGCACGACAATTTGCATCATCCAATGCGAGTCACCGTATCAAAATTTTCAAGAAAAAATGATCTTTTCTGTGTTTAGTGAACATCTCACGTGAATTTTGTCGTGTTCCGTGTCGGAATTTACGACAATGACATCACTGGGACGCGTCTTACCTTTCTCTTTACATCCATGAATTGTGAAAACATTAGCGACCAGTAAAAGGATATCTCAATCATGTAATACCAGAATACACCAGTGGATAAGTGCTGAAAATTAACAACGCAAATACAATAAATTCCAAATGGTCTATTCTCATCAATTAATATGTAAATCTCATGACTTCACCCCCCCCCCCCCAACAACTTAAATTTTTCACTGTGTTTATCTTTTAATTATATATATACTCAGTGTTGTTGAATCCAAAGTGAGTTAATTGGTATCAGATGGGAAAATCTATTTATTTAACAAACATCTGTTTTATAAATCATTCTATGGAAGTATCCTAGCAACATATGTACTTTTATACTGTAAAGGATCAGGAAAAACTCACATGTTTAGGATACCCAACCCAGCACTGAATAGAATCTGAAAACCAGGGTTTCTGGAATGAAGAATATACAGTAAATTGTCACAAATAGTACTCATTCAATTTACACTGAAAACCAGGGTTTCTGGAATGAAGAATATACAGTAAATTGTCACAAATAGTACTCATTCAATTTACACGGATTCAGTTACATTTAGAAAGGGTCCAAGTGATCTACAATGCTGATTTCAAAACTAATCAACATCTATTAGCATTGTATGAGTACTGTACACAATATATAAAATACATTTCAATATCAGAAAACAGTGAAAGTGAAGGACATTGGACCATCAGACCTGGCCAGTAAATTTACACTCGGATTGATTTCTTTTGTGGGTAATTTTGACTGGGTAATCTATCCCCAGAGAGAAATGGAAATCAGAAACAACAGAAGTTGCCAAAGTTAATATGAAATCCAAAGAATATGAGAAAAGACGTCCTGAAAGAAAATTTAATGCAATATGGCAGACAATCTGGCCTTAGCTTTTATTGGTGGTACATTTCTCGAGAGATGAATACATCTAAATGGAGATAATGAAGTCTTGCTTTATTATGTAGAACTTTCGGTCAGACAGAAAATGGTTTGGTCTTACAATAGCCAATGAGCAATAGGACCAAATGTCCTGTGTAGGTAAAACAAAAACTTCTGTATTCAATGCTACAACTAAACTGAGACAGACTTCAAGTCCGCAGAGGGCTTCGGTGATAAAAAAAAATGTTTATTGTGTGTGACCTTTCACCTAGTAGTGTGTGACCTTTCACCTGGTGACATAAGACTGGAATCCTGTTATTAAGTTAAAACACTTGGTAAGTCCAAAAGTGCTCATTGCTGTGATTCAGTTTTGCATTTTAAAAATTCTGGCCAAAAAAAACCCCCCAAAAACTAGAGCCCCGATAAGCTACACCTTACCGTATAACGGGTTATTTTTGCGCATCACAAATTTTGCAAAATTACCTCAAAACACTGTTATTTTTTATTTGCGTAGTTCTTTGTTTGCGATTCTCCAAGTTGAAAATTAATTGACAATTGACAGGTTTTGAATTTGTACAGAACAGACCTCACTGTTACGCGTGTTGTCACTCAACAAGTTAACAGGTGCGTGTACAGAGTGATAACACCTGGCCATTGTTTAAGATAATTAGTACTACACCTGAGGTGGTGAGTTTCTTCTCGCAGATTTATTTGTCTTGTAACATATGGTACAGAATTAGTGTAAATTTTATGCGATTTGAATTGTTTGCAATTCAAATATACCCACAAAGAGAACGAAAATTGGATTATCGCGACCCCCCCCCCCCCCCCCCCCCACAAAAAAAAAAACGTTATATGGTATGATGACTGCCCCAGGCTTTCCATGTGTGTGTAAACTTCCTGGTTTGTTTGGGGATTCAGGATGCTTGACTGATCATGCTTTGAAAGAATTAGTGAGTAAATACTTAAGTTTCAAAGCCATTGATAAACAATTGTGTTTATCTATGGACTGCAGCTAATTAATCTCTATAAAATTTACTTCCCTAGACAGCTGGGATATGTATCAAACAAAACCTTGACAAAATTCGAACGTCAGTTGTGCGGCTCGGATAAACTCTTTGTTAACACCAGGAACATCAATTGCATATTGAACAGTGTGTTCCAAAAAAAAGAAATTGAGGTATTATTATAAAGAGTTACAATACAAACAAAGAAAAAAAAACCAAAACCCCCAAACAATTATGACAAATATGGACAAGTTCATGAGTGAAATTCATATATGAATGCAATTCAACAGATTATGTAAATAAACAAGAAAGTTAAGTTACACACAGATGCAGATAAATTATCATGGGCTGTCAAATGCTACAGTTTATAGGACAGGGTCTGGGCTATCAAAGGTACAGTTTATGGGGCAGGGTCTGGGCTATCAAAGCTACAGTTTATGTGACAGGGTCTGGGCTATCAAAGCTACAGTTTATGGGGCAGGGTCTGGGCTGTCAAATGCTACAGTTTATGGACAGGGTCTGGGCTGTCAAATGCTACAGTTTATGTGACAGCGTCTGGGCTATCAAAGCTACAGTTTATGGGGCAGGGTCTGGGCTATCAAAGCTACAGTTTATGTGACAGGGTCTGGGCTATCAAAGCTACAGTTTATGGGGCAGGGTCTGGGATGTCAAATGCTACAGTTTATGTGACAGCGTCTGGGCTATCAAATGCTATAGTTTATGGAACAGGGTCAAGATCCCTTTAGATTGGGAAATTTATCAGCATTTTCTGTTCAAATTGTTTTATTTTTAAATTAACATCTAATCACCCAAGTCTTTTTTTCAGTTAAATTAGTTCCACCATAAGATTTTGTGAAATCAATGATTTATTTAATTAGATTTTAGCTGCAGAACTGTAGCTCTCTGAAAAAATATTTTGTCTGTTATGTCAAAATATTTTTTCAGAGAGCTACAGTTCTGCAGCTAATTAGATTTATGCATGATAAGAACATAAATTTTGTTGGAGTCTTTTCCAATAGTTATATTGTAAAAAATCTTGTTAAAGAAAGTCATTGATTATTCATATATCTAAGTAAAACTTTCGAAAATTTCAAAAGTTTGAGTTATACAATGTATATGAATTATCAATGACCTTGAATCCAAGGACAATAACTCTGTTTTCATTGATCTCAATATGAAGTCCATTATGCAATAGATTTGCTTTACTTTTCACAGATATTTTGTATATTTTTGTAAAGAACCAGTTATCATTACCCATTACTGATAATCGATTATGGTTTTTGGTCCAATTGCCCATCACTATGAGAAAGGTAACAAGATTTCACTGTGCGTATCACTTAAACGTGTGTTTCTTTTGAATCAAAGTGAACACTATCGTAAACAGTCCCTGAACTGAGAGAATAAATAAATCATAAAACATTAACAGACAAAGTGATTGGTACCGGGCTCCAGCATTAATTGCCGAGCGACTACACACATATATTATTATCCAAATTAATCTCTTTAATATCAAATTAAAATAATGCTTAGTTACTCACATCCCATAAAACTGCTACACCATATACAAAAATACTAAAATAGAAGAAGAATCGCCATCTGAAATAAAAATTATATCTTTATTAGCATTGTACATGATTGACAAAGTCTTACAACACATGTACTATAAAGCTGGTCATTTCTGCTACAGATAAAGTTTTGAGCAATAAATTCATCAAATATATTTCATAAAACATGTTAAACTGGATCTAACCCCTGAAAAGTATTACCACATCATATCCATTAAAATTATCACATATTTCATTAACATGATATGATATGCAAGCAATAAAGTGCACCACTAGTAATTATTACCATATCATATCCATTATCACATATTTCAGCAACATATGATATGCAAACAATAAAGTGCACCACTAGTACACAACACACGAATCTGGACCTACATTCATATGATAGAAGCCCTAGGAGCGAGTTTTACAAAAGAACTTACGACCAACTTTACATACTGGAATTTTCCAGTTTATTGTAAGATCATTCACTCCAAATGCAAAATAGTTTTTTTAAGATATTGAAAATTAATTTAAGCCCCAGAAAAGTTTTACTTCATTAATTTTAAGTAATAACTGTGTAATATTAATTAAGATTAAGATAATTTAAGTTGTTTTGTAAAACAGGCCCTATAAGTCTAGACTAGGTCTCACAGTGTCCAAGGTGATCCAGAAACAAATGCATAAATGCATAGCCAAAATATCCAGAAGAAGGTCACAGTGACCTATTTTTCCATCATGACAAACCCAAGCCCCCCCCCCCCCCCCCCCCCCCCCCCCCCTCCGGTTCAATCAACTGAGGAGATTTGATTGTCTAAGACCTCAGAGCATGAAAGGTATGATCCCCACACAATTTGTATGTGTATAAACATAAAATCACAAAATGATGGCAGTGACCTAGTTTTGGTTCACCACACACCTTTAGCACAACATGCTTTGACTGATCCTGTTCGATGGTCCTCGGCTTTACAGTATGACAGGTATGATTTGGACAAGATTTGAGCTTACTTGTATAGCCAGAAAATTCCAGACAGGGTCACAGTGACCTCATTTTGGTTCATGGCACACCTTCCACCCCCAGGATGCATCAACTGACCATGTTTGACATTCCCAACAGGTTTTCCTATCCATCCGTTAGTTTTTTGTGTCTGGGTCATATTAAAAAGGAGGGGGAGGGGGGTGTCTTTTACATTCTTCATTTCTCACTAGATTGACAGTCGTCAGAAGCCAGGACTTTATACATAAAAGTCAGAATTGATATAGGGAGATTGTTCTGTTTGTAGGTCTGATGAGTGACAACACATCAACAAAACCTGTAACTTTAACAGTATACCAGCGTTACATTTCTATCTGACTACAGTACAGACCTGTATTATAAATATGTATAGTATCTGATAACTCCCCACCAGAGGTCATATTCTGGTGAACTTTCTATATATTTATAACATATCATACAAAGCACTTTAGTCAGATTGTTTACATTTAGCAGTACATTGATGAAAAGAACCAGCAATTTCTTTATCTACATGTAAAACAAAATCTCCACATATATACTGATTTCATTATTGCACACTTACGAGGCCTCTGTGAAGCGCTTCATTTGACTTGGACGTTCTTGATTTCGTTTCATTCGAAACCATCTCTGTATCTGACGCTCTGTCATATCTGTTTGTTTTTCCAATGCCTGTACATAACATGAAAGATTAATTGTACATTGTTTTTCATTCCTCTCCAGATGGCCCAATAACACTTAAACAGTACTTTTTAACAAATGTTTCTAAACCAAACAAATTCGTCTAATTTACCTGAAAGTGTAACAAGATGAATTCTTATGTAGCATATAAATAAACATTACAAAAGAAATCTTTTTCTCACATTATCACCAGTGTGAGATCGACTTTACCCATGTGAGATTTTTCTGTCTCACACTGCTGCGACATCATTTGATTGTGACGTCATATATTCTTTATGATTTACGTTACCCGGTGAAGTAAAGTATTTTGCATTGTTTAATGTATATATATAGCTTTCTGTTGGACAACCATGGGTTTTTTAGTTTACACTTACAGTGTAAACCAGTTTCGGGTATGCTCTTTCTGCCTGTCTAATTAATTTTGCATAGAAGTTCAAATGAAGATTTTGATAATTTTGAATTTTCTCAAAGCTCCTAAATTTATGCACTAAACTGTAGGTAAAATGTGAGAAAAATAATCCTTCATTATTTACTCGTCTGGGATAGGGAAATTCCAACTCTGAAACAAGATTCGCTGTCTATAAGGACTCTGCAAAGCCTAGTCTTAGACTGATAATCTTGTCCCCTCGATGGAATTTCCCTATCTCACACGAGTATATAATGAAGGATTCTATTATTCTACCACTCCATCCCTCCAACCCTAAAAATATCTTAAAAACTCAATAATTAGTATACATTATACAAGTGTAATGAGGATTATGGGTCCCATATATCAGCCCAGTAGCTCATCTCATACTACATGGATTGCACAAAGTTCAGAGTTCAAGTCCTGTTCCTTCCACAGGCCCCAGTTCCTGTTACACACATAATCAACATAGCCTTAACTGAGCCTCTCTTGTGAAATCCTGGATCCACCCTTCTACTTCCTATAACGTTGCAATGTACATTTGCATTATGTGATTGCATAATCGCTTTGTGGCACCCTGGACAATGACTGATGATATATCCTGACCACTGACCTCATTCACAAGGAGGAAAACTATAATTACTTGTAGTACACAACACAGCAAATACTCAGAGTGACACCTGGGTAATATTGGTGTAAATAATTGATATCTAGTCACTTAGCTCTGACCTCCAGCTTCAAAATAAAAGAGCATGCAGCATACCTTAATTGTTTCTTCTGTTGGAAATTTCTTGATTTTGTAAGAATTATCCAAGGCACTAATTTGTGGGGCGATCTTTGGTTTGCCATCCTTAATACCAAAATATAATCCTATTGGTCTAGCTATTAAGCTGAAAAGAGAGGAAACATATCATTTAATTAGATACGTGTGATGTCTACCAGATCAAGCGAGAAATCTCCCTGATCCAAACTTAATACATGCATGTATATAAAAGGCAAAGTAAAAGGCCCATGGGTATTCAAAGTCACCTGGGTATCACAAAGCCTAAAACATAAATTAGAAGTGTCATGTGCAGATAGTGCCGTGTGTAGATAGTGCAGAGTGCATATTTAGAAATTAAACTGAATGTTCTTGTGGTCAAAAGATAATTTTTAATCCTTCTGATTCTAGTTATTGGCAACTGACAGTTTCAAGAAACATCTGAATTATATCCCTTTGGAGAACTCTCGTACACAGTAAGACACGAAACAATTTAATGTTTACATGTGTGAGTGGGACAAATATTCATCACTGCATAAGTGGACGTGCTCAGCAAGTTTCTCATACGCAGTTCCATCAAAAATTCGACTGATACACAAACTAAGTAAATGAGGGGTATTCATGGAGTAATTAAATACATGGAATTCTTATTATACATGTATCACATTATTTCATTGTTCGTATGTATCATATCTAGGATATTACATGCAAATACATGAATTGTGTGGCATTGTTTTAATGTTTTCACTTTACTTCAATTTTTTTTGTTTTGATAGTACTTTGTATTTCTTACTTTTATAAATTTAAATAGAAGCCGCTTAAAATATATCTTATTGTCTCTTCACTGACTGTAGGTCCATTCTGTCCCACTTTGACATTGAAAGTACCACTAATTGCACCTCCTACACAGAAGAGCTTTCATCTCGAAATGAGTCTGGAACAGTACAAATATGCACCTTCATTGTTATTTAAATATTCAGAAATAGAAAAAAAAAGAAGATTTTTAAACGTTTAATGCATTTTCGTCTACATGATCAATATTGAAAGTCACACAATTAATGTACAAATAAAACAATTTATCTAGGAGTATGTTTTCATAACAAGTACTACCACATGATAGTGGAAAAACTAGATTAGGAACATGGCTCTTCAATTAAATATTACCCAATGAAATGCTTTGTACCATGCTTGGTTGAAATTGTTCTAGCAGTTCTATTTAAAGAAGGCCGACAGTCAACAGACAGACTCCAAACTAAACACAAACTTTGGCTTTTGAATAACATTAAATGCAACTGAAATCACAAGATCCGTGTAATATGAGAAACCCCCATGTTTTTGGAGAATAGATTTGCCTATAGTTAGGAGACATGTCTGTATACTGATGGGTGAATCGGTACAGACATGTATAAGTAAAAAAGAATATTGATTTCAATTTTCTAAAAAAAAATTCCCAATACCCTTTAAACATGCCCAATGACACAAGTAACTCTACACCGTTTTTCCACATCATTGACTTCAAAATATTAAGTTTGCAAGCTTCCAAGAATATGGAAACAACACCTAGCATCATTTATTCAGTTGATACTATGATTTCATTACCATTGTAACCTAATCATATTAGAAGTCATATCTAATCACACACAAAAAAAATTACACGAGAAGATACCACTCCAAACACCAGGTCACGTACATTACAGTAACTATATACCCTGGATAGCATGACTATAAGGTAACATCTGATAACTACATGCAGTGTAAAATTGATTAAAAATACTGTTCGACCGCCGGAATTGTTTTATGTCCATCTGCAGTCCTCCGTTCATGTTTTTATCTTCTAGCAATATCATTGATAACTTTTCTTTATTATTACTCGGCTGACAGGAGACAAAGTCTATTCATTAACTCAATTGATCTATTTACACATTTTAACCTAAAACAGTGTGCATGCAGGACAGTCAAGTAGTGCTTAAGGGAGCTAGGTCAATGTTTTCTCTTCATCTACTTTAACAATCACAAGGTTTCCAAACTTCAAGGTCCTCTCTTTGTGTGTTATCAGCTGAAATAATTGTAGAACAGTGAACTTAGTAGAAACTACAGATTTAGGGGTCATTATACTGCTGACCGGTTCAAAGTTCACCATTCTGACTTCTATAGCTACCATGTGACAGGCTAGTGTATCCAACAAACTCAGCATCACCTAGTAACTCAAAGACTATAGTAATTCTCATTCTAATACATACACATTCTAATACCTACAACTCTTAATAAATTGCTCGACATTTTCATCTTATTTTGTTGGAGTGTTTTTCATTATGCTACGAAATGTTTGCATTTTATATGTTACATTTTGCCTAATATGACATCACAATTTGCTTGATCAGTGTATTAGCCAATCAAAATGCAGATTACAAATTAGTTGTATCAGAATGACATGCATATTATCTTACATTAATTTATTAGTTTTCATTAACATGAAGCTGTAAGCTGTACAAGTTTCATATTTTTTGTTAGCTATAAAGAAAAAACCTCTATACCATGCAGGCTAAGAATGTTCATGAAGTTTTATTTCGCTGCAGTAATACAGATACTGACTGATTATAAAGTCAAATAAAGAAATGTACTTGTTCATTTGTAATTATTATACTATATGACAACAGCACTATACACCTTACTATATGGCCCAGTACACACACAGTACAGTACTAGTACCAGTAAATCACTTGTATCCTGGGCATTTGGGCAGTATATTCTATTTAACCTGCAGCTATAGATTGATCAAACATTAATCAAATCCCTGCTGACCAAACAAGTGTATAAATACATACACACTGCCCATCTGAACTCGTCAGCAGACAAGCTAGAACTGACTGAACACCTTTAGGACTCTGCAAAAGCACTCACTATAAGAGTTTTTGGTTATCGATGCACATGATGCCTGAACATGAACACTTACATCTTATAGCCTGAACACTTATACCTTATATCCTGAACACTTATACCTTATAGTCTGAACACTTATACCTTATATCCTGAACATTTATACCTTATATCCTGAACACATACACCTTATAGCATGAACACTTACACCTTATAGCCTGAACACTTACACCTTATAGCCTGAACACTTACACCTTATAGCCTGAACACTTATACCTTATAGCCTGAACACTTACACCTTATAGCCTGAACATTTACATCTTATAGCCTGAACACTTACACCTTATAGCCTGAACACTTATACCTTATAAACTGAACATTTATACCTTATAGTCTGAACACTTATACCTTATAGCCTGAACACTTATACCTTATAGCCTGAACACTTATACCTTATAGCCAGAACACTTATACCTTATAGCCTGAACACTTACAACTTATAGTCTGAACACGAACATGTACACCTAAAATACAAGAGAACCACCATACAGCAGCACACATGACACCTGCTTAAAAGTGAAAGTGAAAGCCCGAGTCAGACATTAAGGTGATTATATTTGTATCAAAAGAAAACATAACCCTTCCTGTAAAAGACACTATTTAATTCTTCCCTAATCCTCTACCAATGCCTTGCCCATATATCATGCCCATGTCTGTGCCAAAAGCCAGGATTCACTCCACAACAATATTTGAATTTATAAAGGACATATACACAAATCAACCCGAGTGTCTGCAACCTCTCAAGGTTGAAAGACCACAAAAATATGAATTGCTACGTGTAATTATTTACAGGTTTTAATACTGAAATTAAAGACAGTATAATTTCTTTTTTTTAAAAGACCATTCAATGCAAATAATTTCATCTATAAACACAACACTTGTATGCTTCGTGTATGTGTGTGTGTGTGCATTAAATTTAAATCCCACACCATGGTATTCCAAGCCATCAATCACATGGTTCTATAATTTTGTCAATAAAAATTTTCCAGCGGGCATAATCTTAATGAGGCGGGTGGCAATTTCAAACAAACTATATAATTTTATTTTGGCCTCACATGGATTAATTATAGAAGCCTGCTCATAAACAGCACCTGCTGACCTTACAGTAACATCCATTGGAAAAGAGGTACAAACAGTGACCTAATTATAATCCGATACAAAGTACATATATACTATACAAATTATTGAAAAAGGTGTCCTGAAGTCTCCATAAAATTGTCTAAATACAAACAATAGCCGACTCGGTCTTCTGAATAAACTTATAGCTTTGTAACAATCACACATTTATATAAATTCAATATCAATTTCAATGTATTGATTTTATAATCAAGTCTATATACTCATTAATTATAAAAAAAAAAAAAACTTTGATTTTGTGTAAACTGTGCCAGGTACTCTTTAATTAAAAAGAAAATGAACTCTGCTTCTGCAAAGATTGTGTAGGTGTTTTAAATGACCCTGGGATATATGTCTGCACTTGTATACAGACACCCTACTCTTAATACTGCAAGAACTCATATTTTCCATCCAGTGGGGATCCGGGTTAGAATAGGTCCTCAGTACCCCCTGCTTGTCGTAACAGGTGACTAAATGGGGCGGTCCTTTGGATGAGACCGCAGAAATTGAGGTCCTGTGTCACAGCAGGTGTGGCACATATGATAAAGATCCCTCCCTGCTCAATGGCCATAAGCACCAAGCATAGACCTAAAATTTGCAGTGCTTCACCAGCAATGGTGACATCTCCAAATGAGTGAAAAATTCTTGAGAGGGACGTTAAACAATTTTTTAAAAAAAAATCACATTTTCCTAATAAAATGGAATAATAATTTATTTCGAAAAACAATTAGAAGTTTCACTTCAGCCTTAGAGGCTATTGCACCACTAATTATAAAATTTTGCTGTAATACCCTGTTATAAAACATGTATGAAGATATTTCTGTATTTTCAACTAGTACTGCTTAAAAATGTCCCTTGACATTTGTACTAGTCTAAGATTGATTTATTTCATATGTCTGTAGACAAATTATTTGATCTTGTGTCTGTCTGAATCAAGAAGTTAATTACTCCACAAAACCATTTGTCACAAAGGAATTCTGTAGATGCACATGATGAATGAATTGTAATATACATGCTGTACACACATGTATGGTAACATAACATTATTATACATGAACACATTAGTAAAAGTATCAACAAGCCCTCCAACACACACGATATAACAAGCAAATGTATATCTCAATGTGTTAATTGTCAACTGCATACATTTCATCAGTTATTATGATAGTTTTGTTTGTAACTTTGTTAAAACTTTAGATCAGTTCAATATTACAACTGACTGTAGAGTATATTGTGTAGTAGTGTACTATATTCACTCTCCGATCAGTTACAATGCAGTCCGGAATAAGTAAGACATTGTTTATGTATAAAGAATAACATATTTATAATCATTAGCTCTTGAAGAAAACAACTGATGAGTCATGCTATAATTAAACCCCTAACACTATCTCTGTTAAAAAATCATAACCACTTTTCCTGATTGTTTCAACTAGAGAAATTTTCTACTTTGACGTATCATATCCATGAGCCCAGAGAAAGTGAACTGAAGTGTGTATTGTTAGTCTAGTTTTTTATGTTTGTGTAATTCAGGAGCATTAGAGCTGGGCTAGGTTCTTCTGTACTAGATGTCGACAATTATATTGTAATAATTTTCAAGTAGTATACAAAACTTAACATTTTAAACGAAGTTTTTAATATTTGAATGGTCAGGATATACCTAGCTTTGAACTCAATCTTTCAACGTTCCACATTTTTTGTTATCAATAGTAACGTGATCCACAATTTTTACCTCAGTAGAGACAATTCTTATAATTTTGTTCTGATGACGACCACCCCCTGGTCGAGACCAGTCAACCAATAAAGTGTATCCTGCGTTCTCATTATGTGTTGGTGATCTGTTTTAATTCTTTAAGTTTATACTTTGGATACAGACCCTGCTGAATACCACGTGATATCCACTTGTGAGAATCTTCCACAATTTTAACCTCAAGGTGTTGGTCTCCAGTTTTGACTTTGTTTGCATTTTCAATCTTTCAACAGTACAAGCTATTCAATTATGATCCATATTCAGAAGGGTTTTAAAGAAAAAGAAAAAAAGATTTATTCTTTTTAAATTTCATTTTTTGAACATCTTAACCCTTACTGAGCAAACATGGTATAAAAATGTGTTGACTGTGCAAACCTGTCCTCTGAGCACCATTGTGTACCCTTATACACTGTTTACAAATAATGGGCTATCCAAAAAACTTGATTTAAATGTTCCATCTCAGTAAGCTGATTTACTGATAAGATCTTATCCATGTACTATTAATCAGGATAAGAATTTATATATCTAATCCCCTGACTAGCTGACCTTTACTCAACCGGAGTTATGCCTCTTGTTTGATGAACACTTAAGATGATTTAATAAAGAACAAATAGTATTGTAAACATGTTTGGCATCATGTAAAACAATATGATGCACAGTGTACACAGTAGATACAAGACATGTTTACTTATAAAATTTTGCAAGATTTTCACTTCTCTCAACTTGAAATTTCTGGATCTGCACATGACATACATGTACATTAATGTCATGTTTTGGCTGCATTTCATGCATGTACATAATTATGCAACAGGGAGAAAATGCAACGGACCAGACCGTGATTTGAACCCGGGCCCCTTGAATCTCTAGTCAAGTGCTCTACCAACTGAGCTAACTGGCCAACAACGATCGAACCCAGCTGACCACCACATTCCTCCCTCCTTAAATTGCCTTCTTCCTCGAAGACACAGCCCAGATTCTTTTTGGCCCTGGCAGAACTTTCACATGTAAATCCAGAGGTGGTATATGGTACTAAATGTAACAGAAAGGGAGAAAATCTATGGCTGGACAGGGAATCGAATCTGGAAACCCTTCATAACTAGTCAGGTGCACTAACATGATACAGATAATCATTCATTATTTCAACTACATGTATTTTTCAATAAGATATTCTTCATAAGTTTAAGGATTGAAGAGGACTTCGCACCACACAGTGCTACCTTGTACTTAAGCCATGGAGAACAATTTAAACCATCCAATGTTTTCCTAAAGTTGTTTGCCAAAAACCTGGCATTAAAAAACAAAAATTTCAAGAACATTTATGGATAATGTGTATTTAGTATCTGTATATGTATTTTAACTTCAAAATGTTCCAATTCCACACAATATAATTTAGATAAAACAAAGATAAAAGATACCTACCCAAGCATTTTTTTTTTAACATGCTGCATCTATTTCAGTTCAGATGATAATGAATCAAACTGATCCGGGATCAGTCAGACATTAACTTACATGGCATTAAATAAATGATATGTTGCAGAATAATTAAGTATATAAATTCAATATTTTTCATGTCATGTTTTCGCCTCTAGAATATAACATAAAACATGCATTCAAATACACACAGTACCTTATGTGATGTTAAGTTTCGAAATATTCAAATAATGATGAATATAAAGGTCATTACAAAATACACTTCATTAGAACTGCCACTGAAAATTCATAATCTTCTTCAGGTGTGGTAGCCGTGTTGTCTTTCAATAGCTCCAACTACCACACGTTTAATCACAATTCAATGATGTTTCAGCTACTTCAAGTAAGTTTGCTATGAACACAGATTGTATATCCCTTTGCTAACTACATCATTCAGAGTGGCACCCCCCCCCCCCCAAAAAAAACCAATAGCTAACTTGCATTTGCACAAATAAGTTTCCTGAGGGAACTTATAAATCATAACAACAGTTTACCACATGGCAAACCTTTAAATCTATGATCTTTTGCATCAAAACAAAATTAGGCCAATTCAGTCAAGATGTTTCCAATTATCCTATGGGAAATTAAAGCAAGATATTTGAGCACTTCATGGAGGGAAAACTATTGACAACTGAACACCATTTGATGTGTAAAATGTGTGGGATTCTTCAATTTGAAGTGCTTCTGTTAATAGCCTACACGGTAATCATGGGTTTTCAACGAATTTACAACCCCGATCATGTCTACAAACTAAACACTAGCATATATATCTTAGTAGGACCTACATTTACTATGATGATTTAGCAAGATATTTACATTTGGAAAAATTATATGAGTAACAAGTTCTAGCCTGCATAGTTTGCAAAATACGTGGAGAAAAGAATGATTTTCAAATGAAACATCACCTTGAATGTTCAAAATAAGGTAGAGTCTACATAACACGATGCTTAAAATTGACAGAGTTTATTCGGAATGACATGCCGACGCGTCGCACGGGGGTCTTCATTTTCAGTTTAGCATTTCGTATTTGCTTTTCTCCACAGCCGTATTTCTAAAAATGTTTTCATGATACGAGCCTTATATAGAAGAATAATTAAGGCATCACTCTAATGTAGTTTGCATCTAAACATCGTACGATTTCTCCGTTCGAGTTCTCTCGGGACACACCCTTCGATCACATGCTTTGACTCACCTTTCAAAAGATTTACGGACTGCAAATACAATTACTGCAAGAACAAGTGGGATGAAAAGATGTACTGCCTGAGGATAATATAAACCACCGTCTTTGTTTTCTAAATCTTTCCACGTTACATTCTCTGGTAACCAAAACCATTCACTCCAAAAAATGTCATACGCACTGCTCAACGCCATTATTTCTTCGATTTAAATATAAACTTCAAAACTGGTAACAGTAGCGTAATCGAATCCGGAAAATAATTATAACTATTTTTTAAAAAGTCATAAAATTAATATGATAAGATGAAACTGAACGAAAACAAACTAAGTAAAATGAATGCAATTTCCCGTATGAGATATAATTTATTCCCAGGAAAATTTATATATATATATTAATATATATATTTATATAGGTCGGGATTATTAATATGTTTCAACTTTTAAACATAACATCATAGATAATTTACAAGTCCCTTCTTTTTAAGAAATCTTATATTTGTACTTCATGATATAATTGATGAGTATTGTCAAAGAAAAGAAGGTAGCGTGTTTGCTTGCTTTGTTGATTTCCAGAAAGCTTTTGACTCATTCGTTCACACAGGACTAAAAATCAAGTTGCTTGAAGTTGGAGTTGGCTCACTATTCTATAATATTATTAAACGAATGTATGAAGTTAGCTAAGATTGCATTTGAATTGAGAACAGTGTTACAGCTAGATTTCTTCCGGATAAATTATGAGTTAAACAAGGAGATAGTTTTAGTCCAAACCTTTTTAAGATTTTCATTAATGATCTTCCAAACTATCTTGAAAAAATCGATTGATCCTGTTTACATCAATGGCTCACCTAAACACTGCTTGATGTATGCAGGTGATATTATTTTATTATCAACATCTGCAGAAGGATTACAATCAAAACTTAATGTCCTCGAGAAATACTGCGAAAAATTGGTGTCTTACTCTAACCCCAGATTAAACAAAAATTCTGGTACTCAACAAAGCAGGCAGACATAACAAACATGTTTTCAAATATCAAAATTATAACCTTGAATATGTACAACATTGTACATGTAGATATCTTGGTATATACTTTTGTGTAGATATATTGCAATTGGTCTATACTTTTGTGCATCAGGTATTTTCTCCTTTACTCAAAGTGAGTTACATAAAAAGTTCTAAAAGCATATTTCAAACTACAAAAAAAAAAATAAAAAATAAATAAATAGAGAAATTCTATCAATGAATACTAAAATCAAAACATCTCTAAATGTATTTGATCACACAATTAAACCAATTCTTTTGTATGGATGCGAGATTTGGAGATCATTCAATTGTAATAAATATAGTAAGTTCAGAACGGGAGATCATATCTCATTGGATCATAATTACTCTAATACCATATGTGAAAACCTTCACACAAAGCTATTTTCTTGAAGGCAAAACGAGAGTAACAAACAATTAAGTTAAAAAACATTAACATGAATAACACAATAACAAACAAAAAAGGGTGCGGTGCAGTGGCGGGTATAGAGAGGGCAAGGTGTGCAGTGGCAGATTTAGAGAAAGCAAGCAGTGCAATGGCAGATTTAGGGGGCAGGGGTGCAGTGGCAGATTTAGAGGGGCAGGGGATGCAGTGGCAGATTTAGAGGAGGCACGGGGTGGAGTGGCAGATTTAGAGGGGCAGGGGTGGAGTGGCAGATTTAGAGGAGGCACGGGGTGCAGTGGCAGATTTAGAGGGGCAGGGGTGGAGTGGCAGATTTAGAGGGGGCAGGGGTGCAGTGGCAGATTTATAGGGACAACCCCTCTATTTTCCCCACACATTTACAAGGCATTACTGGCATATATAGATGAAAACCCCAGATTTGGCACCCAAAATGGCTGAGTATTTTTACTCATACTTGACTTTCACATGCTACTCACCCCCTTTGAAATTCTGGTTTCTTCACTGTGGTGTATTCAGATGTCAGAGTAAATGTGACATATACAATGTCCTCAAATAGTTGAGAGGGAAAAATCTAGTATATAAAAAGTTGTGTTGTAGTCATAAGCAAACATGGAACAACAATGATACACATGGGGGGGGGGGGGTGGAATGAAATACCATAATACAAATTAATTAGCACTGAAACTCTTTAAGACAATGATGTTAGCCCTATGGGTGTTTGGAAGGTCAAAAGAGCACATTTTCTGGGGGAAGACAAAACGGATGGAAAAAGACTATAGATGTATTGCCGATCAGTACGATCTGAGCCCGTATCTCATTCAAAAACCTAAGCAGAAAACTTGTTCATCAGATGAATTTGAGACCGGTATTAGATATCGAAGGCAAACGAAAGAACAGAACGTTAGAGACATATTGAGACTAAATGGTGACTACTGAAAGATATCCTGGAAATCACCCAGAACGAGCAGTTCAGTTTGACATGCAAAGATCTTAAGGCGGAAAACCAAATGTAAAACCCGTCACGTACTACGGTTCGAGCTCATGGCAAGACTATAAATGACACTTTGATGCCTGTGCAATGCTGGGGAAAAGGAGAAAACGTTAAAAAGGATCATATCTCGCTGTGTCACTGAAAGGTCAAACACAAGGGGTTCTTATAGTAATTTATCTGGAGAAGCATTGAACAATTATGATGAATGATTTGCTCCCTGAACCAAACTGAGCTATATCCAGCACAGCTTCGTGAACGTTGAAAGAGAGCTACTGAATCTCTGCCAGAAATTGGACAAAGCATCAGAAGACTGACAAATCTGGCATACCCTACAGCACTATATGACGTAAGAGAAACTCTTGCTAAGGAGCAATGTTTAAATGCCCTTATTGACTCAGATATGAGACTAAGAATCAAACAAGCAAGACCGAGAGACTTAAACGAAGCGATAAGACATGCTGTAGAGCTTGAAGCATATGCAAAAGCAGAAAGGAAAGACACAGAAAAGAAAGGCTATTACAGACCAATTGGCAATACCGAAAAGACCAATGAACGTTCTGAGCTTACAAAACTTGTCGAGAATATGGGAGTTTTATGAAGGACAAGACAATACTAAGTGGACTACATTGGGAAATCTGCTTGGTATATCTAGATTATACCATTAAATCGTCCAGATGTTTGCTATTTTCGGAAACAGTTGAATACTTTGGGTCTTGTTATTTCAAAACAAGGCGTTGCAACAAATCCAAAGAAGATTGAAACTGTGTCCTGAACCATACAATGTAACTGAAGTAAGATCCTTCTTGGGCCTATACAGTTATTACTGAAGAACGATCTCGTTTAAAGTCAGCATTTCGCAAATCATATGGTCGTTATAACGACATAGTTTGCCAATACAACATATAATTGGGTCAAATGTTGTCTGAAGTGTTTTATACCGATTTTTAGGCCGTTCCTGGCACACTGATATTGACTACGGATAACCCCTTTAACCTGGTCAAGATATAGGGCTCACGGCGGGTGTGACCGGTCGACAGGGGATGCTCATTTCTCCTAGACACCTGATCCCACATCTGGTGTGTCCAGGGGTTCGTGTTTGCCCAACTCTATATTTTGTATTGCTTAAGAGTTGTGAGGCTGATCACTGTTCGTTATCTTCACCTTTGGATGAAAATCCTAAGCTTGTATGACATAGCCATTGAGCACCGTGCAGGAACGAAACTTAGGCATGCAGATGGGCTAAGTCGACGTCCATGCAAAAAGTGTAAATTGATCCGGAGTGCGAAAAACATCAGCTCATGATATTAAAGTCCAACTGTCCTTAGTAAGGGCCTGTAGAAAAAAGTGCCTCACGGTACGATAACTGTTCATTATGTGAACTGCAGAAGAATGACAAGGATATAGGTGACATCCGCAGATGGTGGAAGATCACAGAGCAACCTCAATCTAAAGACCTCGACTCGGGAGGAGTCATGATCAAATCTCTTTGGACACAGAAAGATATGCTTGTTATTCAGATTGATATACTGTTCAGAAGACTGAAAAATAAAGATAAAGACATTCTTCAAGCAGTAATTCCAATGAGTCAGCGTAGAAATGTCCTCCAGTATAGTCATAATCTGAAGACTGTAGGACATTTGGGCATCAGAAAAAAGACAGTCTTACTACTGGCCCGGGCTTCAGAAAGATGTACATCACTGGCTGCTTTGCTCAAAGCGCAAATGTCCAACAACAACTAAATGAGCACCAATAGATATAGCTGGGGCCGGTTTACCAATGGAACTAATAGCAATGGACATCCTTGGTGAATTACCTACAACAGAAAAGGGTAATAGATATTTCTTAGTAATATCATACTATTTTATTACGTGGACCAATGCCATTCCAATGCCGAATATCGAGGCAAGAACTGTTGCAGAGATATTCGTTAAAGAAGTGGTGACAAGATTGGGAGTACCCTCTATTATTCATTCTGACCAGGAAGCTCAGTTTAAAAGTAAACTCTTCACAGAAATGTGTAAATTCTTGCACAACAAGAAAACACATAATGGACCCTACCACCCCAAGTCTGATGGTATAGTAGAGAGGATTAACAAAACTCTAACTACCATGCTCAGCTCATATGTAAATGAACACCACACAGACTAGGATGAACACTTTCCATTTGTCATGATGACATATTGGTCAGTAGAACACGAAACGACAGGATGCTGTCCTAACTACTTAATGCTCGGAAGAGAAGTGGGAACACCAATTGACTTCATATATGAGATGCCAACTAGTGTAAAGAAGACTCCAGAGAATCAATGGAATTAGGAATTAAAAGAGCAAATGGAGATTGCTCACATAATAGCTAGACAAAATGCGAATGAAGCAATGCTACGACAAAACTCTTTGCACGATCATACGCTGGCACAAAATTCTAACCTGATGATGAAGTATGTGCTCTTCTCCAAGATATAAACCAGGACAATCTCCAAAATTTACAACTTTTCGGAAAGGCCGTTCAAAATCTTAAGAGAATTCACATACGTGAATTTTGAAGTTGATTTCGGTCCATGAGGTCGATTCAGATCATTCTCAGATCATTCACGTTGAAAGAATGAGAATACAGAGAGAGCAAGTGCTACAAAACGAAAATATGGAGACAAAAACAGAAGTCTCAATTAAAGATGCATCACTCAGTGATGAAGATATTCTTCGAAAACCTGAAAACGAGTTGGAATATGAATCATGAAAGGTGAAGATAACGAACAGTGATCAATCTCATAACTGCTATAAGCAATACAAAATAGAGAATTGGGCAAACACGGACCCCTGGATATACCAGAGGTGGGATCAGGTGCCTAGGAGGAGTAAGCATCTCCTGTCGACCGGTCACACCTGCCGTGATCATATCATCCCAACAATGTCTCATTACCAAACATTCGTGGCCGAGTTTGGCGTCCTCCACAATGGTGGATGGACTACATCGAAGATGATTCATAAATCAATCAATAAATGAGTTGTTCGATTAGATACTCAGTATAATATAAATATTTTTATTTTTAGGCTTGATCATGCCCCTTACAAGGACCACTACTAGAAAACAAACCAAGTTTTCTATGTGTCCCTTTAAGACCTAGGATTTAGATGAGTTAAGGAGTCTCATAAGTGAATGTGGATTAAGACAAATTGAGAAAATATTTCATTATGAAGAATGCAGTTAAAGCACAAATAAAAATGCTAATTTAGTGAAGCATAAAAAGAGGCACTCTCAGGAAACTCCAGTACAGGAGAACCGAGAGTTGGTAAAATATGTTGTTAGTTCACCTTGCCCCTCAGAAGACGACGATGTGTTGGAAGATTCTGATATTGAAGAAATAAGTTCAGAAGAGCCTGAACCAGAAGGAGGTACCAACGTTGCTGAGAAGACCCAAAGGAGTTCGAGAAGTCGAGTGATGAGAAGTCCTCTGAAGAAGAAGTCGGCAGAATCATTAAGAATCCGAGAGAACTGACACCTATCAAAGTTTCCAAGAGAAAGATTGGAGACGAAAAGTTCCAGTCTACCTTGCAGAAGACTGTAAAGGCAGTGAACCAGTTCCTGCCTAGGACAAAGCTTCTAAGACCATCCCAAATGGTAGATGAAGTATTCAAGTATGGGAAACCAAAGATCGAGCGAGTTCCAGTAGCCGGAACTCCGCAAATAATCACAAAATTTCATGTTGGTCTTCAAACAACGATAACAAAGAGAAAGATGGTGTGGACCACTGCAAGATGGAAAGAAGGGGACAGAGACATATAGAGAATTGAGATGATTGAGGAGTTGGTGGACTAGAGAACTTAAGAATTTTTAACTTTCTTAACATTCAATTAACATGATCGAGAGAATCAATTGTAGTTAAATAAAAATGAGTCAACATAGACTTTGTTGCCAAGATAGTCACGCTAAACTTAACTGTAATGAATTTTTGGGAAGCTTTGTTGGAAATTGCATTTTCATGTCATATTTTTGTATATTTGAGATGTTTTTGAAAAAATCTATTTTTCCTTGTCATGTGGGACACATGAAAATTGAAGTGTGGGTAATGTAATGATTAGAGAAACATCAGATTAATATCTTAGAACTCTTTTATGCAATGAAAACCAAGAAACGTTATCATCCAATCAAAATCAGTCTAGGAAGTATATAATGAATGCAGTCGCTGTAGCTCCTCACTTTGTTGGTAGATGATAAGCTGCATACAAATTAGGTAAGATAGGGATTAGATATGGCTCACAAGCTTTTCCTTCCCTATTTCACTACTTATAAGGACAATCTTCTTAAAAGACACATCGCATGTTTCTAAACTTTTTAATTTTTTCAGCAAAATCAATTCATTTCATGCCTAAAACTACTCTACATGTGTTTTAAATGAAACAGTTTGCGTAGTTTTCGAGTTTGAAAGCGATGAAATTCAAATCTTGTGATATGCATATTTTCTTCGATATTTTACGCGCCATTATCTGTGACGTCATATGCGACCTCGAGCGAGAAGATTTGAAAACAGTTGTTAGCCATTTCATAAACAGATTAGATTTAATTGACAAATTATCACATTAACGGCTTGTAAATAAAACTGCATTAGGGTGTTTTATGCCGTATAAGGATGCACTTGCTGTCAGTAGAGAGGATTTGGACTGTATTTTTTTCAGTATGAGGGACAAGATGTGAATATTTTTTGTCGGCACAACGACTTTGCCATTAAAAAATCAGTAGAATCTGTCCCTGTACTTTTTCAATCAAGCACTTGGACAAAGACGTAGATAAACTGAGAGAAAATAGTTATATCGAAGCTACGCACTGTTACATATAGGGCTACAGCATATGTTTTCCGTTCTGCTCTCAAATTCAATACACACTCGCACCAACTGACCTTCACCTTGTAACAACATATAGGCAGAACATGTGCTCACGTTGTGTTGGTTTCCACCAACTGGTAGTTTTAAAAAAGAAATTTAAAGATAAAAGATAATTGAACTTTCAATTATAAATAATAAAATATGATATTTCCCAACTTTGAATGAAATTATATGCTTTCCTTTTTTTTAAGGAATGCGAACGTAACTACAACACGCCGCGCTCCCACTTCCTAAATAACAACGTGTAGATTAAAAAAATAATGATTAATAAAATTGCTTGAATAAAATAATTTAAAAGTATTATGATTTTCACTATAAATTTGATCACTTTTATTTAAAAAAATTTCGAAATGCACCCGTGACAGCAGGCCTAGTTGTCAATGATACGTAATCGTATCATAATTTAGGCATATCTGTTATATGTCTATGGCCTATCTAACTTATCCAAAAATAAATTTAATAATAATTGCACTGTTTATTTTAGAAAAGCAACAACGCTAATTACAGTTGTTTAAAGAAATGCCATTACCAAATAGTGTTTAAACAGCGATCCCATGTAAACATTATTTACTCGCAAAAGCAGATTTTATACTCGCTTTCCTCGCTACATTTGGGTCGCTATTTGTATGCACTGGTGGCTAAAAGATATAAGACTCGGGAAATTTGTCAACATCGAATTAAATGTTACCCATGTTAAATAAATTAGGCCCCTAAAACCCGGGTTTTAAAAAATATCTAACACTATACTTTTACAACAAGTTGACCGACGAAGGTCGCATATGACGTCACTATACAAATACCGGTGTCCGTCCGTCACACATGAATTTGTTTAGATTTTGTAGTTGTTTATACTGCACCGTCATGTTGATTCTAAAAAAAATTACAAGAATTATGGGACTTGATTTTGTACATGCTGCACTGTAGGAACACTTTGTGGACGTAACGCCTCCGAAACCGTTGTACGGATTTTGTTCAAATTTGTAGGATTGCTAGTTAAAATATTCAGTTGATCATATTCCATCGCAATGTTGTTTCTACAAATTGTACAGGAGTTATGGGAGTTTTGTGCATCCATTTTGTTTTACCGCGATGGGGGACATGGCTATACATAGCAATCTTGTCGATGGAGTATTGCGCCATGTATCATGTAGTTTGTAGCGACCAGGAAGAATGAGTATGAAGTAATGAATCGGGCGTCCGAATACGCAAATTGCTGGCGACAATTTTGTGTCTCTGTCTAGTGTATTGTGATATAGTAAGATTGATCTCTGAAGGGCATCAGTTATGAATTCACCCATGTTGTCTGTGATCAATCATGTCAGTCTTGACTCCTACTTCGGCTCGACAGTTGCTATGTGGAAAGGCAACTGACGATAAACGGTGATGCACTCCCCGATCTTTGAGAAATTGTCTTGTTGAAATGAAGACGTCAGACGGTATTCTGTAGGTGACAAAAATTCTCCGAAGGCATTCATTTACACCATGTGCGCCATCGTGAACTCTCTCTATGATGGGCCAATTAGAATATCTTTCTACAAGCACCAAATACTTAACGTCTTTGTAATGAAAGAAGTCTGCACATACGCACTGAAAAGGATACGTTGGATATACTGGTGGCGTTTGCGGAGCACTCGACTGTGACGGGGGAGGGGGGGGGGGCATTCTATGGCACTGGCTACAAATATTTCTTAAGTAAGTGATGTCTAGTGTTATTGCAGGCCAAACACTGACGATTTTGCTCTTGCCATCATTCACTATAGGCCTTGATGTGCGGATTGAAGGAAAGTCAATATGTGTTGCGAAGAGTCGAAGTAATATCAATCAGATCCTTAATCATGATAAAACGATGGAAGGCGAATGAAAGGTGAAGATAACGAAGAGTGATCAATCTCATAACTTCTATAAACAATACAAAGAAAGAATCCCCTGTAGACCAGTCACACCCGCCGTGAGCCCTATATCTTGATCAGGTAAACCGTTATCCGTAGTCAAAATTAGGGTGCCAAGAACGACCTAACAATCGGTATGAAACACGTCATACAGCATTTGACCCAATGATAGCTTGTATTGACGAACTAGATCGTTATAACGACCATTGAATTTGCGAAATTTTGATTTCAATCGAGACTTGTTTGTCAGTAGCTTGCCTCGATTCAAAAACTAACTATACGCAGAACAAGCTCTTGTGTAAGATGAAGATAACGAACAGTGATCAATCTCATAACTCCTACAAGCAATACAAAATAGAGAGTTGGGCAAACACGGACCCCTGGACACACCAGAGGTGGGATCAGGTGCCTAGGAGGTGTAAGCATCCCCTGTTGACCGGTTACACCCGCCGTGAGCCCCATATCCTAATCAGGTAAACGGAGTTATCCGCAGTCAAAATCAGTGTGCCAAGAACGGCTTAACAATCGGTATGAAACACGTCAGACAGCATTTGACCCAATGCGAGGTTGTATTGACGAACTAGATCGTTATAACGACCATAGAATTTGCGAAATGCTGACTTCAATCGAGACTGTTGAAATCCCTGTACCATCAACTTGTTTGTCAGTAGCTTACCTCGATTTAAAAACTGACTATACCCAGAACAAGCTCTTGCATATCGAATCAGTTGAGAGATATAAACACCATATACAGGTGATAATGGAATATTGCTACATAAATATGGGAAGCTGACGATGGAGAAGCTGAACTCATTCCGTTTGTCATACAGTTGAGTTGTAGTTTACGGTTCATGTCTACTTTCAATAAAATATCTAAGTATGAAGCACAAGTGGACGACTCTGTGGTGTCTTTTTTCGAGCTGACAGGGATACATTGTATATCGAATCGACATATGAATGAAAGTTAATATTGTTAATAGACAAAACGTCGCCGATATATCTACATGTAAATGTCGAATTGAAAGCCACAGCAAGAGATTTTTTCTTCTCACGTAGAAATTTTTGAAAAAAAAATAAATTGAAAATTGAAAAATATGACACACAGTGATCCATCTCATAATTCCCACAAGGAATACAAAATAAATAGTTGGGAAAAACGGACTCCTGGATATGCCAGGTGGGAGCAGGTACCTAGCAGGTGTAAGCTTTCCCTGTCGACCGGTCACACCCGTCGTGAGGCCTACATCTTGATCAGGTAAACGGAGTTATCGGTAGTCAAACTGTGCCAAAAACAGCCTAACAGTGCTTTTAATAGGTTGTTATTCAAGTTTCAGCTAGTTTATTTGATAGGATTGATTGACTTGAAGATATCTTATTGTATAAGTACATATTATATATATCAGTTTTTAAGTGGGTACATTGGTTTATAAAATGTTGAAGAGGCAATTACATGCAAGTAAAGTAAACATAAGTATTTCAGTATTATATTTTGATATCCATTGAATTGCCGTGTTTAATGTGTCATATATAGTTTATTTAAAAAGAATGGAATGCCAAGAAAAAAACACCTGACGTGCATATAAAATCGTAAATTACTACTAGTAATAACATCTGAGCTGATTAATAATGAATGAAAATTAAACGTATCAATAACAGCAATTTTAAAAAACTTATATCCAAGTAGTTAAAAATTGTTTTATAAATGTTTTTAACAAGGTATTATTCTACCGAAACCATAAAAAATGACTTCTTATTAATTTTGTGATTTTCAAATCTAGCGCTGAAATAATGTGTAAGCATGTCTTAAAACAGTTTGATCTCGAACCGTTATATATTGTTTATAATTCACCGAAGTGAAGATGAAAATCTAGAGGAAGTTGATATTTTAATGGGGGAAAAATTACAAATATCCAGCCACGAAGGACACCATGAAAGATGAAGATAACGAACAGTGATCAATCTCATAACTCCTACAAGCAATACAAACTAGAGAGTTGGACAAACACGGACCCCTGGATATACCAGAGGTGGGATCAGGTGCCTAGGAGGAGTAAGCACCCCTGTTGACCCGTCACACCCGCCGTAGGCCCTATATCTTGATCAGGTAACCATATATGTTGCAAATACTGTACTGGCATCAACTCCATCAGACAAAACCTACAGAATACTAGAGGTTTAACAAATATATCAAATCATGCAATTCAAGACGCATTTGAAGCATGATGACATTTCGATTTTCAGACGTAGGAGCGGCTGATCTATTTGCAATTGTGAGAGAAAGTGCACATAGGGGAATGAGATTTGTTTTTGCTTCGGTAAAATAATTCCTTATCATAATATTAATAACATGCGTACTTAAGGTTGATCCACCCATTCACGGATTTGGCTCTGATTTTACATTAGAATTTTTAATTCATATGGTTGGAATTTAACCTAAGTATGATAAAAATATGGATTTAAGTTATATAACAACACATTTCCTAGTAGATAACTCACTGATCTTCTCGTCTATCTAATCTTGCGAATATATTGATTATATAGATAGCCGAGAGAGGGTAAGAGGTGTGTCATATTCTTTAAGTAATACTTAATTTCAGAAAACATCTAATGTGTTTGTCACCATTATTTACAGTGGCTGATCGAGGATTTGTTAAAAATGGGCCCAAAAGGTGTGGGGAGGGGGTTGATGTTTTTATAGGTTATTTTCATTGGTTATTCTACTGTGGTTATACTTTATACATATATAATAAAATCGATAAAATTAACAAATTGTTACTTTGTTTACCTTTATGCACTTGTTTTTAAATATAATTTCATCTTTTACTTTTTGCTGTTCTACTCATTTGTTTAAAAAAAAAATTTTGGTCACAATAAAGGGGAAGGGTGGTTTAAATCCACCACTAATTTATCATTAAATTTGTTTAGAAATGTTCTGAAATTCGACATTTTCATTGGCGGGGGGGGGGGGGGGGGGGGCTCCAGATGCAGTAGTGAAAAAAGTATGTGTACAATGTTGTTGGTGTTTTATTTGAACCCTTGTACATAATTCTCAATATTTTCATAGAAATACTGTATTCTTAGCAATATAAATGTATATTATGTAATCTTGGAGACTGACAGATACATGTATAAAACAAATCGAGTCAAAACGTTCGGAATGTTTGATAAGTCCATATTGTTCATGTCGTTGGTCATTTTTAGTGCTTTATATATCCTTATTTCTATTCAGATCCGACAGGGATGTTCAGTGTTGATGGTTTCAGTGCTTTATAACGCGACATAGGTCCGGATGTCAGCACGATCCGGGTCTCTGCACGATCTGGGTGTCAGCACAATACATGCATCAACACGATCCGGGTGTCAGCACAATTCGGGTGTCAGCATGATACAGGTCGTGTTTGTTTTCTTACCACTCCATTCTGTTCATAAACTATATGATATATTACCTAAGTATTTGGTTTATGCAATCCATATCTAATAATATGAATTCATGTTTGCTTCATTTGCATAACATTTTAAAGATGAATGCAAATTTTCATCATAAAAGCATCCAAAAATAGACCAGAATCCTGATTAAAAACCTATAAAAAGCACATTATAAAATTTCCTGTGATAATGTTTTTTATGTATTCAAAATATACCTTTCTTTCGCTTTCATTTGATGGGCCGATACCGGTGTAAATCATATCTTAAATTCTGAACAGTGCCATTCAATACACTTAATATAAGAATTACACAGGTGCATTTATCGGTACATGTTTAAAAATATGTCTTTGGAAACCACACAAGTAGTCTTACATGATTGATTGTATTAATGCGTTTTGATGAAATGAGCATTCATTTCTGCTGTTTCCATTTTAGATAGATGTCATATTACACTTCCTGTGTGCTTCCTAATGGGAAAATCCTTAAAATCTTAACGGCCGATTTGATGCATTGCATGAAAATCATCTTGTTAAGTTTTTATTGGATTTTAATGTGAATATTTTCATATATAATCAATTACTGATTGGAAAGGTAAGCTTTGAAATTAACATGATATTTGCAGACTCACTGTTGTTGTTTTTTGTATGTTTTACTGCACTGTCGATAGACTAGAATATTTTCTTGAGGTGCTGGGAAAAACACCATGTATTCTATTGCCTGAGGTTAGTGGCCGAGAACACAATAAACTGTTCCCAGCAATAAGGGAACTATATTCTGGTGTATTCCTGGCCACCTGATCCCAGCCCTGGTATATCCAGGGGTCCGTGTTTGCCCAACTCTCAATTGTGTTGCTTATAGGAGTTATGAGATTGATCACTGTTCGTATCTTCACCTTCCTTATTACTTAATACGGTTTCCGAATTTTAGTTTTCATCATGTAAAAATGTGAAAGGTAAATAACAGTGATCAATTTCATAACTTCTATAAGGAATGTAAAATAAAGAGCTGGACAAACACAGACTTTTGGACATACCAGAGGTAGGATCAAGTGCCTAGGAAGAGTAGGCATCCCTTGTCGACCAGTTACACCTGCTGTGTGTCCTATTATAATTATATCATCATGAACATTGCGTATTTCGATATTTACAATATGCAACCGATTCTCATGTTTGGACGCTGCAGAATATTTACTTTGCAAGTAAACAGGGCGCCAATGTTTCATCCGGAGACATATATGAGTATTTTCTCCCCCTTTCTATGTTCTTTAAAGGAGTTATGAGATTGATCACTGTTTTCCCTATATCACGACGAGGTAAACGGAGTCATCCGTAATCAAAATCAAAGTATAAAGAACGACATAACAATAGGTATGAAACACACAGGACTACATTTGACCCAATGATAGGTTGTATTTGTATTCCTCATATACAAAACAGAGAGCTGGGCAAAAACGAACCCTGATATCAGAGGTGAGATCAGGACCCATATTTACTAAAGTTCGTAGACGTAGACGTAAACGTAGGATTTACGTCTGACTTAAGATTAGAGTTACGTACTCGTGAAATGGTATTTACAAAACCGTTCGTAGCCGCACACGTAACTTACGATGTACGATTGCACGTACGCGTGCGCAGTGGCTATTTTCACTTCGAAGCGTAAAACGTGTGAATTTGCTCATTTACTTTGACTTCCCTGCGCTACCGCCGCATTATGACGAAAAAGAACACAGAACTTTGTGAGAAAGCAACGAATTTCAACGTATACGTATGCCTGCCAACGGCATGTCGATCAACTGTACCGCTATTCAGTGTTGTTTACAAATCCAAATGGAAGGTTCATCAAATTTAACGCATTTGACTTGTGCATGGATCTGCGATGCTGTAGGTCTTCAAAAGGAAGTCGGCATGGACTGACAAGTAAGTTAAGTTGTTTGTGTAGTAATAACCTTAAATGTTTTACCACTGACTACTCGTCACTAGGCCCCTAAATAATGTTAAATTGACTTCAAGGGGATTCAGTACATGACACACATGGTAAAATCACAGTCCCTTATTCATTTTGTTCTCAACCTATGTAGCTGCTATAATGCCTGGATCTTAATTTCTAAATAGTGAGCACATATACATACATGTATGTGTAAGTTATTTACAATTTGATATGTGCCCACTATTAACACATTAAGACACAAGCTCATTTGTGTACATGGTAACTTCAAACTTTTGACAATACCACAATTGAAATTCAAAATTATTTATCCCTTTTTTTTTCATGACTGGAACAACATCAAAGCAGTATCATAGCTACCTGTACACAAGTACGCACATGCTTTCACATCATTTCGCAAAAAGAAAAACAAAAATATTGGTGAAAAATGAATCTAAAATATACATTATATATACAGGCACTTATTCTAAAATGTGTGATTTGTACGTGCCCCTCTATTGCATGGTTATAAAATATGAAAATTATTATTGCTTTAACAATATATACTCTGGGCGAACAGGTAGATAGGGTGAATGGACTCGGTACCAGATGAGGACAGTTACAGTCTCTTTTAGCATCATTTCAATTATTGCTTGTCCACATCCATGTGCAAAACTTTCAGAAAATATTGTGAAACAAAATCGCATTCAAATACAGTTGTACAACTGTGTGAAGTCAGTGTTAATTTATTTAATGTAGAATAACATTGACTATATATTAATTGGAGATATTAGGTGTGATATAATGCACTAGATATCCAAGTTAGCTGACCTCTGTTATTTTTCAAACGGTCATAAAGGTGGTCAAGAAATAAATTGCCAACAGACAGCAGCATTCCTTGATTTAGATACATTTCTCTTCATGTCCTCTCCTGAAAGATTTTCCATGATGCCTCAGGGTTAGGACTGGGATACAAGATGTACAGTACATATATATGATGTAAGTATATCCACTGTTTGTACACATTTAATCATTTCTGTACTTACAAAGTTTTTAAAAAATCCAAAACAAATTATGGTACATGATGTAATGATTTTTGTAATGCATTGATGATTAAATCCTTAGGCAAAGATTAAAGAACATAAATTTATGAGTTTTTATGATCAAAGTTTGTCCATTTTGCATGTTTTGTACCTGTCTGTCTAAGCATATCTTCACCTTTTTGGCAAATAGAAATTTAACCAATCTAAGGACATACACTATGTTTCTTTGAAATTTTATTTTTTATCTCCTCGATATTAAAAATTATTGCATGATTTCCAAAATAATAGCTGTAATTTTGTCACCAAAATTTGAAATCAACACTCAATAAAAATTGCTCTATATTATATATTTCTGATCAGTAATAACACATGTATTCAGTTATTTGAAACACCTTTTAATCTCAAAGCAAGCAAATGAATATATGTAATTTTGGTGATTAAATAATTATTATCTTGCAAGCCAATAATTCTTCTTTATATATTTCTTTACACTAAAAGCGGTTATCAAATGTACTTTTATTAGGTCACCTGAGTTTACTCGGTAACCTATTGCAATTAGTTTTCATTCGTCGTGCGTTAACAATTAAACATTTTTAACTTCTTAATAACTACCAGTCCAATTCTTTTCAAATTTGGTATGAAGCATCATTGGGACAAGGGGGACTAATTTTCAAAAATCTTCTTATCAAGAAACACACACATATAAGAAAAACTAAATGCATAGTGATGTAGAGCAGACAGGCCTCTACCAAAATTGTAAATTTCATGATCCCCGGGGTAGGGGTTTTGACCCCAGGGCGGGGCAAATCTTGTTATATAGTGTTTATGTGTATAAAACACTTAAATTACATCTGCTTTAATGCTATTGATACTAAATTGAAACTAAATGGATAGAGGAGGTAGTCTTTTACCAAAATTGTAAATTTGATTTCCCCCAGAGTAAGGGTTTTGACCCCAGGGTGGGGCCAAACTTAGTATATAGTATTTATGTGTAAGTTTGCTGATACTGTATAAAATATAAATGCAGAAAAGGATGTACAAAAAATGGTTAATTTCACAACCCAGGGTTATGACTTTAAGATGAGTCCAAATTAGTCATATCTTTTGATGTTTTCATGTGAATACACCTATTTAAAGCCTTTCATCAGTGTATGCACTTTGAGGGATGTGAAGTTTTAAGAACACATCTTGTTTTATACTGTTGCTGAACATTAGAATATAATTAGCTTAGATATTTAGAACAGGAAATTTTTTCTAGATTTCATAGTCCATGGAAGTAATGATACTTTTCCACTAGTATTCGGGTGACCGATAAGGTCTGTGGGCCTCTTGTTAGGTTTCTGTTTTTTTTTTTTATTTTACTAAAGAAATATTTTTCTTAGTCAGTAATACATATTCCTTTGCCATTGGGAGATTTTGAGAGATAAAAATGGTTGCCATCATTTTCACAGCAAATATGCCCCTTTAAATTTATAATGTACTACCATGTACTATATGTCAGCCTGAGTAGCTCAGTGCAAAGGTACCAGGTTCAATACTCAATTGTGCTAAAGATTTTTCTCACCTTCTTTGCTACAGTAAAATCCCATTCATATACCTTACTGCAGTACATATCAGCTGATTTTACATTTTTACTTGCCACAACCAGGAATTATCAAAATATGTTAACTCTAGACTAATTAAACCTGAGAATTTTGTAGAAAGAAAATAGAATGCAAGTGAATTGTACCTGAAATGTCACAAAAAATTATTTTTTATTTATAAACGTGAATGACCTTAACTGAAACTTACCATTCTTGGTTAAAAAGTATTTTTTTCTGGTTTGGAAAGAAGCCAATTTCATTACAAGGGGAATGGTTAATGAAAAAATACTGAAGTTGACATTGGGGTCATTTGAAATCTTTTTCTTAATATGGGCTCTTGGGTTATAAATAATTAAAATTAGAAATTGTAGGTGATACTTAATGATATCTTCCCAGATATGGTGTACGGTAGATGAATATACAGTAAATAAAATGAGTATTATCACAATTTTACAGTTTATTTAACTAACAATTATGTTGCATGTATTTTTCAAGCCTTATGAAATTTGATTGCAGTGTAATGACAGTTGTTTATTTAAATCAATGTAATACTATTATTTTTCTAGGTCTATGGGTACATTGCTGTAATGGCCTGAAAAATCTTTTGCGAAACCGAGAAATGTTCATCTTCCATTGCTATGATTGTGTAAAAGGACGAGCAGAGGAATGATTCAAAAATATATGGCAGGATTGAGAATCTAACCCATGACCCGTAGTCTGGTACTCTACCCACTGATCAATCCATGCTGATGGTCCATCTGCTACATTGATGTCATCTTATATATTTATTTATTCATTTATATATCATATGGACATTTGAAAATTGACAGTAAAATAAAAAAAAGTTTGATATTCAGCAAAATAGAATTTGTTACAATACATGTTTAAGAAATTAAGTACATGTACATGCATTGTTATGCATACAATTATGTACATGTAATTATATTTGTTAATAGATAAATTCTTACATGAATTTTCATGTTGTTATTGATATTGACATGTACATGTATTACTTCCATTTCTAGAATGATTTTAACATCTTGATATTAAAATGATGACATAATAAATAAATCTTAAATATTTGTCAACAAAGTTGTCTGGTGGGTTAAAATTTGTAAAGAGGAGCATTAGTACATATGTCGGTTTAATGTGAGAAGCCTTCAGAATGAACTTTTATCAGTGAGATTTTTGTAAATTGGGGGGGGGGGGGGGGGGGAGGTGAACTTCAACAAAATAATATGTATGTTGAAGGCATCATCCTTGGAGTTTGGTAATATACACTGCAAAGACTTTTACCTAGTTAATCACATATAAAAGTCAATTACATACAAATCATGAATGGTAGAAAGATTCATATATATGCATTATCAATGAAGGTTTGACTCCTGTAGGATTATAGTTAAAGGAAATGGCACTCTGAAAGATTGAAAGTCTACACATGACTACACTAGTAGGCATCACAATTGCTCTCTGAAACAAATTACACCAAATTGTATTCTTGGAATGAAATGCATATCTTTTTTTTTTAAAGAAATATTTATTTAGAGGCTCATTTCCCTGTTGTGTAAGTAACAATGTAACAAATAGTTATTTGGACTACCAATATTTGCTTATAACCACAAAGTAAAGATCACATATCTATAAGTAGAAATAGTTTTTCTATAGCTGTCGATCACCATTTATTCTTGTACATACAGTGACTCTCTTCTTTTCAAATCTAAAACATTGCATGTTTGATTGCATATATATACATTAATTCCACCATGTTTGGAAAATTAAAAAAATGTATTTCCCTAAAGATGCTAGACCTACCCTATATAATAAGATAAATGGCAAATATTCTTTTTTTTAAATAACCTGCATGACTAAAATAAAAAGCTTCCCAATTATTTCTAAAGACAAGGTTAGATCCACCTAGCTGCAATAATGTAGCCCTATCCAATTTTTTAATTCTGACGTTTTCGGGATAGGGCTACAATTCCATAGGATCTCCGTAATGGTGCAAAATAATTTTATGAATAACCGATAATAAACTCTATGTATTAGTCCTAAATGTTGTTTACACCAAAAGGAGTACCAACTTTGTGCTCGGGCATGTCTAATAAAGGTGTTTTTCATTAAATATAATGTACAGCATGCAAAATTCTTCGTCTGCTCCGCCATGCTTGTTATCGCGAGATCTCGTAGGTGGATCTAACGGTGCCTGGAATCTGTGCAATACCCCCAAAAAAGTGCTATACCCAGAAAAAAGTACACTATACCCAATACTGCGATAATATACACAGGATATCCTCTTAGATGGGTTGAGAAATGGTTATCTGGAAAAAATGGTACACTGAATTGGTACCGTTACCGTTATACAGCCAATTCATAGAAAAATCCAATACATCCGGCGCCATTTGCCGGCGCCATTGCTTGTGACGTATTATAAGGTATACCACGCCCGATCAAATTAAAGACGATGATGTAGTTTAAATGTTGGTGGGTTTTTCTAAGTTTATAAATTCAAATATATGTATAATTTTTTATTTTTTAATGTAAGATGATGCCCCATCACCTGTCATTTTGTCACCAAAATGAATTCAATGGATTTTTAATTTTTTTTTAATTAAATATCATGAATTTAACACCAGTATTTAATTATTTCAAACACTTAACACTTTTTAATCTCAAAAGCAGGCATGAGTATGTAATTTAAGTGATTAAATAATTTTTTTGCAAGACAAAATTTCTTCCTTACAAATTGTTTACACTATAAGCTATGTATATTGCTTATTTAGGGGGGGGGGGGGGGATGGGAATGCACCACAGGTTAAACAAGCAATTAATTATAACAATGAAAATAAATTTCAATCATTCGGAGGTACTGATACGAGCAAAGTTAACACTTCTGCACTGCACACATCTATAATTACATTTATACATGAAATACTAATTGTAGACAGGATTTAAATTAACAACCTGATATATTAGATAAGTTAACCCAACTGTTTCAAAGACAGCTGAAAATTATATTGTTGCTTGAATACATATAAAACTGCAATCAAATCAGTATAATTTTAGTTTAGTAAGTACAGTATGCAAGTATAAAAAAATATGCACATGCAGCTCCTTTAACGTAGTATTTGTTTTCTCTTTTTTAATTGTTTTATTAGTACATACCTATTCCATTTAGAAATTCAATGAGAATTTTTAAAAGAAATGGCAGGGCCGTAAATTAACCTTCAATTTGGAGGAGGCAAGAAATTAGGCCGCCCAGGCCCCCAGACGCTGAGCACATTTTGTGCACACTGAACACGTTTCTTGCAAAATCCTTGATTCTAGGGCCTTCTAAGATGTTACTTGACTAACTCATTCTAAAAGAAAGATTTGGAATGCTTTTTAAGGGAGGTATCATGTTCTTAGTTATTGGAAACAACATAAATTCTAATGAACTTTAAATTTTAATTTTTTTTTTGGCTCAAAAGTTGGAGGAGACAGCTGCCTCCTCCGCCTCCATGTAATTTACGGCCCTGAATGGTTGCCATAACTGGAAATTAACATATATTTATCCGTTGATATGTAAACATAGTATACAGTACTAGGTCATAAGTAAGTTCCCAAAGAAAATGTTCACTATATATTTAATACAAAACCATATACTTTTAAACAATTTTTCTGACCGCATTTCTTCATCAATTTTGATGAAATAAAAAGCACTGATCTCAGAAGTATTCAAAGTAGCATATAATAATTTAAGAATAAGTATATGATAATATATTGTAAAGATATGACGATTTTAACACGAATCTTAATTTGAGAGTATATACTATTTATATAAGTATGTGTAATTTGGGGGGGGGGGTGTAAGAGAAGATTTTGAAAAAAAGATAGATTTGCATTAAATATATAGAGAAAATTCTCTTTGTGAACTTACTTATGGCCAACTACTGTAGTAAGGAATACCGTTATGTACAGAAATGAAACGTACGTTACAAGCCAGAGCAGGTATTTTATATTTCATTATCAGTGGTATATAAAAGGTACGCATAACAACAGATTTTTTGATGAAGTTCGATAGCATGAATGAGTTAAAAAATGATAAGTTCTATTGTGTGTTTTTCAAATTGGTAAATCGCAGAGCTCAGATAAGGTGCGTATCAGCGTAAATACTCATTAAATTTTACCAAATACGCATTTAAGTTGAAAATCATGCGTATAATTACTCATTAGCGAATGTAAATACGCTTTACACTCCCAAAGTAATGCTTATTGGTCCGCGTATTTGTGATACATGTAGTATGATATAAATATGAAATATCAGTTGTAAATGATGGTTTTCCTATTAGATATGATGTTTCAATGTGGTCCTATCAAATCCTTTACAAATACGACATATAGCTTGAGAATTGTGAATAAAGACGATAGAGCATTTATATAAAAAATTATCCACCATTTTTTCTGCTTGTCAAGATGTTTTGAGAAGCCAATAAACTTTCAATTTGTGATTCCGACCTTCTTCCTTTGAAAAACGATGATACCCCCTGGTCAACGGATATTTATTGTTAAGGCAATACTAGTTATACTTGATGATTATGATAGCCCCATATAGACAATTTCATCTCTATTCATATTTGCAGAAAATGTCACTCAACAGTGCGGAAAGTCGACACATACACACACACACATATATACCAAAATTAAGTATGGAAAATGAGTTTTGCAAACGTGAAATGTACGTTATGTGTGCGTTATCCGTTTTGGAACCCCATGAGTGCAGAATGTGTATGATTTCCTTTATGTCTGAGTTTATAATGTTTGACAACAATATCTTAACACGGTTTCCATTGATGTTTTCAATATTCTGGCAGCATAATTTCGTATCAGACATTACACGTATTGATAGAGACACTAATGCAATATCACCTTTCAAAAATGAATACATGGTCTCAGCGAAGCGTACATTGTGTTAATTTACTTGGTATTGAGGGAGCTTATGTTTGACATTGTGTAAAAAATGAAACGCATTATAATTACATGCATATAATTATATTTGTCTTGTCTTTTCTGCAAACATTTAGCAATATGAATAAGTATAGAAGGACAGTTTTGGAATTCTTTAATTGCTTTTTCAGAATAAAGATTTGTGTACATTAACTGAGAATTTATCTATCTATCTATCTATCTATCTATCTATCTATCTATCTATCTATCTATATATATATATATATATATATATATCAGCATAAAAAGAATTCTGAGTTTTAGCTAAACACTATGTATTATATATATATATATATATATATATATATATATATATATATATATATAATTTTGCTTTATCCAACGATGAGAATTTCATGCCATTTCATGAAGGCCATAATGCTGATCCCTTTATTTGTGTATGGATCAGTCATTAAAACCTTTTTTTCTTTAAGCATGAGGTGGTTGAACTGTAAGATGCGAATTGTAAGTGACTGCTCAAAGAAAAAATATATGCATCAAAGTATAAAATTCCGCTAAAAATCTGTATAATGTTATTTAGATTACGGACAGAAAGTCACAAAATCCGTAGAACAAAAAGTCACAGGACAAAAAGTCACAATGATGACTTTTGATTAGATAGGACAGATAGGATAAAAAGTCACAATATATTGACAAAGTCACAATTGTGACAATGTAATCAAAGTCACAATTTATTGTGACTTACACTTACAGTTACTAAGTGTAACTCTAAGCTACTGTAATACTTACACTTACAGATTTATTGACAAAGTCACAATTGTGACAATGTAATCAAAGTCACAATTTATTGATTAGATAGGACAGATAGGATAAAAAGTCACAATGATGACTTTTGATTAGATGGGATAAAAAGTCACGGGACAAAACCTCACTGGACTAAAAGTCACAAAAATGCTCACTAAACCTGTTGTTCAGACACCAGACAACAAGAAACAAGCCAGCTTTGTGATATCACAGTTGTTTTCAATGAATTATATAGTTAAATTTAATGCTGAGAAGTGATTGATTTCATTTATCATATTTTTGATCCCAATAAAGGCCATTAATTATTGAAAGTAAATGATACAACTTGACTCTTTGAAGACACCCTATTGTGTATACACAGCTACCAACACATGACCCCCATATCCTGTTACTGTAGCCTGTTTAACACCCCTTTGTGTATACACAACTACTGACAGAAGACCCTGTTTATTGAAACCCTATATAAACCTCCAATGACACCTCAGGCATTTGGTATTTTGCTATTTGTATACATGAAATATGTATGATTTGATGAGAAATATAAATTTCTTTGTGCTATATGGAATATAGTCAAATGTATATTAATGAGGGGGAAAAAAGAAATAATGATACATAAATAAGTCAGTGATTTCAATGCATTGCTCTATAATAAAATGGTTTTTTAATAAGCAAACAATTTACCACTTTGTAACCACCATCATATTTATACAAGTCAGAACGTTAGCCATAAGAAAAATATGAATTTTTGAATCATTCATAGTTTCCATATGTTTCCAGCTCTAGCCACGTGAAGGCCTCCTTTCTGTAGAGACATAATTTCTGTTTTTGAAATGAAAAATTTATAGCCAAAGGACCAAAACCATGAAGAGTAGAACATACAAAAAAAATATATCAAAAATAAATAAATTTTGTGATACTAACATTAATCAATTCCAGTTGTTGATAATTTGTTTTTCTACTGTGTGAAATAAAATTAGTGAAGCGTAATAACCAAAACCATAAAGAATGTAGTGGACAACAATGTAAATTACACACAAAAAAATCTATGGTATTTCATTAACATAATACAATTTTTCTGTTTGTAAAAAAGAAAGTATTAAAGTCAAAGGACCAAAGCCATAAAAATGCACTAGATAAAAAAATGTAAATACTATATTTGTACAATAACATTATTATAGAATTACAAACATTTAATGAAACAACTGAATTTCTTCCTAACCTACACAAGATCAAGCTGTATTCACTGGACACACCCGTCTGTCGGGGGAGGAATAAGCCTGAAAGTAACCCTACTCTAAGTTCTAACCTACACAAGATCAAGCTGTATTCACTGGACACACCCGTCTGTCGGGGGAGGAATAAGCCTGAAAGTAACCCTACTCTAAGTTCTAACCTACATATTCATTTTTTTTAATTATAATGTAGTAAATTTTGAGAACTTAGAGCAGGGTTACTTTCAGGCTTATTCCTACCCCGCCAGACGGGTGTGTCCAGTGAATACAGCTTGATCTTATGTAGGTTAGAACTTTGAGTAGGGTTACTTTCAGGCTTATTACTCACCCATTCCATTTGCATTTTGTTAATTTTAATGTTCATATGTTCTGCCCTTTAGCTGCATAACTTTTTTTATGCTAATATAATGTTACAAATGTTGTTTTTTTTTCAATTATGAATCTCATATGGACATGGTCTTTTAAAATTCTCTAAATATTTATTTTTTTGTTTTGTTGTAATGGTTTTTGTTGGCATCCTCTTTTTCCCAAACAAGGATATCGTAATGAAATATATAATCTTAATGATTTTTATATGAAACGGATTGTTTTATTTTGAAAAAAAATTATAATTATGTAATATTGAAATATTTTTTATGGTATTAAGTGTTTATATTCCTATCTCTTTTCATCTATTGATCTGTTCTTTTTATGGTCAAGGTCCTAAAATATTTCATTGCTTCATTTAAAAAACAAACTAAAGATGTTTCGTGTATTTTTAATTTTTGTCTCTCGTATTTATAGTTTTGGTCCTTTGGTTTCGATATTTTTATCTAACATGAGCAGAAAATGACATGCCAATGAAATTCTTGTTTGTAAATGTAAAACTAAAGATGTTTTAAATTTTTGTCTCTTATATTTTTGATAGTTTGGTTTCCTTTGGTTTCAATATTTTTTATTTAACATAAGCAAAAAATAAATTATAAATGTAAATTTACAGATGTTTTATGTGTTTTAAATTTTTGTATTTTGTGTTCTTCATGATTTTGGTCCTTTGGCTTTAAATTTTTCATTTCAAAAAAAAAGAAATTATGGCTCTACAGAAAGGAGGCCTCCACGTGGCTAGAGCTGGGAACATATGGAAACTATGTATGTTTAAATAAATTTCAAATTCATGTTTTCCTTATGGCTAACTTCTTTATTTATATTAGTGTGTATTTGTGTGTATTTGTCTTGCAAGAAAATTATTTAATCACTTAAATTACATACTCATGCCTGCCTTTGAGATTAAAAAGTGTTTGAAATAATTAAATACTGGTATTAAATTCATGATATTTAATTAAAAAAAAATTAAAAATCCATTGAATTCATTTTGGTGACAAAATGACAGGTGATGGGGCATCAACTCAAATTAAAAAATAAAAAAAATATACATATATTTGAATTTATAAACTTAGAAAAACCCACCATCATTTAAACTACATCATCGTCTTTAATTTGATCGGGCGTGGTATACCTTATAATACGTCACAAGCAATGGCGCCGGCAAATGGCGCCGGATGTATTGGATTTTTCTATGAATTGGCTGTATAACGGTAACGGTACCAATTCAGTGTACCATTTTTTCCAGATAACCATTTCTCAACTCATCTAAGAGGATATCCTGTGTATATTATCGCAGTATTGGGTATAGTGTACTTTTTTCTGGGTATAGCACTTTTTTGGGGGTATTGCACAGATTCCAGTAACCCTGGATCTAATGAAAAACCTAAACATTGACAATCAGCGCGAAAATGTAGTTACTCGAGCCACTTCGACAAAGAAAGGGAAATCATATTGTTGCAGAAAGAATTTACACTCTGCAGTTCGGTTTTTAACTTGATATTAAATTCAAACCTTTTCAATACCGACGAAATAGCTTTCGCCTCCATACTTGTCCATTGATGTAAATACTACCTTATATGGCATATGCAAATGACTTGACAATCGGAAGTTGAAACTTCAGTACATCAAACATGGCGCACAAATATGAATGGAGAAATTGGAATTCATCGAAATTGTTGAAAACGGTAGAATAAGAGCCTCACAAATCTTAAGTTGCAGGTTGTAAATTTATATATTGACTAAGAAACATAGAATATCATTTTATTTACGTAAAGAAAGTCAGGAAATGTTTAGAATGAGCGCAAATGTTGCGGGAGTGAATCACTCCCGCATTTGCACCATTACGGAGATCCTAAGGAGTTGTAGCCCTCTCCCTAAAAAAAAAAAAAAAAAAAAAAAAAAAAAAATCAGAGAGGGCTACATTATTGCAGCTAAGATCCACCCAGTGTGATTAAAAGCAAATTTCGCACTTTGCTCGATATACGGACAGCGACTGTCCGTATATCGAGCGAAGTGAGAGGTTTGATTTTAAATCAGACTGAGATCCGCCACAAGGTAAATTAGATCGGGCTCAACATTTTGAGAATTGTCACACAATTGCAGATGATCTCAAAGAAAACGATAATCTGAATAAATACAATTAATTTGTGTATTACTAACCAGCTTATATCCATCTAGAGAGTTTGTAAGGTCTTTACGCAAGAAATTATCGATAAAAATGACAAGTCGCCATTTGCTTTGTTTATTCTTAAAGTTACGATCAGCTTACGTGTACTAGTGTAGCACACGTAGAGTTACGCTTATTTCTGACGTAAATCTACGTCTACGACTGTTCGTGAATACCGTCCCACACGTAAACGTACCCTACGTCTAGATTTACGCTACGTTTACGTCTACGAACTTTAGTAAATATGGGTCCAGGTGCCTAGAAGGAGTAAGCATCCCCTGCTGACCGGTGACACCCGCCTGTGAACCCTATATCTTGAACAGTGTTATCCGTAGTCAAAATCGGTGTGCCAATAGCGGCCTAACAATCGATATGAAACACGTCAAACAGCATTTGACCCAATGGTAGGTTGTATTGGCGAACTAGATCGTTAAAACGACCATAACATTTACGAAATGATGATTTTACATGAGACTGGTGAAACCCCTGCACCATGAACTTGTTTGTCAGTAGCATGCCTCGATTTAAAACTGATCATACGCAGCACAAGCTTCTGCATATCGAATCAGTTGAAACATATACCCACCATATGCAGGTGATAATGGAATATTGCTACATAAATATGGGTAGTTGACGATGGAAAAACTGATAAGCCGATATAAGTGGAAATAGATAGTAGTAGTGGAAGAATACCTTAGATATGTATGATATCTTGGATGCATTTAAAGCTTGCGTTTCATTATGTAACGTACGATTGTGACGTCATAATTACATTTGTGTGTACATAGCAACTGACTCTGATTGTATAGATCTACATACGAGGTTCATTTGCGGTTACGGAAATAGCCGGGTTGTTATGATTGATCCTTTGTTTGTCAGATGAGTTTTGGGGATTTATTCTTGCTCTTGGAAAGTGGTAAGAGTAACGCAGATGCAGTGAAATCGGTGACACGCCTTTGAAAGTACCTAAAAAACATGTTGATTACCAAACAAAACAAATATGTACATTTAATTTCTCCAAATACCTTTGTCGCTTCATCGCTAGCTTTTGTTAGTCCATCTTTAGCCATCTTTCATTTGTCCTGGGGAAGGGGCAGGTCGTCCCGAAAATTTGACAATCCAATGGTTTCGTTGATTATTTTATCCGTGTATTTTGACCCTGTATATCCACATTGTGGATCCTACATGTACAGGCTTAATTGACCCTTTTTGGTACAGGGTCTGGTACCGTTTAACTTGGGAATTTTACGTTATTTTGGAAAAAAGTACTTTGACAAAAAATAATGCATTGTAGGTGGAAAAACAATAAGCAGTCATTTATATATCGTGATTAAAAGTACACATGCTCCAATTTCTATGTTGGATATATGAAAGGTGAAGATAACGAACAGTGATCAATCTCATAACTCCTATAAGCAATACAAAATAGATAGTTGGGCAAACACGGACCCCTGGACACACCAGAGGTGGGATTAGGTGCCTAGGAGGTGTAATCATCCCCTGTATATGCTACAGTAACTTTATTCTGTAAATAATATGCAACAAAAACTATAATAATGTGTTCATATTTTATTTAGATAAGCGAACTTATACAGCGTATTAGACAGTTAATTCCCAAACTGTTGCAGATTTCATGTAACAACACATGCAGATACCACATTTACTACGCCTGTGAGCTGATAATTTGAAGAAAAAAATTAATCAGAATTTGGGAAAAAACAATGGGTCCTTATACAGGACCCGCATGTAAGAATCTTAACCCCTGTTGTCTTGAATGAATCAACAATAGTTACGAATTGACTTTTGATGCCAAGTCACCGTTACATGTACATGTAAATGATTAACGCTTTCAGTCACAAGCGACTCCTCAGGCAGTTTAAAAAAATATCTTTGTTATGAAGCAAACCTTATGTAAATAAATATAGTTATTTTCAGTATTACATATTCCATATGACAAGCAAGATAACTTAAATAGTGCAAATTCATTGAATACGTTTTACATGTAGATACATGCAATATAAATGCACAATTACTTAAAAACGCCACTCAAAACAAAACAGATGATTTTCAGAGCATTACATTTACAATACAGATGTTTCTTCAATATGAATCCGTTCAAGATATGTGAAATAGTTCACATACTAGTGTATGGATGTGTGCATATTAGATATACGCAAAACATTGATGTGATATACAGGGATATTTCACCCTTGTTCTGTTTAAGCTATTTCGCCCTTGTCCTATATGGACGAAATTAAAAGTGGGTGAATATTCATATAGGACAATACAGTAGTCCAGGAGGATGTCTGGGTGAAAATAAAACACGGCGAAAATTTCCCTTTGTACTGTATCACGTGTTATAGTATACAAAACAAATAATATTGTGTAACATCTCTGGATTTCAGTTTCAAAGAGGTTCATAGTACAACCTGCAATACCAATGTGTTGGCTACAGAACTAATGTACTGTGCAACAGCGATAATGTGCAGTCTTGTAGTAAAATACGATACAAATTACAGGAAGTTGCGCAGCAGTAGGCGTGGCAGGGGACGGTCTAAACCTCCTTGCAACAACTGATGGATTTTGTCAACGAATACATATGGCGGTGGGATTACTGGTGGATTCCTTGGAATTATATTAGGGAATGGCATCGGTATGCGGGGAGGCGCATCAACTACAGTTTGTGGTGGGGCAAAAGGCATAAATGGCGAATTTGCAAAAGGCATAAATGGCGAATTTTCTGTCAAGACTGGTCCAGCACCCTTATTCATTTGCCATGGAAATGGACGGTAAGTGGGGTGCCTTGGTAGCATTCGGAATTGTGGTGGTGGAGGGGGAAGAATGATATTATTGAGTTGGAACGGTATTCTTGGAGAACTCTCGGCGAAATCATTGCTTAGAGATGGAGGACCTGCCCATGGTGGAGGAATTGGAAACAGCATTGGTCGTGGAATGTAACCTCGAGGTCCTGGGGTAGGAAAGATCGGCATCGGGCCCCGTGTCAAAAGTGGCCACCTCTCTCCTCTCGGGGTTGGTACTGGCGGGAATTTCAAAGTCATGCGACGAGGAATGAAATCCATATAGGGCGGTGGTGGGAAAGGCAAGGGGATGTAATCTCTAACGATATTTGGTGGAGGACCAAAGGGCATCGGTAAACGCACTTGATGGGTCTGACGCCATCTGAAATTCGGTGGCGGAGGAGAAAATCGTAGAGGTGCTTGTGGAGGTTGGAGATAGTTCTTCCTTAATGTGCCTAACAATGATGGCAGCGGTACAAATGGTTTCCTCGGCACCATGTTTTCATTTAGTGGTGGTAAAGGTAAATTTGTATGTTGAGGCATGCGGATTCTAATCTTCATCGGTGGCGATGGAAAATCCCGAGTTGCTTGTAGAGATGGGCTCCGAAAAGGAGCGAATTCATCGTTTAATCTTTGGTTTGAAGGAATATTCCGATTGCTTGATCTTGGAATATGGTATGACAGCAATGATGATGGGAGTTGGAGGATTGTCAATGCAAACAATGACAGTGACGCCAACGACATGGTTCTTTTTTTTTTCTAAAAATGTAAACATCATTTATACACATTGAGAAAAAAAAAGGAATATGATTAGGCGTATTTATTATTGAATGCTATGGATTATTTAGTGTTATCAGGTGTAACACGACGCACTTCCAGTGTTTCTTATATGCATTGCGTCAGCGCAATTATGACCGCATTAAAGGTGCCAAAGTATAAATAGTAGTACAAACGCGCTAACATTAATTTTGACTGTGAATTAAACAGTTCCAAAGTTTTGGTAAATATGATAATACCGATGGCAGTAATAGTGTCAAAGATAGTACTGATAGCACACCCGAGCCAGGGGGGATTCGTGGGGTTCGTACGAACCCCCCCCCCCCCCCCTGAAAACTACTAAGCACTATTAAAGTCGGCATTTTGTTTGAATTGTGACTATTAAAGTCGGGATATTTTATGAAAACCATGAAAATTCATAGTAAAAAAGGCATGATTCCAAAATTCAAATTAAGTGCCAGGAAATTGCTACATTGCAGGATTTTGCACCAAATACCCCAGACCCCCTGCCGTAGTGGCACCTTGCGGTGCGAGGTGATAGACTCGCGTTGCGAGTCTATGTAACCCCCCCTTGAAAAATCCTGCCAACGGGCCTGGATAGTATGAAGAACGCCAAAAGTAACAGCACTAGTAATACAGATAATAATACTACACTAAATAGGAAAGTTGAAGATAACCAACAGTGATCATCTCATAACTCCTATAAGGAATATAATTTCACCCAATGATAGGTTGTATTGGCAAACTAGATCATTATAACGATAATATAGTATTATACCACTATTATTAGTATCGTTAATAACACAGACTGTCGCATACTGATGAATAAGTGAAGATAACGAACAGAGATCGATCTCATATAAATCCCATAAAGATTTAAAGATACCTATGGAATCTACTTTAAAGTCATAAAGGAAGCTGTAATCGTTTATAGGCCTACTTCAGAGATACGAATTGGAGAATGCCTTTATAATAATGTCTGTAGATTTGATTTAATTGATGTTGTAAATTTTAGAGCCGCAATTGAAATTTGATATTAGCGCATTTTACCGGCAGCGAGTTGTCAATGATGTTGTAAAATCATTAAAAAGTTCATAGCTTTTTCTTTAAAAATATTTAACTATTAAAATGTGAAAAAATAAACATATCTTGTTTTATATGTAAAAGTTATACTTGAGGATAATAAGGAAATAAATATATACACGAGTAATTAAATAGATGATAGGAATTAACGTTTCAAGTAAAATCTTACCTATTAGCAATCGAAATCTACAAGAATTCCAATGCTGCTTGACAATGCAGAGGTTCTTTTATATGAAAGAATCGAATACATTTGCATAATTCTGCATCACTTGATTATGCTTCTAAATTACTATTATACATTTGTCAGATGTTAATTAGATTCATTTCGTTGACGGATAACGCATGATAGTGTCAAGGTGACCAAATGTCTCATTATCATTTGGATATGTCCTTTTAAACAAGAATATGCCTGTTATTTTTTATTTTGTTTTTCCGATTTATTATAATTATTCACCACTATTATATCAAATCAAAGTGTATTATGTGAAAATAGGAATTATCTCCGTCTTTGTGATTAATGCATTAAAAGGTATTAAAAATTCAATGCCTGCAGTTCGTTTAAAGAGGAATGCTACACCAGAGATATTTGATAGCGATGAAAAGTGGAGGACATGTACAGTATTTTGAAATTGAAAAAGTTCAAATTGACTTTATTTAGTCATAAAATGTAGTAGTAGTAGTGTGTGTGAGTGTGATCGCATGCGTGTGTGACTTATTATTGGCCGTCAAGAAACGGGCCATTACATAATTAGTATGGTTTTTGAAATTGAAAGACGACCGTAATTTACTGCGGAATTACATTATAAAATATTAAACCTAAGCTAATTATATACATCCTAAGCCATCGTTATCATTTGATTATTTTTTAAAAATGAAATAGGATACTTTTTTAAACGTTATGATTTCATTTCATGCTTTACATAAATTTCAATAGTTAACAAGGAATGCTTAATCTTAGCACTTAATCCCATCTTTGATATTTGACTACGGATAACTCCGTTTGCTTGATCAAGATATAGGGCTCACGGCGGGTGTGACCGGTCGACAGGGGATGCTTACTCCTCCTAGGCACCTGATCCCACCTCTAGTGTGTACAGGGGTCCGTGTTTGCCCAACCCTCTATTTTGTATTGCTTATAGGAGTTATGAGATTGATTACTGTTCGTTATCTTCACCTTTCATTTCTAAGATTTTTAGTTTGCCCTAATCTCAATTTCGTATTCTTTATAGGATCTATGGGATTGACCACTGTTCGTTATCATCATATCTTCACTTTACATAGTTTTGATGGTTATCAGGTAGGTGCAGTCCAGATCAAAATACCTGCAAAGCTAAATAACAGTCAGATTTAAAAGCAGGATAGGGCAATGCCTGCGACCATAATAAACTCTAGATGATTTAAGCAATATTAGTTCCACTGATTCTGTTTTTAGAACATTTTTTCCCCTGCGGAACAGATGTATTCGGATTTTTCGTAGCACAACTAGCATGCAGTCTGATTGTGACGCCTGCATGGACTGAGCCCAGTTTGAAATAAAGTTATTTCAATTATCAGTGATGGAGATTCGTAGATTAGATTTCATACAAGGAACATACGAGCTATTTATTAATGAGCGCTGTCGCAAACATATTTTTTATAAGCATTCCTATGGTTTCGGTTTTTACTTTAGCGCCATTTAACGGGAAACGTTTTGTTTTACTATAGAAAGCGCCCGGATGTTGGTAGAGAGTTTACACAAACGTCGGGATGATCGAGATTATCTATCAAATTGCCAAAAAGGATGAAACAATTATAAAACTTTTTCTACATTTTGAGTAGTTGTGCTAAACAGAGATCGTGTAAATTAAGGTCATGTTCATGAATAGCGCCATAGTTCAATAAACAAGTAAGCTGCGTATAATGAACTCTCTATTTCATAAAATGTTACTGTACTCTAAAAAAAAATAAATCGATATATCAATTAATTATAAAATCAGTTTAACAACAGTCAAAGGTGCGTATGTACTAAAAATTAAGATTGTTTTCTCCCAGTTTATGAGGGCGTTATATAAACGGGTAGATTTCAACTTCTCCATCGTCAAATTCCCATATTTATGTAGCAATATTCCATTATCACCTGTTTATACCTCTATCAACCGATTTGATACGCAAACAATTTGCGAAATGCTGACTTCAATCGAGACTGTTGAAAACCCTGCACCATCAACTTGTTTATCAGTGGTGCCTCGATTTAAAAACTGATCATATTCTGCGTATGATCAGTTTTTAAATCGAGACACTACTGACAAAACAAGTTGATGGTGCAAGGGTTTCAACAGTCTCGATTGAAGTCAGCATTTCGCAAATTCTATGGTCGTTAAAACGATCTAGTTTGCCAATACAACCTATCATTGGGTCAAATGCTGTCTGACTTATTTCATGTCGATTTGTTAGGCCGTTCTTGAAACACTGATTTTGACTACAGATACCTCCGTTTACCTAATCAAGATATAAGACTCACGGCGGGTGTGACCGGTCGACAGGGGACGCTTACTCCTCCTAGACACCTGATCCCACCTCTGGTATATCATGGGGCCCGTTTTTCCCAACTCTATTTTGTATTGCTTATAGGAGTTATGAGATTGATCACTGTTCGTTGTCTTCACCTGTCATAATAAATTAAGCAACATAGACTTCTTAATCTCATTCCAGACGAAAGGAGTAGGTAAAAAAATAGTTAACTATCTCTCGGACATCTCCGGTCAGCATTATTTGTGTTATCATAATGTATGCATTGCGCGCGTCTATTTTACACGTAGTCAGAAAAACCGATGATTTCAATCATTTTTTACATCGAGTTCAGATTCCGTTCAGAATTAAAGATCTATCGGATTAAATTCATCGGGATGGGTCATGCAGGTATAAAACACTATGTGTACAAATCCAAGAAAATAGCACGTGAAATACTAAAAAGACAGTCACGTGGTCAACACTTAGCTCATTAAGGAAAGAAACATCTCGTAACTGGAAACTCATTTGATTTAAATTTCTACAACCGTATATTTTATGTGTATATTTTTAAAATAGAGATTTTCATTTCAGTTTATTAATGAAAATAAAGTGAAGACAACAAACAGCGATCAATTTCATAAATTCTAAAACGAACACCAAATAGAAAGTTGGGCAAACACAGACTCAGTATACACCAGATGTGGGACCAGGTGCACAGGAGGGGTAAGCATTACCTGTTGATCGGTCGTGAGCCCTATATTCCGATCAGGCAAACCGAGCAATCCGTAGTCAAATTAGTATGTAAAGAACAACCTCACAATTTATTTAAAACACGTCAGGCAGTATTTGACTCATTGACAGGTTGTATTTCCAAATTATATCTTATTATAAACGACCATAGAACTTGTGAAACGCTAAACACAACTGATATTGCAACATCGCCTGTAACCCTAACCCATCTGCCAGGAGCCCGCCTCAATTCAGAAACCAATCATACGTAGAACATGCTCCCACGTACAGAACCAGCCGAGAGACACAAACACCACATGTAGGCGACAATGGAAATACAAAAGAATTGTAGTATTTATATCTCCATTAAAATATAACTTGAATATTGAGCATGTGTACCTTGAAGAAGTGATGGCCATCGTGGATGTTTCGTTGCCCGCGAGGTTGAGAAAATTTGTTGGAAGATCAAAATCGAGTCCACAAAACACGGTTCTTATTTTCCGACAAATTTTAGAGAACAAGGGGGCTATTCTCAAACTCTTCCGACAACGCAGTCTTTATGTCTATTCTGCTACAGAGTGCACAAAAGCACGGATCCTCTTTTGTAGCATACAGCCATTGCACAGGACGTCAAAGTATAAAATCTCAGGCACCCTTTGAAGTAGCACGTAACGTTTTGACGCCAGGGTTTATTGACAGTTTTGACACAGGCTGACCGAGATGGAATAGAGTGCATGTACACGTCATCGACCAGAAAGATTGACTTACGCTGTGCATTTGTTATGTCTAAAGAAATCTCTTATGAAGGAGATACACTAGTGCATATGGACTATTCGAATCTTTCCTAATTTTTCTCTTGATTTGGACATAACCTAAGAAAAGCCATACGGTCGATTTGATTAAATGTCATGGTAATTTTGAGGAATTATTGTGATAGATGATTTTGGTCATTATTTGCTAATTTGGGGTCTCTAACCCCCTTTGTGGGGTACATATTTGTGTCTCACCCCCCTTTTCTCTGATTGATTGATTCTGTATTGTTTAACGTCCCTCTTGAGAATTTTTCACTCATATGGAGGCATCACCATTGCCGGTGAAGGGCTGCAAAATTTAGGGCTATGCTCGGCGCTTACGGCCTTTGAACAAGGAAGGAATCTTTATCGTGTCACACCTGCTATGACACGAGGTTAGCTTTTTGTGGTTTCATCCGAAGGACCGCCCCATTTAGTCGCCTCTTACGACAACAAAGGGGGTATTGGGGACCTATTCTAACCCGGATCTCCCATCTTTGAAAATTTCCTGGATCAGGCCTGGTATATATCTATCTACATTTGTATCCATCTATCTATCTATCTATCTATCTATCTATCCATTCATCTATCTATATATACCACTATAAATCTTTTGTATGAAAGGTGAAGATAATAAACAATGACCAATCTCATAACTCGTAATAAGCAATACAAAATAGAGAGTTGGGCAAACACGGACCCCTGGACACATCAGAGGTGGGATCAGACAGACATGGACCCCTGGACACACCAGAGGTGGGATCAGACAAACACGGACCCCTGGACACACCAGAGGTGGGATCAGACAGACACGGACCCCTGGACACACCAGAGGTGGGATCAGACAAACACGGACCCCTGGACACACCAGAGGTGGGATCAGACAGACACGGACCCCTGGACACACCAGAGGTGGGATCAGACAAACACGGACCCCTGGACACACCAGAGGTGGGATCAGACAAACACGGACCCCTGGACACACCAGAAGTGGGATCAGACAAACACAGATCCCTGGACACACCAGAGGTGGGATCAGGTGCCTTAGTATATAATGTTGTTTTACTACTGGCACATATTAGAAATAAAATATTGTGATGATAGGCAAAGATCAATGTGAACTGTGTTTCGTACCATCCCACGTGATTTCTCACTTGTACATATAATAAATCATACTTGTGTCCTTATATGTGAGTTTTTTAAATCTCAGAATTGAGAGTATTTTTACTTTTCATGAACCGCAATATATGATTAATGAATGGTATTCATAAATGTTATAAAATGCTACTACTAAATTATTAAGAACATTAGGCTCTGCGTATCATATTCATGATAATAAAAAAAAAATAATTATACTCTTCGGCTGAATGATAAGTTGGATATACTAAATGAAACAAGAAAAACTTGACGTTTATGTCTTACCACTGATCTATATGAAAATGTTTATTGGTGTTTGAATACGAATTAATTCCCTTTGACATTTAAAAAAAAATCCATCAAAATAACCGCGCAAAGAAGGAATACATTAACGAACTGCGTTGGTTATTTTTTTTTTTTTTACCTCCCTTTGAGAATCTTTCGGTCACATGTGCCACAATTTGTGATCAATCCTGGATACAAAGGATCATTTGGTATTGAGGTTTCTTGACGTGTCAATGCCTACCTACCTGTATTTTCAACTTGTAAAGCTGAGTTCTTAACTACACTGGTAGGAAAAAATATGATTGTTTGATTTTATATTGTTTAACGCCCCTCTCGAGAATTTTTCACTCATACGGAGACGTCACCATTGCCGATGAAGGGCTGCAAAATTTAGACCTATGCTCGGCGCTCGTATACGGCCTTGGAACATGGAGGGTTCTTTATCGTGCCACATCTGCTGTGACACAGGGCCTCGTGTTTTTGCAGTCTCATTCGAAGAACCGCCCCCATTTAGTCGCCTCATATGACAAGCAATGGGTACGAAGGACCTATTGTAACCCGAGTCCCCACGGGACGGAATATGAGGTAAATATACCGCAAACATTAATTATTTAGTGAAATGCACGTGGAAATGGAGTCCGTATGCAATTATTCCCAATTGAGTATAACAAAAACATTAAACGCACAGGGCAAATGTTATGAACCACCCAATAACGAGGTACCTGTAAAGTGCGAAACGAAACGAAATCTACCGTAACGAAACGAAACAGATTGTATGACCGAACTCGGTAGATTTCGTTTCATTTCGGTAGATTTCGTTTCGCACTTTACAGGTACCCCCCAATAACGGCACTCTTATGTAGAGGAATTGCATCGCCGTGCTCAATATTAATTAAATCAATTTGAAGTTCGATTTTAGGTTGTTCAAAGCCAGTGCTCATTAATTCCGTTTACTGAAATTAACCAAGGTATATGTGTATTTACACATGTAATTCAGTTAGAGCACAGAGGCAATGGATTAAGGATCCTCAATGATACTCATGTGTTTATTGTCTCTTTTCATTTAGTTCTTATCTGTATGTAAATAAACTATGATATTTCCATGTTTTGTGATATATGTTCTCGATCTGTATATACACATGTATGTTATAGACAGGACCACGATGTAAACTAGTTTATATAACTAATTGTGCAATCCTGTATAAATAAAGGATATTATTATTATTATATAGACTGATATAGATACAGGTATGTTATGTGCACGTGACTGAATTTCCCAAAGATCGTGTCATTCAGAGATGACAGATTAATCTGTATATTTTAAGCATGGAGATGCACAGATTTTATCTAATGCTTTCACATCATCAATTCAGCGAAAAGCACATTTTTGAGTTTTTATAAATCTGTCCTCAAACTCTTACGTATTTGTTTTTCATAATGCTTCACATTCTAGGATATTGTAAAATTCATACGCTACTTGTGTTTTGGTTGTTATTTGTCGCACAGATCCGTCGTTAAATGGAGTATATATGTCTGTCCGCCTTCTTACTTCGGCTGAAAGACGGAAATTTGCAGTTTTCAATTTTATCAAAAATATTCAAAATTTGGATAGCAAAGTACTAAACTAATTTTCACATTCATAATTTGAAATCTTGAAGTGTATGCACATGATCTAGCTACATGTATCTATATCAAAACACAGTTTCTGTAGAACTTATTGCTTCTTTTCATTCCATTAGAGTCCGTGAGGATCCAGGTTAGAATAAGTCCTCAGTACCTTGCTTGTCGTATGAGGCGATTAAATGGGGCGGTCCTTCGGATGAGACCGCAAAAACCGAGGCCCCGTGTCATAGCAGGTGTGGCACCGTAAAGATCCCTCCTGGCTCAAAGGCAGTAAGCGCCGAGCATAGGCCTAAATTTTGCAGCCCTTCACCGACATTGCTGACGTCTCCCTATGAGTGAAAAAATATCGAGAGGGACGTTAAACAATATAAAATCAATCAATCGATCATTCCATTCGCTTACATATTCCATAAGAGTGACTGTCCAAACCACGTATTGCTAAATTCTCAGGTGACAAAACAGAACTCGTATTAGAATATGAATATTGTGAGGGAAATTGTTGGAGGCCATATCTAAAGCTATCAGCATCAGAATACAAACTAATTGGTACGAGATCTGACCTTTGTTGATACTGTCCATCATGTCAGAAGAAAGCAATGAAAAGTTCAAAAACAGAAAAAGAAAAATTAAGAAAAATGTAGGAGTATTTTGAGAAATTTGATTTTTTAAAAACAAAACTTGAGGAACAGGTATTCGAAAAACCGAGCAATGAGGGAGATTGAACTATGATTTAACAAAATTGTAACCCTGAGATACCCCTGAAATGCAACCACCTCGTAGAGACCTGACAAGATAAGTTGAAATTATGATTGATTGATTGTATTTTATTTAACGTCCCGAGAATTTTTCACTCATGAGGAGACGTCATCAATACCGGTGAGGGGCTTCAAATTTCGGCCTATGCTCGGCACTTACCGCCATTGAACAGTGTGGATTCTTTAGCCTAAATTTTGCAGCTCTTCACCGACTCCATACGAGTGAACAATTCCTCAATGGTTTGGTTTTGCTCGTGGTGTGCGTCCGTCATCGTGCCTCATTCGTCGTCCGTTAACAATTGAACAATCTTAACTTCTGCCAATTCTTAGATATTTGAATTTGAAAATTCTTTTTCTGGATTAGGGATAGTGAAAATAAGATGATCTAGTTTAGGTCTAAAGATATTAATTGATGATTTGATAATTATTATTCTACCTTACAAGTAGGTTTTCTATACATGTATTTCCATTGAGTTTTCAATCTTATCTTTTTTCATTTTCGTGGATAATTCAAATTAATTATTTCAATTAGTAGATTAATTGAAAACGTAACTCCCAATAGAATGAACAATTTTGTAATTCCAATCTAGTTTACATTCCTTGTAATGAAAATTTCTTTACATAATTTATTACTTCCTACATGTATCCTCTTAGGTCTTGAAAGAAATTATTGCTAAGACCAGAAATCTGCAAAACTCTCTAAGAATCCCATGTACGGTGTATTTATTTAAGCGATCCATCACGTGGAAGAGAGGTGTCGTCTGCTTCTCTTTTTATTTACATCAACAATGTCCCGTTAATCTACGAGTATACTTGGAAGAACGTATTTATTTTTCATGATACGTAATAAAGTTAATTGACAATTAAAGGTTTTTAAATGTTATGAAATGGTAATAGTTAATTGATATTACTCAATATGTTAAAGAACATATTTATATGAATTATGAATTGGACATTGTAAATAAAACATTGGATTTGACATTTTCGTTTTTTGTTTTTCTTAGGAATGTTTTGCTGAAAATGTTTGGTGACATTTGAATGCGGATTAATTTCGGTATAATTACGAGCACTTATCAAATTAACGGCATAATTAGGATAGGATTGATGAGTTGTAAACGTTTATGGTTACACTGAGAATCTTGCACACATTTAGTCGACCAATGCTAGACGATCAGGTCGAATAAACCGTGACTTTCACGATAGGGAAAGTTTTACAAAGCACACACAAGAAATAGAAAATAATTGCTGTAAAATTGTCGTTCCGAATACAATGTATATTGAAACCTGAATAATATCTTAGGTTTAAGCACGTAGTAATTGATTTAAAAGAAGGCTTGATAAAAACAAAAAAACCCTCTTAAAGACTTGAAACACCCTCGTTTATTTTATGAATACCTATGCCCAATGAATCGCTATTCTGACACATGAATTACACTACAGTGTACTTGAATTCCACTGTATACAATCAGATCGATTTATCTGATTTGGAAAAAAATTGTACAGGGTATATACGATGTAGCAGCGGACACGCTTCGATATATAATTAACAAACGGATTTCAATTAAATTGATTGAGGAGAACATGCAACTCCAATACTGTATTGTTTAACAAAAAGACAAAAGTTGATTTTTTTTCTAATTTCTTTTCTACTGTGTGAATACACACTACTGCAGATATTCCAGTTTCAACAGTATTCGTCTTTAAAATGATAGTATCACTTCCCGCTTCCTCCGACTGTAAGTTTGTGTGTATGTAAATAAGAGTATCAACGCACAAAATCTGGGATTATGGGAAGGATCTCCGGTTTGTGGGAACATCGTGTCCTACAAGCCCGGATGTAGATTTCCTGCTCTTCAATTGAAGTCTGTGAATTCATCTGTCTAGATGTGATTTATGACCTAAATTGTCATAAGAAAACAATCAATCAGCAAAATTTAATGAGGTTAATAACAATATTGCTAGCTGGCCAAAACAATTGAATGTTTTTACGCCTGAGACATCGAGCATGTTTTTTGCCATTGATTTATCATATCGGCTGAATTATTCAGGAATCTATTTGATATGATTAATGTACTCTCTCTCTCTCTCTCTCTCTCTCTCTCTCTCTCTCTCTCTCTCAGTATATTGTTTGATAATGGTTAATTCATTCCAACAGTAACGATGTGTGAGTGTTTCAGATTCATAAAGTTATACTACTGCTGTCAAACCAATACGACTCGTGAAAATATAGAACGTAGACCGTGTGTCAAGTATTATGCAAATGATTAAATAGATCTAGCGAAATTCATGGATATTATACAAGGGCGGATCCGGAAAAAAAAATTAAAGGTGGGAGGATGTGACTCACGTTTACACCACTTCCGTCCAGTGGGGGTTGCAGGGTTAAAAAAACTCCCCTCTGGATCCGCCACTTATATAATATTATGAGATATACACATGTACATGTATTGACGCAAATTTTGAACAGCGCATAATCATATACCATAATGTCTTCTTTAGTTCGTAAAAATAATGCATGACGTGGGCATTTAATCCTGTGGCCCGGTGTGTGTATGTGTGTTAGTGTTATGGTATCTATGGGAGTTTCTGATTCTAGGATACACGATGAGCAAAAAATCGAAATTTCACAACAGTTTGTGTACTCTGAACATGGTATGGCTTCCGACAAAAGTAGAGTCAGTTTGTGATACACACACACACACACACACACACACACACACACACTTATACACACACACACATACTTGTGCACGTACGCACATTCACACAGGCCCCATGTTTCATGAAGCAATGTTAACTGAGAATTTCGAAGCACGATTGATAATTTTCTATCATTTTTTTTTTATCATTTGTCATAAAACATATCTAATGAGTGGGTTTTCGTCTCCGTATCATGCATCATCGGTATCTCGTTAATAGGCTGAATCAACCATGATCATTATTCAAAAGTTGTTTGTTGTTTCTTTTCAATGTATACAGAAACTACTCTAAAAAAGTAATTAAAAAACACGTGGTTACACCTTTGATCTCGATGTCGTATTCCAATACGAAAACAAAGGAGATTGATGGATTACGAATACTGATAAAACTGTTCTAAAACAGAATACCTGGTATACACTATACATGTATATATAGATTAGTAACTGCCTAATGTCTCCCATTAGTGGACTTGCACACCTATTAATTACAAAAAAATATAATATACTGCGCTCTTGGACATCTTTATCGCGATACACCCTCTCCATTCTTCTATGTATATTATATATTATGTGCATTAAAATTCAAGATAGATTCCTCATACATGTGCTTTAATCGCCCAGAAGATAGATTAATAATTAGCCCCTTTCCCAATCTTATTTGTTTATTAGTAAAATAAATTTTAGTCACAGTTTCATTTAGATTCATAAATATTCAAAATCCAGAGATCAATCAATCTTGCATTGCAGACGACAATGAGGAATCAGATCAGTCTGATTTAGCAAGCGTATAATAACAATGTACTTTTGTGTGGCAAGATCCATCACTTCCTATTTATATATTTTAAATCAGCAGTTATTACCGGTAAAGCACGCAATCTTCAAAAAAATTTTTTTTCGAAGAAATCTAATTGATGAATGTGCTGAGATCATAACTTATCTGTAAAGTGCAAATGAATTTCCGAAAATAAGAAATATATCGATTAAGGGGGAATAATTCATCGTCATAATGGCTGACTTCCTGTCAGATTTTTCTGGTGTGTTATTCCTCCCCAAGGTCATAGGATATCCAAGATTTTAGACACATCAAATGAAGTAGGAGTTTGCTGTGCTTACATGGCATTTTCTATTATTTGATTAAACAACAATGTAAATCGGTCATTGATATATGAAATGCAACAATAAAGACATTTCAATTTTTCCATAAAGGTATACATGTGAATAATACCAATAAGGTGATTTCAAAGCCGAGCTATGTGGTAAATATGTGTAAACCATACACTAAGAAATGTATGAATTAGTAATATACATTGTATACATTATGTATATATCCCCCACCCACCCCCAGGTCGCGGTAGCTCAGTGGTAGGGTGTTCGCTTTGTAACCGGGAAGTCGTGAGTTTGAGTCTCGTTCGCGCTAAAGCCGCGTCAAACTATAGACGTTAAAATAGGTAGTCATTGCCCCTTCGCCAAACGCTCGGTATTTAGAAAGGTGAAGATAATGAATAGTGATTAATTTCATAACTCTCCTACAAGCAATACAAAATAGATAGTTGAGCAAACACGGACCCCTGGACACACCAGAGGTGGGATCAGGTGCCTATGGGGAGTAAGCACCCCCTGTCGACCGGTCACATCCGTCGTGAGCCCTATATCAGGTAAACGGAGTTATATTGATGTCTGTCATGCAAAGAGTTTACAAGATATTGAACGAACAATATTTTCTGATGTCCAGAGTAGTTTGACTCTTGACCTGACCTTTTAAACCTAACACCCCATTAGAGTCCTCTACTCCTTAGGATGTACCAGTGTACCAAGTTTAATATCTTTCAAACGAATACTTCTCAAGATAATGAGCAAACAATATATTCCTATGTCCAGAGTAGTTTGACCCTTTATCATAGAGTCAAAAAGATCCTTTACTTTAATGGATGTACAACTTTACGAAGTTTTATGTTATTCAAACATAGGTTAGGGTTCCCAAGATGTTGAGCTATCTTCCGATATTCATAGTAGATTAACTCATGACCTTATGACCTCAAAATCAACACGGGCCATCTACTCTTTAGGGGAAACCAGTAAAACAAGTTTGATGTCTGTCAAGCAAAATATTATTTACTTATTAAGATATTGAGCGGACATCAACCCAGTGGAGGATTATGGGGGGGGGGGGGCAAATTTAAGGTAAATCGTGGTATCTTGCTTAGAAAAATGTATTAAACGATATAAGAAGCAACAATTTCTTCCACTCCCGGAGAAATAAATGACAAATTCTTTTAATTTCTTGAATTACTTTGATGGGATAACTTAATTTTTTTCCAAAAAACCTTAACATTTGCGTCATTTGATTAATTTCACCTTATAAAAAATGATAAAAAATAGTACAAATGACTAAATAGTAGACATATTTCAAGCCCTATAAAATCTGTAAAATCCAGGAGCTTCGCCCCCTGGGCCCACATCAGGACTTCGCGCTGGATCCACTGGGGGCCTATAGGCGGGCCCCAGCCTCATAAAGTGGCGCCCCCGTAACCGCAATTCCTGGATCCGCTCCTGCAACCCATCAACAGGTGCAAACCAATATGTCCTCTTTTTTCAAGAGGGACATAAAAATACTTGGGAAACTGTCTCACCCATGTATGTAAAGACATTCTATAGATTTCTATTTTTGAAAATGTAGAACACTTCTATCAAATGTGTTTGAAAATACTTAGACCCTCGATGTCAGATTTTTCTTTTCCTAAACATCAATATCTCAAATTCATAATCTTTTTCGAATGGTATGTACCACATTTTGTACCAGTTATCTATTTTGAACCCCCTTACAATAGATTTAGTTGCACTCTGGTGTCAGTTTTCTAGTTACATTTTCCGTTCAAGTGATGACTTCTAAAGCGCAATATTTCATCTCCCGAAAGTGAAGAGTTCCTATAGTTGTTTATCAAATTAGCGATATACAAACACGTATGTGGAAATACAATGTATCAGTAACTAGATAAAACACACTATAGGAACTCTTTCAATTTCATGAGATAAAATATTGTGTCATGGAAGTTATCATTTGAACAGAATATCTAGTGACTTTTCAATTTGGGATTTTCACACCTAGACTGTAATTAATGCAAAATTAACAGTGATAAGAGATATGTGTAACAGTTAAATCACTTATTTGAAGCGCATAGCAGTGTCACCGAAATGCATATTAATTGCTAGAACCGACCGAAGCTGAAAGTAAATTTCCAGACATGAATTATGAAGGATTGCTCAGAGATTCGGCGGCCTTCGGCCTTCGTCAGTCCAAATATCCAGCTAGCCAAACCGAATCTTAGGCGAGATTATCAAAGCCTCATAAAATTGTTGATATCAAGGACAGAAAATCCACACCCCTCTACACAGAGTGTACCTTCCACGATAAAGAATGATGTGAAATTTCTAACTGCAATGCATTGGACAAACATTTAGAACATAGCATATCTCACATGAAAGGTGAAGATAACGAACAGTGATCAATCTCATAACTCCTATAAGCAATACAAAATAGATAGTTGGGCAAACACGGACCTCTGGACACACCAGAAGTTGGATCAGGTGCCTAGGAGGAGTAAGCATCCCCTGTCGGCCGGTCACACCCGCCGTGAGCCGTATATCCTGATCAGGTAAACGGAGTTTTCCGTAGTCAAAATCAATGTGCCAAGAACTGCCTAACAATCGGTATGAAACACGTCAGGCAGCATATGACCCAATGATAGGTTGTATTGACGAACTAGATCGTTATACCTACCATATAATTTGCGAAATGCTGATGCTGACTTCAATCGAGATTGTTGAAACCCCTGTACCATCAACTTGTGTGTCAGTAGCTTGCCTCGATTTAAAAACTGACTATACGAAGAACAAGCTCTTGCGTATTGAATCAGTTGAGAGATATAAACACCATATGCAGGTGATAATGGAATATCTTACAAATTCGCGATGCTAGATGAGTAGTATAACGCGTCCCGATAGGGAGGTCAACTGAGTGCACTTTTTATGCAAATGAGGTCAAGTAAGGGCGTTTTTGATTGGTCAAGCGGTGTCGGGGTCAACGGAGTGCACTAGGACGGGGTCAACCCCAGCAGGGGTTGTAGGCCGGGTGTCGGGTGAATAGGCTGGCCTATGGCCGCTGGTCTATGATGCGGTACTTTCACTTTGAGTTCCTGGAAAAGGAACCTGGAGGTATTTTTCTGAAAATCGGTATAAAATCCTGTGAAATCCTGTGTATTTCTATGTATTCCTGTGTATTAAATCTAAAGAATAACACAAGGTTTTAAGTTGACATGTTTATTAAATAAACAATTTAATTAATTTAGAGTGTTATTGACGTTGTAGAAAAACCTGCTTTTCTATGACGTCACAATAAGTATATAAACGCAATACACAATTCGCGTTTTCACTTTCATCACCATGTCTGAGCGAATACCTAACGACTTACGGAATAGCAGAAATGGGCTCCCACTAAAGAAGAACAGTGGTTGAAAGTTTACACATTTATTAAATGAACACACATTTATCAAATCAACAATTTATAAAGTCCCTAGAAACACAGCACTTTCGTTTTCATTTCTCGGAAACGCGGCTATTTTCTGAAAATCGCTTTGACTTTGTTTTGTAAACAATGAGCTCAGCAATTCGGTAGTTCTATATAACATGCAAAGAGTTTATGCATATGTTCACTAAATTGTGTGGTTTGAGTCAGATCTTTCTGCATTAGGCCTTTATTTTGTATTGAATCTTATGTGATTGATTGATTTTTTATTGTTGAACTGGAGAATGTTTCACTCATAAGGAGACGTCATTACTGCCCGTGAAGGACTTCAAAATTTAGGCCTATGCTCGGCGCTTACGGCCTTTGAGCAGGGAGGGATCTCTATCGTGTCACACCTGCTGTGACACGGGACCTCGGTTTTTGCGATCTCAACCGAAAGACCGCCCCATTTAGTCGCCTCTTACGACAAGCAAGGGGAAGTGGGGACTTATTCGAACCCGGATCCCATATAGTTTTACGCTAAATATTTAAATATAATTCATTTTTACTCTAGAAGTACTTTGGACCTAAACTCTATTATGGATATAGCAGAACAGTTTTATAGTTATGAAAACAACTATCTGTGCACTTCGCACCCTATGAGATTACAACGAAAAAGTACGTCACGACGTACATCTTACAATTCATGTCTATATGTTGTCGTTATATTGACAGGTGTTATCAAGTGATAAGCCGTATACGTGAAAAAAAAATTCTTGTCAAATAATATATTATTTCAATTTCGTATCAAATCGCTCAACATTTTTATATTTGCGCGAAGGTCATAATTCATATTGTGACCTTGAAATCGCCCCTCTATTTTCTCCCGATCATCACTACGTTATGTAAGGAAATCTAATTTACATAATTATTGCGAGCAGTGTGTAAAGGGGTAACGATATACGGTGTATGGTGGTGTATAAAGTGTATATATTTATATTCCTGTTACCAAAGGAAGGGTTAGGCCAAACTTCTGACACCTAAAGAAACCCCCCTTTCCCCATCTGATTATGTCTAACATACTCTTGAAAATGAAAAAGAGTATCCTGCATTAGATGCATTTTAAACTTCCATTTATCGGAGCACTTGCTCTCTCTATAGATCTGGGTTTTTACTATATCAATTATCTTCTTCTTTTTTTAAATATAGGAAGTCTCATAATTATTCATGAAAAAGTGAAGATAATGAACAATCTTATAATGATTACACAATTGAGAGTAGGGTAAACACGGATCCTTGTTAAAGTAAATATGAGTGGTGGCAACTGCGGTGCCAGTAGTCGTGTTCATGAGAATGTGAGGGGTGGTATGTGGTACATAATTGGTGGTATATGATGTTAACGAAAATTTGAGTGGTGTTATGGTGGTGAAACATGCAAACTAATAACGCTAAATCAATCTCTAATTAATATTATGGAAAGAAATGCAAAATTAAGGACCTACATAGGTGATAGTGTGAGTAGTGTTAAAGAAACCCTAAGTCATGGGAACTGGTGTGGCAATAGTGAGGAGTAGGTGTTATTTACCGTATAAGTGGTAGTGTGTGGTGTACAAGTGGTGGTATGTGGTGTTAATAAAATGTGGGTGTTAGTATGGTGGTGACACACGCAAACTAATAACGGTAGATCGATCTCTTTCATCAATATTGTTATGCAAAGAAATGCATAACTTTGGACCTATATGGGTAGTGATGTGAGTTATGTTAAAGAAGATGTAAGTGATGGTATCTGGTGTGCCAGTAGTGGTGTACAGTTGGTGGTATGGGGTGTATAGGTGGTGTGTAAGTGGTGAATAGGTGGTGGTATGTGGTGTATAGGTGGTGGTATGTGGTGTTAATGGAAATGTGAGTGATAGTATGGTGGTGATATATGCAAACTAAAAACGGTAGATCAATCTGTCATGCTAAGAAATGCAAAACTATATAGGTAGTGTTGTGAGTAATGTTAAAGAAGATGTAAGTGATGGCATCTGGTGTGGCAGTAGTGGTGTACAGGTGGTGGTATGGGGTGTATAGGTGGTGTTTGAGTGGTGTATGGGTGGTGATATGTGGTGTTAATGGAAATGTGAGTGGTAGTATGGTGGTGTTAATGGAAATGTACGTGGTAGTATGATGGTAATACATGCAAACTAACAACGGTATATCTATCTCTTTCGTTGATATTGATATGTAAAACTATCAATTCTCAGACCTGTATAGGTAGTGATGTGAGTAATGTTAAAGAAGATGTAAGTGATGACATCTGATGTGTCAGTAGTGGTGTACAAGTGGTGGTAAGTGGTGGTATGTGGTGTATGAGTGGTGTTAATGGAAATGTGAGTGGTAGTATGGTGGTATTAATGGAAATGTGCGTGGTAGTATGATGGTGATACAATGTACATGCAAACTAATAACGGTAGATCTACCTCTTTCGTTGATATTGATATGTAAAACTATCAATTCTCTGACCTGTATAGGTAGTGGTGTGATTGGTGTAAAAACAAAAACAAAAACAAAAAACCGGTGTTAAAACACATGTGTTAGCATCCGATGTGCCATTAGCTGTGTGTAAATGGTGTTTATGGAAATGTGAATGGTGGTACGTGGTGTATAAATGGTGGTATGTGGTGTTAATGAAAATAAGGGTTGTGGTATGTGGTGTTAACGAACGTGTAGGTAGAGTGTGTGCGATGTTAACGAAAGTATGAATGGTAGTAGTTGGCTGGTTATTTCACAATTTTCACCCTTATTATACACCACTTGTGGATGAAGTACTATGATTAATGGTTATTACCCCCTAGTAGCGAGGGCTCTTTAGCGTGCAAACGCCTACCGCCATAGGGCCTTCCGAAAGACCCGTAAATGCAGTGCATTTGGAGGGCCAATCACTACCAATGTTTACGTCTTAGGTTGGCGATGGCATGAGGAGGATTCGAATTCATGAGCTTCCGGTTAGGAAGCAAACGCTCTACCATTGAGCAATGCGACCGGTAATTGCGTGGTGGTGGTGGTGGTGGAAGTATATAAAGAACCTAAAAGCCAGGAATTATTCGTTTACTTGCATGACAATCTGAGCAGTGTTTATATACTTCCACCTGAAGTGTGTCATAGTCTGTATAATGGAATGATAACGTGTTGTAAAGTTCTAACGAGATACAAATGGAGTTTATCATTTTGGTTCGTGGATTTATCAGAATAAAGAGAATCTTATATTTTCGGTAAGTGCACATCTCCGATACCTGCTGAGTAGACGTCCGTATTTGACACGTTTGTTTTTTTGGTTTTTTTTGGCGAATATGCCATGTGCATTACATATTATGCATATGCACTGGTCGAGTTCACCTAGAAAAATCACTCAGGTGTGACAATCACATTTGGGGTATACACGGGTAGAGTAAATTAGGCTACCTGAGAGAAATATGGCGGATAAGATGAGAAAGGTATACGTATTTATTAGTTCATGTCAACAGAATGAGAGAGTGGCGTAAAGACACGGCCCCTTGGACATACCAGAGGTGGTATCATGTGTCTAAGAGGAGCAAGCATTCCCTGTTGACCCGTTACACCCATCTTCGGCCCTGTAATTTTGATCAGGTAAACAGAGTAATTTGTATTTAAAACCAAATAGCAATTTTAGACAAAGGACTAATACGGAAGTTCCGAGTTCCCCAAGAGTTATTTCCCTTTGTCGAACTCTTCCGTAAATTATGACGTAAAATATGATGACAGTGGGTACATTTGCTAATTACTATCGTTGTATTATTTCTTAAAAGATGTTATCCAGAGTTTCTGAGACCATCCTATCTCAGGGAAAAGGCAACTTTAGTGAGTTTATGAGTATTGGATAACAAAATGGCTCAAACAAATATTGTTAATTGCCATCTTTCTTTGATAAAAGCGTCACTCATGTAGAAGAGGAAACGAATAATGATTTAATAGCCAATTTGATGATCTTATTCAAACAAATTATGCTTGATATGGCCAGAATATGCATACCAGTGATTGATATAAACAAAAGTTACGCTTTTATTACATTAATCGTACGTAATCGTTATGTACAATGCCAGTCTACGATATAATGTATACATTGTGTACCCACCATACGTCATCAAATGCGAAAGAGTTCGCCAAAGGGAAATAACTTTTGGGTAACTCGGAACTTGCGTATTGGTATGAAGCATCTCACTTACTGACCTATGTATGGCTAAGGCTGGTAATGCCTTCCCGGATGCGGATGTTTTGTTCTTAAAAGTTTACCAGAATAACCTTTTACTTTATGAAGGAACAATTATCTCCCGTCTTGAATGCCTTAAAGCTGACATGAATTCTGAAATATATACACATTTGTCATCTTACCCACCATCTTTCGTTCAGATAGCCTATTTTATTCTACCCGTATTTACCCAAATGTGATTGTCACACCTGAGTGATTTTGTAGTTAGACTCGACGAGCAGCAATCGCAATTCAACAAACTGGGCGACACTGACACAGGAGGAGAATACCCTGCAGCATTCCAAAAAAAAAAAAAAAAAAAAAAAAATCACGAAAAAGCAGAACTCGTTTGTTAAATACTTGTAGATCAGAATAGTAGTAGTTCAGTTCCCTTGCAAAGCCGGAAAGTTTAATAAAATTCAGATCAAGCGTTGTTTCTCCTTTGTGTCAACACATCGTTGATGGTCACATGGCTAAAATAAGCAACACTGATTTGTTCCAGACCGAATCTTAGAATAATTTAGAAGTAGTACTTAGAGAACAACATATATAATTGTCGCTGTAAAATAAATTACATGTAGCCATATAGGAATAATTGATCGAAGGAAAATGTATTGTTTCTGTAAAATGAGTAACATACAATTGTACAGAAAACAATCCACAGAAAATATGGCCCTCTAAGTAAAAGAAATCCTATAATATATCATATACTTTGTAACACAAAGGTTACTATTTGTATATAATACGTACATTTACATCTAATATAGGGAAATCTTTAAAACATTTCTTCTCAAAGACAATAGTCAGAAAAGTTCAATCTTACATGAAAGCTTCCTGACTTAGTGCAGATTCAGTTTGTTAGTGGAAACGCGCATCTGGTGCATCAAAATTGGTACCGTATAAGTTTTACATTAAATAGATAGGGATTATGAGATTGATCACTGTTCCTTGCATTAACCGGAACTAGTTATGAATTGTAGTTGTCTTATATTAACCGGAACTCGAAATGAATTGTAGATTCCTTACATTAAACGGAACTAGCAATGCTTTGTAATTTCCTTACATTCGCTGGAACTAGAAATTATTTGAAGTTTCTTTACATACCTTTGCGAATCTTGTTTAGTGCACAACACTATGAAAGGTGAAGATAACGAACAGTGATCAATCTCATAACTCCTACAAGCAATACAAAATAGAGAGTTGGGCAAACACGGACCCCTGGACACACCGGAGGTGGGGTCAGGTGCCTAGGAGAAGTAAGCGTTTGAAATATCAAGGAAATTATTTGACCTCACATTGAAAGCAGCGGGTTAAGTCGAATACTATTTGACCTTTGTCTATGTCACGACAAACGACCTTTTTTTAAACCAAAATGCTTGATTATAAATTGAGAAAAAAAATTAAAAACATTCTATGCATGTTTGAATTATTGAACTGCATTTTTCACAAGGTATATATGAAAACCCTAGGGTAAATTCACAGTGGAAAACTGGCAGAAGAGTTAATTTCCAAATGAAAAAAAACAAACTTGATACATTTCCTTTATTAAAAATGTAGACTTCTCGTCACAACATTTCATTAAATCTAGATAATGATGACTATCAAAATTTTAGGAAGCAATCAACAGTTGTGATCGAGAAGAGAGGAGAAAATTTCAAGTGTGAGATTGTATTTGATGAGACTGATATGACAATGGTACCAGAGCCAACTGTCAAACAGCACTCCAGCCAGCAACATTTTCCTCTTGTATTTTTTGACTTGGAATCAACAGGATTAAGTTTGTTACTTTTTACTACCTGCCCAATATCTAAATTGATTGTTCAGTTGAGAAAAGAAGTTCTTAAATGAATACATGTATTATATTTTGGTGTTAATTCATTTTCCAGCTAGAGATTCTCATATTACACAGCTGTCGTGTGTGGTGAAGAAAAATGTTCCACCTATACCTTTCCAAAAATACCTATCACAGTAAAAGCCTCAGAAATCACAGGAATCGAAATTGTCAATGGAAATATGTTTAACAAAAATATAGAAGTCAAGCCTTTCAGCAGGAATGGATGCTCTGCTTAATTTTGTTTCAAAATTTTAAACTAAAGTAATTCTGCATTTACAATGGCAGTGTATGAATGTCAACAATATACAGAATGTTTATTGTATACTATACCCAATTTAACATTTTCTGTTTATGAGAGAGAGAGAGAGAGAGAGAGAGAGAGAGAGTTGCAAGAATTGGAAAGTAACTGCAAAAATCATGTGCAAATTGCATCAGTATTGATGTGAACGGTGGTGAATTTGTTCTCTGAATTTTGATACATTTAATGTACCAAATGAAATTATCCTAATAAATTTCCATTTCAAATGAAAATGATTAAATTTCCACACAATGTGGGTTTTTTTTTATTCATTAGAATACATCAAAGTAAGTTATAATTAAAAATAAGTTTAAAAAGAACTGTATTTTAGTTTTAAGAAAAAATGATGGAGAAAATTGGAATTAGACTGCTTGAAAACTCTAGTTCACTAGTTCACTAGTTCGCTAGTATGTGATTGTTGCTTTAAGAAAGATTTCAAAGCATCATAGCAAATTATAACTAATATTTTGCTTATAACACTAATAAATTTTGATATTGTAAATATAGTCGCTTTAAATGAATGTAAAATTTGAATTTGAAAAAAAAATCTCATTATTTTAAGTAAAATTACTTTCTTAAGTGGGTGATGACCTGCATTTTTTTCTTTGCAGAATATACTATATTGCATACCTCGTATTGTGCAGATGAGTTGTTCTAGATATCTTTTCTTTGCATCAACAGTGACATACGTCACAAATCGAATGGCACCAGGGATATCGCCGACATCTGTATCTACCAACACTGGAATCAATCTAATTTTCTTATCTCTTAAAAACGCATCTAAAATGCTCAGAAGTTGCAAAGTAAATGTTTTGTCATAAAGGGCTTCTTTGGTCATGATTGCAATCGTCCAGTAACACTGGTCTACGGCGCATTCCATGGTATCAAACTGCCTATGCCCGATCTGTCCATCCTCATAAAACTTTACACCTTCTTCTTCGAGGCGCTTTACAATATCATCTCTTGTTGTCTTGCTTGCGCCAGACGGATGGTAAAACAAAAACACTTCTTTCTCATAATGAGCAGGTTCTTTTGAGCTTAGTCTGTCCAATGGTCTCTCTATCTGATTTGCATAAAACAAACATAAAATCAATATAAATTCATATAATTTACTTGTAAATCAACATGATTTTTATGACAAACTTAAACAATATTACACTAAACAAGATCACGTTAATATCATGGATGACCCGTGGCACTCTAAAGAACCCTCACTGCTTAATGGCCATGGGCGGTGAGCATACGCCTAAATTTGAAGCCCTTCACCGGCCTTTGTGACGTCTCAATATGAGTGAAAAATTCTCGAGCGAGACGTTAAGTAAGATACAATCAAAGTATTCCTTGTGACAAGACCTTTCCGTAGGTACATGTACCAACATTTTTAACCCATCACCTTGGAGTTTGACCTACCTTTTAAAACCTTTAACCTTGCTAATAATTTTTGATCAGTTGACCTTGGAGTTTGACCTTCTTTTAAGAATTTGACATTGGACTAACTTGTAAATATTAAGAACTTTCATATTGCACATGAGCATTTCCTGTGACAAGATCTCTCTACTGGTACCAAGGTATTTGAACTTGTGACCTTGTCCATTATCGGGGGCATTTGTGTTCCATTGATTGATTATTGTTTAACGTCCCTCTCAAGAATATTTCCCTCATATGGAGATGTCACCACTGCCGGTGAAGGGCTGCAAAATTTAGGCCTATGGTCGGCGCTTATGGTCATTGAGCAGGGAGGGACAGCTAAAACCGAGGTCCCGTGTCACAGCAGGTGTGGCACGATAAAGAACCCTCCCTGCTCAATGACCATAAGCGCCGACCATAGGCCTAAATTTTGCAGCCCTTCACCGGCAGTGGTGACATCTCCATATGAGGGAAATATTCTTGAGAGGGACGTTAAACAATAATCAATCAATGGAACACAAATGCCCCCGATAATGGACAAGGTCACAAGTTCAAATACCTTGGTACCAGTAGAGAGATCTTGTCACAGGAAATGCTCATGTGCAATATGAAAGTTCTTAATATTTACAAGTTAGTCCAATGTCAAATTCTTAAAAGAAGGTCAAACTCCAAGGTCAACTGATCAAAAATTATTAGCAAGGTTAAAGGTTTTAAAAGGTAGGTCAAACTCCAAGGTGATGGGTTAAAAATGTTGGTACATGTACCTACGGAAAGGTCTTGTCACAAGGAATACTTTGATTGTATCTTACTTAACGTCTCGCTCGAGAATTTTTCACTCATATTGAGACGTCACAAAGGCCGGTGAAGGGCTTCAAATTTAGGCGTATGCTCACCGCCCATGGCCATTAAGCAGTGAGGGTTCTTTAGAGTGCCACGGGTCATCCATGATATTAACGTGATCTTGTTTAGTGTAATATTGTTTAAGTTTGTCATAAAAATCATGTTGATTTACAAGTAAATTATATGAATTTATATTGATTTTATGTTTGTTTTATGCAAATCAGATAGAGAGACCATTGGACAGACTAAGCTCAAAAGAACCTGCTCATTATGAGAAAGAAGTGTTTTTGTTTTACCATCCGTCTGGCGCAAGCAAGACAACAAGAGATGATATTGTAAAGCGCCTCGAAGAAGAAGGTGTAAAGTTTTATGAGGATGGACAGATCGGGCATAGGCAGTTTGATACCATGGAATGCGCCGTAGACCAGTGTTACTGGACGATTGCAATCATGACCAAAGAAGCCCTTTATGACAAAACATTTACTTTGCAACTTCTGAGCATTTTAGATGCGTTTTTAAGAGATAAGAAAATTAGATTGATTCCAGTGTTGGTAGATACAGATGTCGGCGATATCCCTGGTGCCATTCGATTTGTGACGTATGTCACTGTTGATGCAAAGAAAAGATATCTAGAACAACTCATCTGCACAATACGAGGTATGCAATATAGTTTATTCTGCAAAGAAAAAAATGCAGGTCATCACCCACTTAAGAAAGTAATTTTACTTAAAATAATGAGATTTTTTTTTCAAATTCAAATTTTACATTCATTTAAAGCGACTATATTTACAATATCAAAATTTATTAGTGTTATAAGCAAAATATTAGTTATAATTTGCTATGATGCTTTGAAATCTTTCTTAAAGCAACAATCACATACTAGCGAACTAGTGAACTAGTGAACTAGAGTTTTCAAGCAGTCTAATTCCAATTTTCTCCATCATTTTTTCTTAAAACTAAAATACAGTTCTTTTTAAACTTATTTTTAATTATAACTTACTTTGATGTATTCTAATGAATAAAAAAAAACCCACATTGTGTGGAAATTTAATCATTTTCATTTGAAATGGAAATTTATTAGGATAATTTCATTTGGTACATTAAATGTATCAAAATTCAGAGAACAAATTCACCACCGTTCACATCAATACTGATGCAATTTGCACATGATTTTTGCAGTTACTTTCCAATTCTTGCAACTCTCTCTGTCTCTCTCTCTCTCTCTCTCTCTCTCTCTCTCTCTCTCTCATAAACAGAAAATGTTAAATTGGGTATAGTATACAATAAACATTCTGTATATTGTTGACATTCATACACTGCCATTGTAAATGCAGAATTACTTTAGTTTAAAATTTTGAAACAAAATTAAGCAGAGCATCCATTCCTGCTGAAAGGCTTGACTTCTATATTTTTGTTAAACATATTTCCATTGACAATTTCGATTCCTGTGATTTCTGAGGCTTTTACTGTGATAGGTATTTTTGGAAAGGTATAGGTGGAACATTTTTCTTCACCACACACGACAGCTGTGTAATATGAGAATCTCTAGCTGGAAAATGAATTAACACCAAAATATAATACATGTATTCATTTAAGAACTTCTTTTCTCAACTGAACAATCAATTTAGATATTGGGCAGGTAGTAAAAAGTAACAAACTTAATCCTGTTGATTCCAAGTCAAAAAATACAAGAGGAAAATGTTGCTGGCTGGAGTGCTGTTTGACAGTTGGCTCTGGTACCATTGTCATATCAGTCTCATCAAATACAATCTCACACTTGAAATTTTCTCCTTCTCTCTTCTCGATCACAACTGTTGATTGCTTCCTAAAATTTTGATAGTCATCATTATCTAGATTTAATGAAATGTTGTGACGAGAAGTCTACATTTTTAATAAAGGAAATGTATCAAGTTTGTTTTTTTTCATTTGGAAATTAACTCTTCTGCCAGTTTTCCACTGTGAATTTACCCTAGGGTTTTCATATATACCTTGTGAAAAATGCAGTTCAATAATTCAAACATGCATAGAATGTTTTTAATTTTTTTTCTCAATTTATAATCAAGCATTTTGGTTTAAAAAAAGGTCGTTTGTCGTGACATAGACAAAGGTCAAATAGTATTCGACTTAACCCGCTGCTTTCAATGTGAGGTCAAATAATTTCCTTGATATTTCAAACGCTTACTTCTCCTAGGCACCTGACCCCACCTCCGGTGTGTCCAGGGGTCCGTGTTTGCCCAACTCTCTATTTTGTATTGCTTGTAGGAGTTATGAGATTGATCACTGTTCGTTATCTTCACCTTTCATAGTGTTGTGCACTAAACAAGATTCGCAAAGGTATGTAAAGAAACTTCAAATAATTTCTAGTTCCAGCGAATGTAAGGAAATTACAAAGCATTGCTAGTTCCGTTTAATGTAAGGAATCTACAATTCATTTCGAGTTCCGGTTAATATAAGACAACTACAATTCATAACTAGTTCCGGTTAATGCAAGGAACAGTGATCAATCTCATAATCCCTATCTATTTAATGTAAAACTTATACGGTACCAATTTTGATGCACCAGATGCGCGTTTCCACTAACAAACTGAATCTGCACTAAGTCAGGAAGCTTTCATGTAAGATTGAACTTTTCTGACTATTGTCTTTGAGAAGAAATGTTTTAAAGATTTCCCTATATTAGATGTAAATGTACGTATTATATACAAATAGTAACCTTTGTGTTACAAAGTATATGATATATTATAGGATTTCTTTTACTTAGAGGGCCATATTTTCTGTGGATTGTTTTCTGTACAATTGTATGTTACTCATTTTACAGAAACAATACATTTTCCTTCGATCAATTATTCCTATATGGCTACATGTAATTTATTTTACAGCGACAATTATATATGTTGTTCTCTAAGTACTACTTCTAAATTATTCTAAGATTCGGTCTGGAACAAATCAGTGTTGCTTATTTTAGCCATGTGACCATCAACGATGTGTTGACACAAAGGAGAAACAACGCTTGATCTGAATTTTATTAAACTTTCCGGCTTTGCAAGGGAACTGAACTACTACTATTCTGATCTACAAGTATTTAACAAACGAGTTCTGCTTTTTCGTGATTTTTTTTTTTTTTTTTTTTTTTTGGAATGCTGCAGGGTATTCTCCTCCTGTGTCAGTGTCGCCCAGTTTGTTGAATTGCGATTGCTGCTCGTCGAGTCTAACTACAAAATCACTCAGGTGTGACAATCACATTTGGGTAAATACGGGTAGAATAAAATAGGCTATCTGAACGAAAGATGGTGGGTAAGATGACAAATGTGTATATATTTCAGAATTCATGTCAGCTTTAAGGCATTCAAGACGGGAGATAATTGTTCCTTCATAAAGTAAAAGGTTATTCTGGTAAACTTTTAAGAACAAAACATCCGCATCCGGGAAGGCATTACCAGCCTTAGCCATACATAGGTCAGTAAGTGAGATGCTTCATACCAATACGCAAGTTCCGAGTTACCCAAAAGTTATTTCCCTTTGGCGAACTCTTTCGCATTTGATGACGTATGGTGGGTACACAATGTATACATTATATCGTAGACTGGCATTGTACATAACGATTACGTACGATTAATGTAATAAAAGCGTAACTTTTGTTTATATCAATCACTGGTATGCATATTCTGGCCATATCAAGCATAATTTGTTTGAATAAGATCATCAAATTGGCTATTAAATCATTATTCGTTTCCTCTTCTACATGAGTGACGCTTTTATCAAAGAAAGATGGCAATTAACAATATTTGTTTGAGCCATTTTGTTATCCAATACTCATAAACTCACTAAAGTTGCCTTTTCCCTGAGATAGGATGGTCTCAGAAACTCTGGATAACATCTTTTAAGAAATAATACAACGATAGTAATTAGCAAATGTACCCACTGTCATCATATTTTACGTCATAATTTACGGAAGAGTTCGACAAAGGGAAATAACTCTTGGGGAACTCGGAACTTCCGTATTAGTCCTTTGTCTAAAATTGCTATTTGGTTTTAAATACAAATTACTCTGTTTACCTGATCAAAATTACAGGGCCGAAGATGGGTGTAACGGGTCAACAGGGAATGCTTGCTCCTCTTAGACACATGATACCACCTCTGGTATGTCCAAGGGGCCGTGTCTTTACGCCACTCTCTCATTCTGTTGACATGAACTAATAAATACGTATACCTTTCTCATCTTATCCGCCATATTTCTCTCAGGTAGCCTAATTTACTCTACCCGTGTATACCCCAAATGTGATTGTCACACCTGAGTGATTTTTCTAGGTGAACTCGACCAGTGCATATGCATAATATGTAATGCACATGGCATATTCGCCAAAAAAAACCAAAAAAACAAACGTGTCAAATACGGACGTCTACTCAGCAGGTATCGGAGATGTGCACTTACCGAAAATATAAGATTCTCTTTATTCTGATAAATCCACGAACCAAAATGATAAACTCCATTTGTATCTCGTTAGAACTTTACAACACGTTATCATTCCATTATACAGACTGTGACACACTTCAGGTGGAAGTATATAAACACTGCTCAGATTGTCATGCAAGTAAACGAATAATTCCTGGCTTTTAGGTTCTTTATATACTTCCACCACCACCACCACCACGCAATTACCGGTCGCATTGCTCAATGGTAGAGCGTTTGCTTCCTAACCGGAAGCTCATGAATTCGAATCCTCCTCATGCCATCGCCAACCTAAGACGTAAACATTGGTAGTGATTGGCCCTCCAAATGCACTGCATTTACGGGTCTTTCGGAAGGCCCTATGGCGGTAGGCGTTTGCACGCTAAAGAGCCCTCGCTACTAGGGGGTAATAACCATTAATCATAGTACTTCATCCACAAGTGGTGTATAATAAGGGTGAAAATTGTGAAATAACCAGCCAACTACTACCATTCATACTTTCGTTAACATCGCACACACTCTACCTACACGTTCGTTAACACCACATACCACAACCCTTATTTTCATTAACACCACATACCACCATTTATACACCACGTACCACCATTCACATTTCCATAAACACCATTTACACACAGCTAATGGCACATCGGATGCTAACACATGTGTTTTAACACCGGTTTTTTGTTTTTGTTTTTGTTTTTACACCAATCACACCACTACCTATACAGGTCAGAGAATTGATAGTTTTACATATCAATATCAACGAAAGAGGTAGATCTACCGTTATTAGTTTGCATGTACATTGTATCACCATCATACTACCACGCACATTTCCATTAATACCACCATACTACCACTCACATTTCCATTAACACCACTCATACACCACATACCACCACTTACCACCACTTGTACACCACTACTGACACATCAGATGTCATCACTTACATCTTCTTTAACATTACTCACATCACTACCTATACAGGTCTGAGAATTGATAGTTTTACATATCAATATCAACGAAAGAGATAGATATACCGTTGTTAGTTTGCATGTATTACCATCATACTACCACGTACATTTCCATTAACACCACCATACTACCACTCACATTTCCATTAACACCACATATCACCACCCATACACCACTCAAACACCACCTATACACCCCATACCACCACCTGTACACCACTACTGCCACACCAGATGCCATCACTTACATCTTCTTTAACATTACTCACAACACTACCTATATAGTTTTGCATTTCTTAGCATGACAGATTGATCTACCGTTTTTAGTTTGCATATATCACCACCATACTATCACTCACATTTCCATTAACACCACATACCACCACCTATACACCACATACCACCACCTATTCACCACTTACACACCACCTATACACCCCATACCACCAACTGTACACCACTACTGGCACACCAGATACCATCACTTACATCTTCTTTAACATAACTCACATCACTACCCATATAGGTCCAAAGTTATGCATTTCTTTGCATAACAATATTGATGAAAGAGATCGATCTACCGTTATTAGTTTGCGTGTGTCACCACCATACTAACACCCACATTTTATTAACACCACATACCACCACTTGTACACCACACACTACCACTTATACGGTAAATAACACCTACTCCTCACTATTGCCACACCAGTTCCCATGACTTAGGGTTTCTTTAACACTACTCACACTATCACCTATGTAGGTCCTTAATTTTGCATTTCTTTCCATAATATTAATTAGAGATTGATTTAGCGTTATTAGTTTGCATGTTTCACCACCATAACACCACTCAAATTTTCGTTAACATCATATACCACCAATTATGTACCACATACCACCCCTCACATTCTCATGAACACGACTACTGGCACCGCAGTTGCCACCACTCATATTTACTTTAACAAGGATCCGTGTTTACCCTACTCTCAATTGTGTAATCATTATAAGATTGTTCATTATCTTCACTTTTTCATGAATAATTATGAGACTTCCTATATTTAAAAAAAGAAGAAGATAATTGATATAGTAAAAACCCAGATCTATAGAGAGAGCAAGTGCTCCGATAAATGGAAGTTTAAAATGCATCTAATGCAGGATACTCTTTTTCATTTTCAAGAGTATGTTAGACATAATCAGATGGGGAAAGGGGGGTTTCTTTAGGTGTCAGAAGTTTGGCCTAACCCTTCCTTTGGTAACAGGAATATAAATATATACACTTTATACACCACCATACACCGTATATCGTTACCCCTTTACACACTGCTCGCAATAATTATGTAAATTAGATTTCCTTACATAACGTAGTGATGATCGGGAGAAAATAGAGGGGCGATTTCAAGGTCACAATATGAATTATGACCTTCGCGCAAATATAAAAATGTTGAGCGATTTGATACGAAATTGAAATAATATATTATTTGACAAGAATTTTTTTTTCACGTATACGGCTTATCACTTGATAACACCTGTCAATATAACGACAACATATAGACATGAATTGTAAGATGTACGTCGTGACGTACTTTTTCGTTGTAATCTCATAGGGTGCGAAGTGCACAGATAGTTGTTTTCATAACTATAAAACTGTTCTGCTATATCCATAATAGAGTTTAGGTCCAAAGTACTTCTAGAGTAAAAATGAATTATATTTAAATATTTAGCGTAAAACTATATGGGATCCGGGTTCGAATAAGTCCCCACTTCCCCTTGCTTGTCGTAAGAGGCGACTAAATGGGGCGGTCTTTCGGTTGAGATCGCAAAAACCGAGGTCCCGTGTCACAGCAGGTGTGACACGATAGAGATCCCTCCCTGCTCAAAGGCCGTAAGCGCCGAGCATAGGCCTAAATTTTGAAGTCCTTCACGGGCAGTAATGACGTCTCCTTATGAGTGAAACATTCTCCAGTTCAACAATAAAAAATCAATCAATCACATAAGATTCAATACAAAATAAAGGCCTAATGCAGAAAGATCTGACTCAAACCACACAATTTAGTGAACATATGCATAAACTCTTTGCATGTTATATAGAACTACCGAATTGCTGAGCTCATTGTTTACAAAACAAAGTCAAAGCGATTTTCAGAAAATAGCCGCGTTTCCGAGAAATGAAAACGAAAGTGCTGTGTTTCTAGGGACTTTATAAATTGTTGATTTGATAAATGTGTGTTCATTTAATAAATGTGTAAACTTTCAACCACTGTTCTTCTTTAGTGGGAGCCCATTTCTGCTATTCCGTAAGTCGTTAGGTATTCGCTCAGACATGGTGATGAAAGTGAAAACGCGAATTGTGTATTGCGTTTATATACTTATTGTGACGTCATAGAAAAGCAGGTTTTTCTACAACGTCAATAACACTCTAAATTAATTAAATTGTTTATTTAATAAACATGTCAACTTAAAACCTTGTGTTATTCTTTAGATTTAATACACAGGAATACATAGAAATACACAGGATTTCACAGGATTTTATACCGATTTTCAGAAAAATACCTCCAGGTTCCTTTTCCAGGAACTCAAAGCGAAAGTACCGCATCATAGACCAGCGGCCATAGGCCAGCCTATTCACCCGACACCCGGCCTACAACCCCTGCTGGGGTTGACCCCGTCCTAGTGCACTCCGTTGACCCCGACACCGCTTGACCAATCAAAAACGCCCTTACTTGACCTCATTTGCATAAAAAGTGCACTCAGTTGACCTCCCTATCGGGACGCGTTATACTACTTAGATGGAAGGACAATGAGAGCGAAAACCGCAAATTTGTACGACCTATCCAGACAATTTGTCAGATGTACACAGCGATATGAGACATTAAAAAATATGGCGATCTTTCAGTAGCCTGAAAAATAAACTCGTCAATGAACTTAGAGCTGAAAAACACATTTCGATGCCTTAAAGAAACACTTGGAAAACAGTCCGGACAAAACAAAATGAATCATGCTCTTCGCTCACAAGAAAACTTGCTCGATTCAAATGATATCGCTTTGTTTTTTAAATAAGTCTGATTACAGAATTTAGAAAACTCCCTGGAAAAGTAGAAGGAGAAAATACCATGTTTCAGATCCCAGAAATTTGGAGAAAAAGAACGCCTTAGATGTTTGGAAATTTTCCAAATTTCTGTTATCATATCAACATGAAGACAACACAAATTCCTCAGAAGTGACATCATCTCCTCCAGTAAAACAGCCCCTTCAATAGTCATATAATCAGACCGGGATCTAGATATTTATGTTACGTATATGTAGCCTGTCTGAGTGATGAAGGAATCTGGACAACTGGCAATGACAGAACCATGAACACTTTCAGCATCGACCATGAATATCTATGGAATAATATATTCTTTTATACGGACCAAATCTCTGAAGACTTTTTGGTACTGATTCTTACTTGTCCGTACCTATTAACCGGTCACGGTGGTTCGGAGGTTAAAATGTTTTCTCTGTAACAGGGAGGTTGAGGGTTTGAGTTTCGCAATCGCTCGGCATTCAAAAGTGAGAGTCGTGGGTCCATAAAACCGAGATCCAAGTCTGTAGTCATTTAACTTGTACCATGTAAAGATGAAGATAACGATCAGTGATCATTCTTATAACTCATATAAGGAATACAAAATAAACAGTTGCGCAAACATGGCCTCTTGATATTCCAGAAATGGGATCAGGTGCCCAGGATGAGTAAGCATATTCTATCTACCGGTCACACCAGCCGTGAGCCCTATGTGAGGTCTAAATATGAGTGACCATTTCTAGAAGGGACACAAAGCAAGCAAACTGGTCTATCTATTTATCAATACGCACTTGATATTAATTATTTGTATGAGAATCCCCTCTAACTCAGTGTATAAAGATTGTCCTTTGATTGTCATGCAAGCTTTCAATATGAGTGAAACTTCTCGACGGGACGTAATACAATCATTGAATCGCAAACTTCCATTTATCAATTACATGAAAGGTGAAGATAACGAACAGTGATCAATCTCATAACTCCTACAAGCAATACAAAATAGATAGTTGGGCAAACACGGACCCCTGGACACACCAGAGGTGGGATCAGGTGCCTAGGAGGAGTAAGCATCCCCTGTTGACCGGTCACACCCGCCGTGAGCCGTATATCCTGATCAGGTAAACGGAGTTATCCGCAGTCAAAATCAGTGTGCCAAGAACGGCCTAACAATCGGTATGAAACACGTCAGACAGCATTGGACCCAATGATAGGTTGTATTGGCAAACTAGATCGTTATAACCACCATAGAATTTACGTAATGCTGACTTTTTACGAGGGTGTTGAAACCCCTGTAACATCAACTTGTTTTCCAGCGGCCTGCCTCCATTTAAAAACTGCTTATACGCAGAACAAGCTCTTGCGCATCGAATGAGTTGAAAGACATAAATATCACAAACAAATGATATTGGGATGCTGCTACATATGTATGGGAAGTTAACGATTACATGCATTATAATGATTAAATTATTCTATTCTAAACCTCTGACCCTTTTTCAGGGGTTTCATCAGTTGGTATCCTGCTCTCTTTTTTTGTCGGGAATGGGGTTAATTTCATGATGTCTGAGACTGCAGATAGCACAATCGAGACAAATGATTAAGTTGCACTGAATGCAGTAGTGACGCAATATTTCACTGCTGGGTCAGGAACAGTAACTCTGCATTGACTACAGTAGTAACACACTATGTCACTGCTGTGTCAGGAACAGTAAGTCTGCACTGAATACAGTAGTAACACAATATTCGACTGCTGTGTCAGGAACAGTAACTCTGCATTGAATACAGTAGTAACACAATATTTCACTGCTGTGTCAGGAACAGTAACTCTGCATTGAATACAGTAGTAACACAATATTTCACTGCTGTGTCAGGAACAGTAACTCTGCACTGAATACAGTAGTAACACAAAATTGCACTGCTGTGTCAGGAACAGTAACTCTGCACTGAATACAGTAGTAACACAATATTCGACTGCTGTGTCAGGAACAGTAACTCTGCATTGAATACAGTAGTAACAATATTTCACTGCTGTGTTAGGAACAGTAACTCTGCATTGAATACAGTAGTAACACAATATTTCACTGCTGTGTCAGGAACAGTAACTCTGCATTGAATACAGTAGTAACACAATATTTCACTGCTGTGTTAGGAACAGTAACTCTGCATTGAATACAGTAGTAACACAATATTTCACTGCTGTGTCAGGAACAGTAACTCTGCATTAAAAACAGTAGTAACACAATATTTCACTGCTGTGTCAGGAACAGTAACTCTGCACTGAATACAGTAGTAACAATATTTCACTGCTGCGTCAAGAACAGTAACTCTGCACTGAATACAGTAGTAACACAATATTTCAATGCTGCGTCAGGAACAGTAACTCTGCACTGAATACAGTAGTAACACAATATTCGACTGCTGTGTCAGGAACAGTAACTCTGCACTGAATACAGTAGTAACACAATATCCGATTGCTGTGTCAGGAACAGTAACTCTGCACTGAATACAGTAGTAACAATATTTCACTGCTGTGTCAGGAACAGTAACTCTGCATTGAATACAGTAGTAACACAATATCCGATTGCTGTGTCAGGAACAGTAACTCGGCACTGAATACAGTAGTAACAATATGTCACTGCTGCGTCAGGAACAGTAACTCTGCACTGAATACAGTAGTAACACAATATTCGACTGCTGTGTCAGGAACAGTAACTCTGCATTGAATACAGTAGTAACAATATTTCACTGCTGTGTTAGGAACAGTAACTCTGCATTGAATACAGTAGTAACACAATATTTCACTGCTGTGTCAGGAACAGTAACTCTGCATTGAATACAGTAGTAACACAATATTTCACTGCTGTGTTAGGAACAGTAACTCTGCATTGAATACAGTAGTAACACAATATTTCACTGCTGTGTCAGGAACAGTAACTCTGCATTAAAAACAGTAGTAACACAATATTTCACTGCTGTGTTAGGAACAGTAACTCTGCACTGAATACAGTAGTAACAATATTTCACTGCTGCGTCAAGAACAGTAACTCTGCACTGAATACAGTAGTAACACAATATTTCAATGCTGCGTCAGGAACAGTAACTCTGCACTGAATACAGTAGTAACACAATATTCGACTGCTGTGTCAGGAACAGTAACTCTGCACTGAATACAGTAGTAACACAATATTCGACTGCTGTGTCAGGAACAGTAACTCTGCACTGAATACAGTAGTAACAATATTTCACTGCTGTGTCAGGAACAGTAACTCTGCATTGAATACAGTAGTAACACAATATTTCACTGCTGTGTCAGGAACAGTAACTCTGCACTGAATACAGTAGTAACAATATGTCACTGCTGCGTCAGGAACAGTAACTCTGCACTGAATACAGTAGTAACACAATATTCGACTGCTGTGTCAGGAACAGTAACTCTGCACTGAATACAGTAGTAACACAATATCCGATTGCTGTGTCAGGAACAGTAACTCTGCACTGAATACAGTAGTAACAATATTTCACTGCTGTGTCAGGAACAGTAACTCTGCATTGAATACAGTAGTAACACAATATTTGACTGCTGTGTCAGGAACAGTAACTCGGCACTGAATACAGTAGTAACACAATATTTGACTGCTGTGTCAGGAACAGTAACTCTGCACTGAATACAGTAGTAACGCAATATTTCACTGCTGTGTCAGGAACAGTAACTCTGCACTGAATACAGTAGTAACACAATATTTGACTGCTGTGTCAGGAACAGTAACTCTGCACTGAATACAGTAGTAACGCAATATTTCACTGCTGTGTCAGGAACAGTAACTCTGCACTGAATACAGTAGTAAAAATATTTCGCTGCTGCGTCAGGAACAGTAACTCTGCACTGAATACAGTAGTAACACAATATTCGACTGCTGTGTCAGCTTTATTGATTGATTGATGTTTTCCGCCACACTCAAAAATTTTTCAGTTATCTGGTGGCGCCCAGTTTTTATCGGTGGAAGAGAGAACCCAGATACAATGTACCTGGGAAGAGACTACCGACCTTCCGAAAGTAAACTGGGAAACTTTCTCACTTACCGGCGCGGGCAGGATTCGAACCCGCGCCGGCAGAGGTGAGAAGCCGTGTGATTTCGAGCGCGATGCTCTAACCACTCGGCCACGGAGGCTCCCCTGCTGTGTCAGGAACAGTAACTCTGCACTGAATACAGTAGTAACACAATATTTCACTGCTGTGTCGGGAACAGTAACTCGGCACTTAATACAGTAGTAATACAATATTCCACTGCTGTGTCAGGAGCAGTACATGTAACTCTGCACTGAATAAGTAGTAACACAATATTTCACAGCTGTGTCAGGAGTAGTAAGTCGTCTGCGCAAGTCGTATTTTATTGTCATATTTATGATCCACAAAGTTTTTGTACGTATGGTTTGTATTCTGTTTCTTTTCATTATTTTTTTCCGGCACATTTTTGTCCAGGAGTGTTCTCGGAATCTGTACAAGGCATTAAGATGAAACCTTTTAGGATGGTACAGTATAGTATCTGTAGATGTGCAGAACGAATGTCATTAACTGCTTGTGCATGCA